>NW_027266308.1:51708231-52308231 GCF_022045235.1 Haliotis cracherodii | reverse complement strand
CTGAAACTACACAACTAATTGTCATAATGGCCACAATGGCAGCCATATAAAAACCACTACTTTGATGTATTTCTGGATTGATTATCATTTGATATGAGTGTGTTTGCCCTTTGTTCAATTCTTTAAGAAAAGACAATTTCAGTTATATTGCATAAGAAAATATTGTTTCAGAAATGATACAAGCACTGTTGTTTTCACCCAAGAACACTGCTGGCTTATTTCATAAAGCTGCATTAAATTCCCAATGCCATTTGTGTAATGGCAGCAGATTTCCTAAAACTTTAAAATCATGCAAACATATTTCCACAAAGGATTTATAGTAATACTAAGAAATCTCATGAAATTAACATTAAATCCATCATTATAGTTTTGATAGTGAATATTTATTTCAATCAGGACAGAAAATCAGTATTGTTTGCGATTTTATGTGAATCCATTTCAGTTATTTCAGAAGAAATTCTACCTCATTCCCAAAGAGCAGTGAATGTAATGTTCGAAGTCAATGGATAGAAACAATCTGGATTACAGTTAAAAAAAACTCATGGATATTAACAGCCTCAGAAATTTGTTTTTATAAAGACTAGCCCAAAGGACTAGTGTATACCTAATTACACTGATCCTTAAAGTTTGCAGCTAGCCCTACTTGAAGAAAACAATAATGTTTACTATATTTTCATTTCCTATCAGGGTTTTTTACAGTTTCAGTTTGGAACAATCTCATTAAAATCAGATCTTAGTTCTCGTTATGGCTAAACAAAGATCTAAGGACATCCCATTACGGGTCACGTCAGAACGACCTTTCATCCAACCAATCAGAGTGTCGCTTACCAGATCATGAAAGTGTGTTTTCTAATCATGCAACCTTGAAAGATTTAACAGAGAGTATTCCGAACAACAGTTATGGGTTTTTTTTAGTAATATCCATACAATCTAGGCCATCTAAAAGCCATCCCAGAATGTTCTTTTTATCAGTTTTAAATTATTTAATCGAGAATACGTCAAAATATGTTTCGAAGCGTAGTCGCCAGTTTGAAACTTGTGTCTTAAAGCTCAAGAAAGCTGCCTTCTGATTGGCTAATGTCGATTTCTTGTCAGTCATTTCATTAGTCGGTCAAAGTTCGCAAAAGGTCGTTCTGACATGACCTGTTATGGAATGTCCTCATATCTTTGTTTAGCGGTAGTGAGATTGAGTTTGGAACAAAACTGAAGCATTGACAGCTAGAGAGCCATAATCTAGCACTTATATAGCAGAATGTGGAGTGAAAGAAACAGATTTATCATGAACCAGATAAAAACTGTTGTCAGGAATCTAAAGTCCAGTGTTGAAACATATTGAAGTTTTAGTTTTTGACACCTGTGTTCCCAGATATGCCAAATTAAAAAAAAATCATAAAAGAAATTGTCATCCTGTAGAGTCTACTACTTCTTTCAGTTCTGACACAAATACCATATTCGACGTAATACGCGCCCAGGGTGCTCTCAAAATTAGAAATAGGGGGCTCTTATTAGAATATTATTTTAGTGGGAAAAAACAGAGTTGAAAGATAAATTTCGTGGTTTATGCTGACAGCCTGAAATGTTCATGTACGACAGAAATATTTTTCCAGAATTTAATTGCCCATAATTAAGGGTGCATATAACACACGATTGCGTATTATATGCGAATAAATAAGCCTTGTGTACATTGATCAATCGGAAGGGGTGCTAATTGGGATTGTTCACTAGCTAATATGTTAGCAATTATCGCCATGGGCGCTTATTAGAGCGGGGCGCTTATTACGTTGAATACGGTAGGTCAGTGTTGGAATTTTAGAAAACCTTTGAAACTCTTTTTTCACCATTTCTTTAGACCAACAATTCTTTTAAGAGATAATTATTAAGGACACTAGTTTTTAAAAGTTTATATTTTTTATATCGACCACTGATCATTTACTGGGACTGATAATCCATAATGCCTTATAGCTCCTGGAATTATCTCTGAATACTTTATATCATCGCAGATTGAAGTACAATGTTCCAATTTAGATCTAGTTGTGCAGACTATGAAGAGAAGGTTTCATGTTGGTACCTGGTGTGTTGCTGAACCTACCATTAGTGTTGTTGTTTTTGGTTAGTTGGTTGGTTGTTTAACACCGCACTCGTCAATATTCCAGCTACATGACGGTGGTCTGTAAATGATCGAGTCTGGACCAGACAATCCAGTGACTGATATCATGAGCATCGATCCACGCAATTGGGATCGATGACATGCATCAACCAAGTCAGCGAGCCTGACCACCCGATCCCGTTAGTCGCCTTTTACGACAAGCATAGTCACCTTTTACGGCAAGCATGGATTGCTGAGGACCTATTCTACCGTTTTTGCTGTGATTTGAACATTAATATTGACCTTCATGTAACTTGTGAACTTTGAACATCATCAAATTCTCATGTTCTCAAATTCTCATTCCGGCATTTTATTTGAAATCCCTCATTTGAATGTTCTTTGACAAAGACAGTTGTGACTGCCCATTCTTGGTATCCATGCTGTGGCAGAAACACTGCCTCAAGCAGTGTTAATCCTGGCTCATGTGCTCAAACAAGTAAATCTGTAGAGTGGAACTCTTGATCACTCTGATTAGGGAATCACTTAAAAGGGATCTGTTGTAGCCTTCATGGTTGTGCATGGCTTCTCATATTCACAACATAATGGTGTTTGTGTGTTGCATGTCTGAGACGCATGTACACTTAATGCTGTGTTTGTTGCCAGACCCACAGATATCCATTACCAATACCATGCACTGGCTCAAGGGTGTGGTTTTTGACCTGAGCTCAGCAGTTACATCATATCAGATATAAGTGCTGTGTAATCCTGGCATCAGCAGTATGGCACTGTTGCTGAAATAATCCCTCGCTATTTACCTTCGCAGTGTTCTTTGTTTTTCTAAATGTGTTTTTTTTTTTCTAAAAGGATTGCAATAAATGAAAGAGTATTACCGTATTCGAAGTAATAAGCGCCCAGGGCGCTCTCAAAATTAGAAATAGGGGCCTCTTATTAGAATGTTATTTTAGTGGGAAAAAACAGAGTTGAAAGATAAATTTCGTGGTTTATGCTGACAGCCTGAAATGTTTATGTACGACAGATATATTTATCCAGAATTAAATGCCCATAATTAAGGGTGCATATAACACACGAGTCGAGTGCGTATTATATGCGAATAAATAAGTCTTGTGTACATTGATCAATCGGAAGGGGTGCTAATCGGGATTGTTCACAAGCCAATATCTTAGCAAATGTCGCCATGGGCGCTTATTAGAGCGTGGCGCTTATTACGTCGAATACGGTATGTGAAAACCCATTTTGGTTACTATTCGCTAATGAGGAAGGAAAATGAAAATAAATTAATTTTTTTAATTTCTGAAATGAGATTGGTACACCCCTCCCATTGTTTTCCCACATGGATGCACCATGTTTTATGATGTGCAACTCCACTTCACTCATTGGTACATGTTTTGTGACCCCCTTGCCTTGGAAACCAATCATTCCATCTCAAAAGTACTCCCACTTTACCCCCTAGCCTCTTCCTCCTTTTTTAAGTGACCATCTCCCTTTACCTAATGACTCCCTAAACTATTTTCACCACACTTTTTCCCACTTTAATCCCAAACTCTTTACCCCACTTTTACAACTAAACCTCTTCTCCAATTGACCCCTCCAAACTCTCTATCCCACTTTTTCAACTAAACCTCTTCTCCTATTGACCCTTCTACACTATTTACCCCATTTTTATAACTAAACCTCTTCTCCAATTGACCCCTCCAAACTCTCTATCCCACTTTTACAACTCAACCTCTTCTCCAATTGACCCCTCCAAACTCTCTATCCCACTTTTTCAACTAAACCTCTTCTCCTATTGACCCTTCTACACTATTTACCCCATTTTTATAATTAAACCTCTTCTCCAATTGACCCCTCCAAACTCTCTATCCCACTTTTTCAACTAAACCTCTTCTCCTATTGACCCTTCTACACTATTTACCCCACTTTTACAACTAAACCTCTTCTCCAATTGACCCCTCCAAACTCTCTATCCCACTTTTACAACTAAGCCTCTTCTCCAATTGACCTCTCCAAACTCTCTATCCCATTTTTACAACTAAACCTCTTCTCCAATTGACCCCTCAAAACTCTTTACCCCACTTTTATAACTAAATCTTTTCTCCTATTGACCTCTCTAAACTATTTCCCAATGTTTACCACTAAACCTCTCACCTATTGACTATTTTTTTACAGTAAAGACCCTTTCCAATGCACATCCATCTTATCCCATCTATCTCCTCCCACTAATCCATCTCAAAATTGACCCACCAAAACTGCCGTACTCCCCCCACCAAACGTCCTCCCTTTTCCCTTAACCCCCTCTTTTTTGGCCGTGTTGTCACGTGACGAGATACCACTTACCTGTGGTGCCGTGGATCGAGACTAGCGCTACCTGTAATGTTCTTGTCCTGTAATGATTCCGTGCCCTGTGTGATGTCTTGTATCTTCAAATTGCTGCTATGTAATGTGCTCGTGTCATTCAATCAAGCTAAAAGGCTGTGTATTGATTGGCTCCATCTGCTGACTAAATACAGCTTGAGCCTCATCCCTACTTCAGCCTCCCATACTCATCGCATGAGAAACACTGATGGCCCAGTGCTACATTGTTTTACAATGGATTCCTGTTTGCTTGTTGTTTTCTAATCAGGCATGACCTCTGAATTAGCAAGTCAGCAAACTTCTCTCGTTATGTGTCCTGATTTCAGGATTATCTTCTGGGACAGGCAAAAGCTGCAATCTTTCCAGCTTCACCTCAATAGGTCAAATTTCTGTTTTTGTTGTTCAGATTGTTTTATTCATATTATTGTTAGAAAACAGAAAAGTTGATTTCATTTTAATATATTGTTTACATTTATGAAAATTTGAATCTGCATATCTGTAGAAAAGAGTTTACCAGCAGTCTTTCATATTTCTGTATTTGGAGCCAATGGCTGGATGCACTGTGTTGTTTTTGTGTAGGTTTCTAAGGGTTTAACAATACTTCCCTATAGGCATGTGTTAAGGGCTAATTCAACAGGAGTGTTAGCACCTAGAAAGGCTCAAGGTGAGTTAACACTAAAACAGGAAAGTTGTATTTGCACTGAGAATAATGTCATTTTAACTTTAACTTGGGTCGAACATGTTAAAACTGTTGGAGAGAAAAATGGAGAGAAGTCTTTACATTTTGGAAAGAATTTTTTACATATTTGTTGTGATTAGTGTATGAATGGGTATGGGAATATCATCTTACACTATTTTGAGAAGTTAGTTATACCCCTGACCTAGATCAACAGGGGTATATAGATATTCAAGGGGATTCCGGCCATCCATCCTTCTGTCTGTCCTTCCGTCCTTCCGAGGAAATCTTTTTTTGTGACCTATGACTTGAAAACCAAAACATAGATTCTTTTCAAACACTTTTTATACATATCGGAGATGTGCAGTGCGAGGTTTGATTTCAATAATTGGATTTTCTGAAAAAATACATAATTTTTACTTGGATATTTGTACTTAAACATTTTCGTGCCCTATAACTTAAAAACAACTGCATGGATTATTTTCAAATTTAGAGAACAGATTCCATACTAATGAAAGAGGTGCAGTGCAAAGTTTGATTTTGATATGTGTATTTTCTGAAAAAATATGATGCTTTTCATCTATAACTTCTACTTCATGGATTCTTTTCCGATTGGGGGTACAGTTTCTATACCAGAGAGGTGCAACGCAAAGTTTGTTTTCAATATTTGTATTTTCTGAGAAAATAGTGTTTTTTTTAACGTTTTGAACTCAGAAACATGTTGGAGTATTAGTGAGCAGGGGACTCACTTTTTGTCTTGTTTTGTGAAAGATTTCTACCTGCATGACCTAGTCCTTATGGACCCGTGAAGATTCCGGGGTAGAATAGGTCATTGTCAACACATGCTTGCCATAAAAGGCGACTATGCTTGTCGTAAAAGGCGACTAACGGGATCAGTTGGTCAGGCTCGTTGACTTGGTTGATGCATGTCATTGATCCCAATTGCGTGGATCGATGCTCACGATATCAATCACTGTCTGGTCCAGACTCGATTATTTACAGACTGCCGTCATATAGCTCGAATATTGCTGAGTGCAGCGTTAAACAACAAACCAACCAACCAACCAACCTAGTCCTTATGATTTGGAATGTGTCTTTGTATGATGACCATGATGATATAAATAATCTCCTTCATAATGTGTATCAGCACATAATTATATATAATCAGATATAATTATGATGTACATTTCGGGAATGAATACAAATACATGTGTATATTTATACATTTTTGATCTTATTACTTGCCAGTAAAGGGATCACCTGTTTAATAAACATACAGCTGTATTACATATTGTGTATTACCAAAGCGATTGTACTGTGTGAACAAGTTCCACCAACAAACATTGAAAGCTCTCAACATCTCTTTGCTTATTCAATGCCATTGTGTGAGGAGATGACAGATCACTGAGGAGCTTATGCACCCCAGCAACCCCGTTGCTAGGCTGACGACACATGGCATTGTTTCCCCAGTGGATCTTGCAACAAAATTCCACAAATCACGTCATAGAGTATTGTGACGTGATTGTAATCTTTGTGGTGCAGGTCCCGTTCCACAAGGCGATCGGACGACAGTTGTAAGTTTCTCTTAAAGTATGTGAATTACGATAGCGCTACGATAACTTTGTGGAACGGACGCCTGAATTCTAAAGGTGGACCGTTGTATGTTATTAAATTAATATGTGTCAACGTTTGACTTGTTTGAAGTATTATTCTGTTAAACTCAGTTGGATTATGCTGTTGATCGTGTAGGTGTCTGCCTATTCATACACAACAGTGAAATTCTAAAAAAAGTTGTAAATGGCAAGTAATAAATAAAATACTAAACTTTATGAAACTTGTGAATAGTTCTGGTATCTGACTTGCTTTCGCTCATCAAATACCAGAACTATTCACTCGTTTCATAAACTTGGTATTACACGGGAGCTCGTTTAGTATTCTATGTATATCACACAGTGCATGGAGTATCCGCTGAGCAGTATTTAGAGGCTATTTCATGCACTGTGTAACATGATCAGCCTTACCAGGTGCTGCTCCTCCACACAATGGCTTGTAGTAAATACTTCTATAAGTATTTGTCATATTTACATTCCAAAGTTTGTATAAAAAAATACTCTCATGTTTGTTGCCGCTTGCCACATTCCTTATTGGAACTATTTTCAAGTAATGATTCGATGTTGATATCTATTTTTCGATGTTTATGAATTCCTTTCATATCCAATATTCAATGTTGATATTAAACCATACTAAAAGCATTGTTTCTGCTGCCTTTGAGGTGACTGATCAACATTCCTAATATTCATAGTTATGCAGCATCAAACATGGTGTATAGGTATCATGTACGATCATCCTCATTTTCACATTCAGCCTTATCACATGTGTAGCTTTCTTCCTGTGTAGAAGTCCCCTGAAGAGCCGGGTTAGAATGGTCTTCAGCAACCCATGCATGTTGTAAGAGACGACTAACAGGATCTGGTGGACAGGCTCCCTGACTTGGTTGATGCATGTCATCGTATCCCAATTGCGTAGATCGATGCTCATGATGTCAATCACTGGATTGTCTGGTCCAGACTTGATTATTTACAGACTGCCGTCATATAGCTGGAATATTGCTGAGTGCGGCAGAGAAGCAGAGAAACATCCTGTGTACAATCATATCACATGTTCAGGGGCACAGATGGCCCAGTCATCTAAGGCGCTGCGATTCGCTGTGCAGAGTTGCATCCCTTGGATCCGCCAGAAACATATGATTGTGGGTTCGAATCCCGGTTTGCCCCGATTATGTTTCTAGGTTTGTCAGCACCATACCTGTGCTCGTGGGTTTCACAGAAGTGGTAAACGTCTGAGACCTGCATCACTTCAGGCTTTCCTCCCACATTAAGCTGACACGCCGTGATATTACTGGAATAAGGTTAAAAACAGCGTTGAGCCCAACTCACTCACTCATATCACATGTTCAACAGTGCTGTTTTCCTCCTCCAGGCCGCTCATTACGGTGTTGGTTCCTGGGCCCACAATGGCTGCTGCAACAAGACACCCGGTGTTGCGGTTGTCTCTTCAGGTAGATTTACTTCAGTCATTCTAGGACAGCGAAGGTTGGTGTCTTATTTTGGACATAGTGGTCACAGTGCAACTGACAATTTTGAGGAGCACTGAAACATGGCATTTTGTGGGGTATATACCAAGTTGTGTGGACTTGAATGTTTCTTGGGATCAAAATTTAGATCTGCAATGGAAAGGGGATCTTTTGGAGGAGTCTTTCAGTTTTAAGATCATTGGGTATCACAGTGGTAAAAGTGTTTGCAAGTCAATGGGGTGATAGAGTCCTAAGTTGGATAACTTGTTCCGAGTCGTTTGATGGGCATTTCTTAGAACTTGAAGGATCACAAAGCAGGCTTTTATTACCTACGAGGGCACACATATCAGGGTTCATAAAAATCATATGTGCCCTAGGGTCATATCACGTCACGAGACAACAGCGTATTGTTTTCGTCATCCGGACAGCATTGTTGATGTGATTCGAATCTTATTGTGACGTGAGGTCGGAATGACATCACATTAGAAACGACGTCATAGCTGACGATTGTTGATGTCATTCAAACAAATTGTGGTTTTCAAGGACAGCAGTTGTGATCAGTGCAAAAAGAAATTCTAAATTGATCTCTGTATGTAGACATCTTCTTAGGTAATAAATAGAACATTGTATTTGTGTTCATGTTATACTTATTTATAACACTCTTAGCTAAATTCAGGTATTTCCCTCGCAAAAATATAATATCCTCTATTGCTTGACAAGGGTATAAGGATTGATACCAAACCTTTGCTACTACAGTGTAATAAAGAAGTTGTTATCCAAACATTTTTTGTCTACTTTGTTCTCAATCCACTTCAACCTAAATAAAACATGCTTAAAAGTCAAGACCAAGAGCCAGGTTCGATGTCCAATTTGGATGCATTTTGTACAGTTCTTTTCGTTTCTCTCGCTTTGTATTCTATGGAATATGGCTAATAGTGATGCAACTCTCTTTCATGTTCATATTGGAAACTCGACACATGGATGACATATTTGTCCTTATTTGCTGCCACCCTGTTCAGATCTCGTTGACGTCTGCTGCAGGTGGTGGTGAACATCTCATCAAGACCTTCTTGGCCAAGACATGTGCAGACAGGGTGCAGAAGGAACCCAATGCAAGTCTAGCAGTCAGTTCTGCATTCAAGGACAACTTTCTAGGTATTTAGGGTTACTTATTATTTGAAGGCTGGGAAGAGAATATTTGGGGGTCATTAAAAATCAACTGGAGTCGAGAATCATTGATAAAAAGATGAACTGCAAAATTTCAACGAACATGCTTATAACGAACTGACGGATATAACGAACTTATTTTGTTGCCCCAACATTTGCTGTATGTATGTTTATAACGAACTACGGTTCATAGCGAACTAAAATTAGTGGTTCCTTTTGAATTTGTAAAAAACGTAGTTTACTGTCATTGGCAATTTAGCATCTTAGAGACTGGTCACGAAATAATGGATAAATATTTGGGAGGGTTAACCCAAGAATGACATTACATATTACTTATCAATAAAATATCTTGTCACGGACATATTGTGACTGTGATAAAGTTTGATCTAGCTCTCAGCACATGTGACTCTTCTCACTTGACCAGAGTCAGAGTTCCTGTCCCACGTGGAGGACAAACATGGCGGTGTGCTGGTGTTGAAGCACCTCATGGAGGACGACGGCTACAGAGAAGGTATAGATAGCTATATCCTGGTAGTGTCCGACACATGCCACAGTTTTTCACTTGACTAGCCTATTACACTTATCAGAAGAGTACACAAAGTATGTGAACTAGACTACCTGTTGTCAGACTTGTTGGGGAAGCTTCGGTGGCTGAGTGGGTTAGGTTAGTGACTTTGTGTATTGGTGATTAGGTGCCTCACTCAGAGTGTGGGTTTGATTCCAGAAAAAAAGTAATGGAATTTTCACTAAGAAAGTTTTATCCCAAATATAACACATCACTAAAATGCCCCTCTGATCAGTATTACAGTTACATCATTGTGTGGGACGGTCGGGTAGCCTTGTGGTTAAAGCGTCAGCTCGTCACGCCGAAGACCCGGGTTCGATTCCCAACATGGGTACAATGTGTGAAGCCCATTTCTGGTGTCCCCCGCCGTGATATTGCTGGAATATTGCTAAAAGCGGCGTAAAACCATACTCACTCACTCACTCACTCACTCACTCACTCACTCACATCATTGTGTGATAACTTAATGTGGGATGAAAGCCCAAAGGAACTTCAGTTGTGTAAACCTCTTTGGTGAAACCCACGGGTTTGGTTGTGACAGATCATGATCAGGGAAAATCTGGAATTGATCTCAAGAGCAGAACCTGGTACGGCAAGTGACACCGCCAGGGCTACATATACTACTCAAAAAAGGTTAAGGACCACTCAATTCTTATACATTCATACATTTATCACGGAGTCCTGTACATCCATATCGTCAATGTTGGTGTTGCAGCTGAGGTTTTGTGGGCTCATACTACAGACAGCATGTGTGTAGGCTATATGCTGGAGACACACTCTAAACCAACGGTAAGCATGTCAGAGAATATCATCACTCAAGGAAGAGGTTTTATATGATGTTTTTAGCAATATTCAATACATATTATAGCTAAATTGGATAGAATTATCATTAAACTGCCGCATGTTATCAGAGATGAGCGGGCCACTGTAACTTGATAATGCCCTCATATTGCTTGACGACGGGCCATTATCACGCCTGTTGTTAGGTGACGCCATAGGATAGGATAGGATAGGTGACGTCATGTTCAATAGTGACATCATCTGGTTTGCTCTATGACTTTTCCATATTTGTAAAAGTGGGTCAGTGACATTCGTATTGATTGCAGTAAATGTTTCAACATTTTAGCTATAATAACAGTGACGCTATTTTTCAGGGCATTATCATTTGCAGAAGCCCTCGATCTTTTCAACTGCCCTCCTTCGTCAGCAGTTAATGGAAGACCTCGGGTTTCAGCAAATGATAATGCCCTGAAAAATAGCGTTACCCTTATAATAGTGATGGATTCCAAGAATGGGCTTCATTCATCGTACCTAGAAGGAATTGTACCTCTAGGCCACCCAGCATGTACACTCTGGTAGCGAATATTGGGCAGTTTGACAACTGCAAATGTCTTGCCAAAAGTTATTCCCATTGGCTGTTTTCTGGTTTCACATCAGTTTATACAAAGCCCATCAGAAACTAAATTTTTACACACTTTTGTGTCATAGGTCAAGCTCGACCATTTTCATCATGGTCATGGTTCTTCATTAAAAAGGTTTTGTTTCCATGGTAATATAGGAAGCATTTAATGTAGTGGATGACGCTTAGCCGTATTGGCATGACGTGTATTCATGAGCACGGAGTGACATCCATGGCTGGGTTATGGTGATTTAACCATTACCATTGCGGTCATTATTATCAGAATCACAGCGCAAACATCGATTCAGACAGTCACCGACTTACATGTATTTAGGGCTGATATTATGAAGTGGGCAAACTGTCTCTTGACCATGTTTCTGTTTATTTATTTTCAGACTTTTATATCTCGACTTCCAGCAGCATCACTTCCTGGAAAATCTTTCGCAATGGAGGGGAAGAACTTTAAACTTTGACCAATCCAAGTGAAAGATTCAAACGTACAAGCCTCTAGCTGTGATATTACAGACACATCATCCCACCTGCTGAAGCAACATGATCATGAATTATGCTAATACCACATTATGTTAAAACTGCTGAAAAAAGCAGCTAAGAAATGTGTTGTATTTTATGCTGTTTGCACCTAAATTGTATTGCATTTGTACAAAAAGGCCCATGACTTATAAGTACTGAATAAAGTGAAGAACAGAACATGAATGATAATTGCTTCTTACGTGTACAAAATATATTTGCTATTCACTCTAATCATTGGTTGTTACCATGGATGTGATAGTGAAGAGACTGGAATGTGTGTGAATGTTCATAAAGAGAGGCTCTGCTCTCAGGTCTTGCTTTCCAGTTTAGCTCTCCACACAATTAATGCCATGCATGGAAACTAGGCAATCTTAGCAGACAACAGGGTGTTTGCAGAGCCCAAGTCTAGTCCCCCCAAGAGAATGCATATTGTCAAAGTTGGAGTATTTGTGTTCTTTCAGCATTGGCCTGAAACAAGTATTTCACTGTATTCATATCGATAATAGGGTCTTGCGATGACAGTAGTGTATTAAACTTCAGAATATTTAGGAAGATGTAAAATTTAGATTTTATGTAACTTTGCCTCAGAAGGTTTATTATAAGCTGGAAAAATTAACAAAAAGTGATATTCATGGTTTAAGTTTTAACTTTACATTTTCTAAATTCACGAGGAATATTAAAATGTCCATGTACCATCATCATTCATGTTAAAGGTAGCTGGTATATCCGGGCAATTAAAGAATTAATATATGTGGTAATTTGTTGACAGTGCTGAAAAGTTGAGCTCTCTCCCACACACAATGTGCAAATCAGTCTTATTGATCATTGTTGTTGACATTAAGTTCATCAAAAGTTATCTGTATAAAATAACATAATTTCTTGAAGACTTGTTTTCCTTTTATTTCACTCAAATGTGGAAATCAACAGGACAGACAGGTTCAATGTACAGGGATCATCACATGACGATGTAGCTGGGGAGCTACTTGCTACACACGCCCACCAGAATCACAGAACTTGTGACAGGTCTTGAGATAAATGGTTTTGGTTTGTTTGTTGTTAAACGCCGCACTCAGCAATATTCCAGCTATATGACAGCGGTCTGTGAATAATCGAGTCTGGACCAGACAATCCAGTGATTGATATCATGAGCATCGATCCATGCAATTGGGATCATTGACATGCATCAACCAAGTCAGCGAGCCTGACCACCCGATCCCGTTAGTCGCCTTTTACGGCAAGCATAGTCATCTTTTACGGCAAGTTGTCTTCATACCCCTTGCACTGCAGTTTGCCTCGGATATTCAAATGAGTATTGTTTTACGCCGCTTTTAGCACTATTCCAGCAATATCACGGCGGGGGACACCAGAAATGGGCTTCACACATTGTACCCTTTGGGAGAATCAAACCCAGGTCTTCGGCATGATGAGAGAACGCTTTAACCACTAGGCTACCCGACCACCCCTCTTGGATATTCAGCATTCTATTGCATCATGCGAGGTTACATTGTTTAAATATTTGCATCTCTGCAACCTTGTGATGAAATTTTGTTTGTTTGTGGTTTAATGACACATTCAATATTCCAGTGATATGATGGTGGTCTGTAAACAATCAAGTCAGGACCAGACAATCCAGTGATTGACATCATGAGCATCGTTCCACGTAATTGAGATACGATGACATGAATCTTTACATGAAACTTCTCTTTACACAAACCCATACTAAGAGAAATAAGGACTTAAAAATTTAGTTCTTGAAGAAACATTACTACTTTCAGGGGAAAATGTCTAGTCTAGACAATTCACAGGTCTCAAAGTAGGAGTTTAAACTGCATCTTATATTACAGACATGAACTAGAAGCAATGATATTCACCACAATAATATTCAGTAAACAATTGCTGATACTCGTTCCCTTATTCAGTTCCCTCAGTATAGTATGGCTCTGTTCATATCGTAGGTGCTGGGTTCGGCTACACAAGTCACTGCTGATGACTACAGCAGCTCAACAGAGAACGAGACTTGCCCACATCCTTGACCCTTGCCACTGTCCACTGCCTCACACCAGATTCTGTTACGCATGTATTAACAACTGGAAAATGCATGCAGCATCACTGGTCAGCATTAGTAATAGCTCTTTATGTAGTCCAGTCCATCCACTTCAGACCATTGTCACAGAAGCTTTCCAACATTTGCTTGTACAAATAATGTCCATCTTACATATAGTATCATATTTGTATCAGCTGTATCCTGCGTGAGTGAGTGAGTATGGTTTTACGCCGCTTTTCAGCAATATTCCAGCAATATCACGGCGGGGGACACCTGAAATGGGCTTCACAGCTGTATCCTGAAGCCAGTTGATGCCACTAGTATCATGGAGGGAAACGGCCAGCTTAATGACCAGAAGCAGTCTTGAGGACAATGACTTCTTCATTTTTTATTATCTGTGTTTGGTTTAGTTCTATCCTGCAACTGTTCCGCTATCTCATCTAGCCGGTCCTTGTCATAGCGGTCCTTGGCATCATGGAAGTCTTTGGTGAGCTTGTCCAACTGATCGATGTCTTTCAAGGACACCTGACCTGATCCCCTCATGGCTGCTGCAGGCTGGAAGAGACACAACAGTGAGTGAGTGAGTGAGTTGGGTTTAACGCCGCTTTTAACAGTATTCCAGTTATATCACAGCGTGTCAGAATTTTAGAATTAT
Organism: Haliotis cracherodii; assembly: GCF_022045235.1. Taxonomy (NCBI): domain Eukaryota; kingdom Metazoa; phylum Mollusca; class Gastropoda; order Lepetellida; family Haliotidae; genus Haliotis; species Haliotis cracherodii. The sequence continues at coordinate 52,293,662 of NW_027266308.1, read as the reverse complement.
TAACAATGGTAACTAATGTTTTGATATCTTATGTCATGTGTGTTATCACAGAATATATATTGTCCCACATGTACAGGTAAATCAAACAGTATCACCTTGAACATCAAGTCAAAAGTGTCCACATGTAGAGGCTAATCAGTGCACATTCCTCCATCTTCCAAAGGTCACAGACCCCTGCTTGTTTTACTGACACATCACAGTGAAACAATTTATTCAGTTGACTCCAGTTTTTGGGGATATACCTCAATGACATAATGTGATGTTCACAACTAAAGAAAAGACTGTTATGCAGTTCTTTCTAGGTGAAGTTTAGTGAGTGAGTATGGTTTTACACCACTTTTAGATATATTCCAGCAATATCACGGCAGGTGACCCCAGAAATGGGCTCCACACATTGTACCCATGTCGGGAATCGAACCTGGGTCCTTGGCATGACAAGCGAACGCTTTAACCACTAGGCTACCCGATCACCCCTGTGAAGCTTAGAACGTATCAATCAACCGCATCAAGTCATAGAGGGAGAAAAGTGCTGTCTTCATTGTTCATGCTAGTTGTAGAATGGACCGATTTGCTTGTGTATGTTTCTTGTAGTGATGCCATCTTATATCGATGTATCAATACATTTCTAATATCATTACTGTATCTAATGTTGAAACTAAATTTATAACTAACTGATACAGAAATGTTTACATTTGTTAAATTATCATGGTTAAGGTGGACAATAAGAAGGTAGATAATTCAATTTCAAAACTTCATGGATCAGCCTAGATAATATTTAGCATGAAAAGTTGATTAATTGCAGGTTGAGATAGGAAATGTTTTTCTATACATATACAGATTAACTAATTTTGTTATAAATCATATCGTGATACTTTTTTATACTTTCAATATCTCAAGACTAAATTTCAATCAATGACACACTCAGTTTCTTGTAACATAAATATCAAGATGTTCAAAGTTGTATGGGGAGGTAACTGTAATGAACAGTTTTGAGGTTCGAATTTAGAACGTCTTTTTTGCCTTACCTGTGATTTATCAGGTTTCCAACCAATGAAGTACATTATTTGAAATGTTGCTGGTACTCCATCTTCATTTCCATGCATGTCTGCAATGAGGGAAAGTAAGATATGACAACCTGAACCTGTCCGCTATGAGACAAGTGTTTTTCACCAGCTTTTGGGGTTTGGTTTGTTTGTTGTTTAACGCCACACTCAGCAATATTCCAGCTGTATGACGGTGGTCTGTAAATAATCAAGTCTGGACCAGACAATCCAGTGATTGACATCATGAGCATCGATCCATGCAATTGGGATACGATGACATGCATCAACCAAGAAGGTGAGCCTGACCATCCGATCCCGTTAGTTGCCTCTTACGACCAGCATAGTCGCCATTTACGGCAAGCATGGGTTGCTGAAGACATAAACTGTTAGCTATTTGGCGACATCTTCTGAGTCGAGAAGACTGTACCTGCAATTGGAGATAGAATAATTCTGATTTTTTAACATATATTTATTGGAAAATGTCAAAAAGTTTTGAGAAAATCAGAAAAATGGTACAACCACGACCTTAATATTACTAACCACCAAGCCAAACCATGACAAAGACAAAATGCCTTCAGTTCAGTCCTACCTGCTCATGTTGGTAATTCAGGAATGTGTGGCTCAAGACCATAAGTAATCTATGGCAGGGCAACAAAGACCACTGACACTAACAGAAGATGACGCTACCAAATGGGTCAGAAATACTCCAACAATATCACAATAACATCACAGTAGAAAAGGCTGGTAAGGTGAGATAGAATAAATTAGGTGTAGTATGAAGTCTTGCACACAAGAAAACAAATGTTGTGATATACTTTTAACAAAAAATATATAAAATATTTATATAAAAAGAATGTTGTGATATACTTTTAACAAATATAAATAAAGTTTATACACATAAAAACAAATGTTTTGATATACTTTTAATAAAAAATACATTAAAAATATAGATAAAATACAAATGGGATTTCAGTGACCTGGTCTGCATTACCCCATGTTTGTTATAATGAGGAACGAGTGTCACCATGTTGGACCTGGCCTAGTGTGTGTTATCATTCCCCTAAGGTGTGAGTCTGTGCTCATGCTGTCAACCACTGGTAAATTATCTAAAGACTGCCATGATACACATGGAATATTGTTGGCAGAATTAAACAACCATCTCTCATTATTCTAGGTGGCAATCACTATTCCCAAGAATACCTATGCGATAAGTCTGACAAATTATTCTTCAAGAACCCTACACTCACCTTTATATATAGCAGCAGCAGCAGCCGCTGTGTCTCGATGTAGCAATGGCTTCCTGTTCCAGGAACAGTTGTTTTCTCCCATACCTAGGAAGAATGAACATGGGGATACAGCTAACCTGTCATCCAACAAGTGAGGTGAAATGAGGTTTCATGTCGAGTTCAGGATTATTACACTCATACAGCAATGTGCAGGCTTGTACTAGTTCAGACGCATGCTGGTTTTATAGTGCTACCCTGCGGAGATACCATGCCGCAGCTTAACATGGATACCCCACTCATACACACGATACTGATTCTGAGTTGACAGTCCTTTTCATCCCTTTAATAACGAGCGCAAGGACGGATAACAACAAGTACCTTTTAATGTCTTTTAATATGATGCAGACAGGGCATCACACCATCGACCTTCCCCTCCGCGGGCAGACCCTCTATGCAATACACCATGGAGGCGGTTCTCATTCAACACCATGTTTCCTTCAACAACAGTTTGTATTTTGATGTGCTGCACTGCCTTAGCAGGTAACGGTTATCTGTTCACATTCACACAATGTCCACAGGGATATGAAGAGGAAACATTAACAATGCTGGCGTAGCTGTAACTGCAAAAAAAGTTAACATTTTGGACTGTTGTTTTACCTTTGAGATCTTGCATGAGTTCGTACATGGAGGGGTAGTTGACCACAAGTTCGTCTGTGTCCTGCAGTCAGGAATTGGCATGAAATACATACTGGCAATGAAAGTTTCATTTATCACCCAAAATTACATAGGTCGAGTCCTTTACCATGAATATGATTGTTGTAATTAGCTTATAGAACTTATCACAAAAACTCTTGGATGTTAAACTTTAGGATGCAAGTTTAATCTAGGAACATTGCTCATTTGGTTGATGATAAATTTGAGTTTATATGTCAGCCATATCAGACATTTGCTTTTACGTCTTGAGAGAGTGACCTTGACATTGACAGGAATGTTTATGACAAACTGTTAAAATAGAGTTAGCCTCCAGAAAGCATCATCCCCAGATATAGTCAAGGTCATGTTGCCTTTGCTGATGTTGCTGACTGGCTCTCAGCTTGTCTACAAATTCAGCTGAAGTCCATAATCTATCTATCCAGCTTGTCATTATCTTGATCTGAGGCCTCATTAATGTTCATTCAGGAATTTCAATGAAGTGCCAGTGGTATTCAAATGGGAAATTAAAAGTAGTTGATCCAAAATAAGGATTTATCTTTAACTCTTATTTTCCTATATTCAGAGGTATTTTAGAATTGCATTAAAATGCAACAATGCAACACTAGATGCCTCCCATGTATCATCAAGTACATACGATAGTTAACATGGTGTAGCCAGATCTTGTCAGTAGGTTGCCCAGGTCTCTGACATCAGTGAAAGGGGAGATGTGAGGTGCAAAGCCCTGTAACAAACAAACACAACTACTTTCATTTCACATGACTTTTTATAAGACTGGTCATACTAGTCTCAAACTCATTTTATTACTTGCCCGTGAAGAGATCACCCGTTTAATAAACATACAGCTGTATTACACATTGTGTAATACCAAAACGCGTGCTTATGTACTCTCGGAACACGTTTTACGAACAAATATTGAAAGCTCTCGACATCCCTTGGCTTATTCAACGACATTGCGGGTGGAGATGATAGATCACTGAGAGGAGTTTATGCACACTCAATGACCCCAGCAACCTTGTTGCTAGACTGACGTCACATGGCATTGTTTCGCCGATGGATCTTGCAACAAAATTCCACAAATTACGTCATCGGGTACTGTGACGTGATTGTAAACTTTGAGGTGCAAGGCCTCGTTCCACAAGGCGATCGATCGTACTGTAGCGCAACGACAGTCGTTTGTCTAAGTTAAAGTATGTGAGTTGCGATAACCTTAACGCTACGATAATTTTGTGGAACGGACGCCTGAATTCTAAAGGTGGACCATTGTATGGTATTAAATTCATACGTTTCAACTTTTGACGTGTTTGAAGTATTACTGTGTAAAACTCAGTTGGATTATGCCGTGGATCGTGTAGGTGTCAGCCTATTCACACTCAACAGTATAATTCTAAAAACGTTATAAATGGCCAGTAATAAATAAAATACTTAACTCGCTCCCGTGTAAAACCAATTTTATGAAACTCGTGAATAGTTGTGGTATCTGACTCGCTTTCGCTCGTCAGATACTAGAACTACTCATTCGCTTCATAAAATTGGTATTACACGGGAGCTCGTTTAGTATTCTATATGTATGTAACAGCACAGGACCATATAACTAATACAAACAATAACAAACAAACTCGCAGATGAGGCCATCTGCAAGTTTTTGCGAGTCTATTTATTATTATTAGTTATATGGTCTTGTGGCAACAGCAATGTTTCATCAATAGATTTGTCTTCAGTATGAGTGTATTACATTCCATAATCTCCTAAATCCACAGGTCAGTACTTTTCATTTGCAGCCATACATGTATACCATGTAATGTATGTCATTAAGAATTTACTTCATATTTTTGTGTTTATGGAGGTATAAATGTAAAAAAATGGTGTGCACACAGCCATAAATGCAAAATAATATTGAAGTCATTTCTTACAAACATGATAATAAAGTTAGTAAAAAATAATAACTTCACACACATCTTCCCGAGGCAAGAGCGTCCACTAACCTTTTTATCAAAGTCTTGTTTCCACCCTTGCCACATCAAGCCCACTTTTCTGTGCTAAATATGATTGGACTATGGCACATATAGATAGTCCAATCAGAGAATGATTCACAAAATCAACATCCACAATTGGTACTCCTACCTATGACACTGATTTACCACTGCCTGTCTTTGTTGACACGAATATGTCTTTTTCATCTTTTAACCAAACCCTGGCCCCCTATCAATCGCTCTCTGGTCATGCCAGGTGGTGATACTTACCCCTTCCTTCTCTGTCTCTGCTAACTGCAGAGATACTCGCAGCTCGAACAGAGTGTCTCCTCCAAACATGCTGCCAATGAACACCCCATCATCCTTCAGTGCATTGTGGACCTACACAGAACAAGTATACAGAAACAAAAACTCATGGAAAAACACACACTGAAGCGATTAATATCATCACCTCATGTATATACATACAAACTGTTTTCAACAGATATGAACACTCTTTCAGATATGCAATATATATCCTTGAAACTAACTGAACATGCTAAAAGCTAGATGGAAATTTTAAAAGGAGAAGTTAGAATTGAATGAATCATTACGGTATTTCATCAATCATAACCATACTTTTTGTGAAATGTACTGAACGAAAAAAGGTAGAGATCGTGAATATTTTATGGGATATTTATTGAGTTTCTATAAATGTGTATGGTATATAAATATATTTCATGATCTCTACTTTATTTGTTCAGTATATATTCAGCATCCAGCTGCAAAGATTGCTCACTTTGGCAATATAACCGAGTTTCGATCATATCGCATAAAAACCCTGCTCTATTATGTCCTATCTAAGACACAGAATGTGTGAGCGAATGTCAAAGTACGGAATAACAAAGAAGACACATAAGCATTATTTTTTTTAAATATCTTTCTCTTTCCTGTGAATAAACATTTTTATTACAAAACTAAAGAGCCTTTAGATTGAACCCATTATCAAGTATACAGCGACTGTACTGACCTGTCTAAAGCATCCAGGCAGGTCATTCACCCAGTGTAGGCTGGAACACCAATGAACACAAGCATCATCAGGGTGCCTCATATGTACTGGATATGTAACAGCAGCATTGAATAGAATATGTTGAATCAACAAAAAGCAATTGTAAGTGTACCTTTTCTAATTCTAATTACTGATGGTAAGCAAATTGTAAATGGTACATTTAAGTATATATTTATAATACTTATCCAATCTCACACTATGCATTTCTCCTTTCGATCCTATGTGGAAACGTACTTGAACGAAAGTTTCCAGCATCTAAAAACAAATCAACTGAACACGTCTCAGCATCACCAAGGTCACCACCCAAACAAATGGGTCACCTACTGTAATTCCATGCATAGCGACCTACACGACCTGATCACCTTACTACTGCCACATTATTATCTTTTGTGTATTAAAAAAAGAGAATACATTTTGGGTTTCTACTTTAACTTTAACTAATTCTGAGGGAAAATGGGAACCAAACAACAATAGCCCAGCATGTCTTAAATGCAGACATACTTTTTCCACCTCTGACAGAGTCTCCGACAGCTTCCTCACTGATGACTTCAGTCCAGCCGTCTGACTCCAGCGTGCATTTCAACTAGGGGTGACTGTTGGTCACTTTTGCAATAACTATTGATATTGAAATAAACTATTGCGATAACTATTGATATTTCAAGCAACTATTGCGATAAATATTGATAGTTTTCAGTGTATCATTTTAGATGGATTTTAGAGTTGATTTAAACCTTGGAACTGAAGTTTCCTTTGAATAAGATAACCATAACAACAAATAAAAAGTAAAGTTTGAGATATGACCGATTCGTTTTTTCTTTACCCTAATAATTTTAGAAAAAGAAACTTCCACATTACCATGTGTAAATTACTACCACTCATGATCAAAAGAAAAAAAAATTTGAACAGCATTGTATGTTTTTTATTATAACTGTAAATCTGGTCAAAAGACAAAGAAAATATAAATGTCATGACTAGACTTCAAGTATGAATGTTTCATATCTAGTCATGTTTACATTCAAAAAATGGTGGTAGTTTTGCTATCTAACACGTTTCTTGTCAAGCTTGTTATTTTCATTAACATAGCCAAAAGACTTCCAAACTCTCGATTTTCCACCCAAGTGTGTTACAAACTCCATTGGACTGTCACCCTCCCCAATTTTACTTTAAGAAAGACTGGTTGCTAAGCATCAAGGGCAGTTAACTCTAATCCTAACTCGGCTGCTTTCACGAGTGTGTTTCTGATATGGTAAATACAATCAAAACTTTCGATTTCCCTAAATGAAATCGATACTTTTGATCGGAAACTGATTTAACAATCAATTTATTGACTTTAAGTGCTTACCAATAGCAGTATATTGATATTTCGATTTATCGTGACACCCCTAATTTCAACGCCTACGTTGGAGCAACCAGCAGCCTCAGATATATGGCAGGGGTAGTCAGATGACCAGGTCACTATGCACAGGATTACAGTACGTGACCCATTTGTTTTGGTGGAGACGTGACCATGGTGATGTTGCACAATAACAATGTACCTAAGACTGCTGACAACCATGTCAAGGGAGTTATCTTTGAAAGGAAAATATTCTTCATCAGCAATAACTCGATGGGTAGGAACTTCTGGAGATAATTCACTTTGCATCTGCAATGAGAAAACACAATTCACTGATGACATTCATTTATCTTCTCTCTCAACATTAACAACAGGGTTTTCTTATTTATCTATAACATTCACAGCCCATGTTGCTACATTTAGGTCCTTCATAGTGTACAAAGTCAAGAGCAAGTGTTTCATAGACAGCCTCCTATCAGGGGTTACAAAATTACCAACTTTTACTGTACACCATGGTACACATACATGCTGCCAAGCATTTGAAGTTTCTTCAATTTTCATGATTTTCATTTCATTTTGTGTCTCAGCATCCAAAAAGTGAATGTTATTTCATGTAAAATATTCCAGCAATATCACAACAGCCTGTCTTTTAATCATGACTGGGCCAAACAAACCAGTGGTTAATATCTGGGATCCAAACCTGCAGCCAAACAATCCTGAAGCCATGAATTACAAATCATGCGATTCCCTCTGCATCACCTCATCACAGAAGTAACTGGTTGTTACAGAATGACTCATTACTCAGCTCAGTGCTTGAGGTCCTGTCATCCTTGAGGTTCTCTCCTATACTACTCCTATATGTAGTTTTTTTAATCTAGAGATCCCATAAACTTTTAACATTAGGGCAAAGACAGGGACCCTCGACTTTCATTCTTAATTTCAAAACCTGATGATCCTTACTGTAACATTGTGATGAAAAATACTTTGGGCATTTAAAAAAAAATGTGCACCTTGACTATTTATATTTAAGTTTTATCAAGCATGTTTATAGTTTATATCTACCTACCAGTACCCTGTCTGCCATGTCACACTGGTATAATGTCCCAACCATATCACTATAGATGTGCTTTGAGACATGTCCTCGGCCACATCCAAGATCAACAGCAACACCAAACTTTCTGTTGAAAATAAATGAAAATTGAACAGAATTAGAAATGCTAGATGTCAATGGGGAACCTAGGAAAGACAGAATGTTTTTTCTTGCCTCATGTTAACTGGTTGTTTGTTGTGTATTATATTGTATGGTAGCAACTCATCTTTTCCATCATCAGTCATAAGCCTTTTTGCAGTTGTCATTTTACCTTTTAACATCACAAATTCTGTCAGCAACTCTGTATCCAATCTGCAAAAGTATAATGCAGGCAAGTTACAATGAGTGTTTTGAAAGATATCATTGTTAAATGACAGTTGGCAGAAAATGATATGTACCCCTTCACCTTGTACAATATAATTAATAAGGACAATGAATTAAAGAATTAAGTTCTTTTATTCAAATATATATATAAGTCAGAAGGAATGTGTATATAGTCAAAAGAAACGCGAACCAAAGTGACTTGTAGTGTAACCACGGAGTTCTAGATCATTCTTATCATTAACAATATATCCCGTGACTAAACATGGGTGCGGGTAGTCCTGTGGGTACCCAGGGTTCCACCCAACCCGAGTACCTGAGTTACCCATCCCAGTCCTAGCCGAAGATTCCACTCGTGACTAAAAAGTTTGTTTCCTGAAGCTATTTTGCATTCACCATTAATTCATTTGCACACATAATGTGACGTCACCTTGATTAGTAGATTAAGTAGCAGATATGTAGCGCTATGTACGATAGCACAGTACAGTAATAATTAGCCTGCAACCTCGGGGTATCGCGGTACTTGTCATGTACGCTAAACAGAACAAAATGCACTCCCTAACCTTTATGTTTATTCGTGTTCTCTGTATCAGATATCATTCATGTTATCAAACAATGCATATTTCAAAGATAAAAGTTTATTATTTACATCAGTAGCTCCGAGTAAAAGCCGGGCCTCGCGCTCTGTTTGACAAGGGAGAGAACTCCATCGTATCGCGGTACAGAGAAAAGTTGTGAATGGAGGTCCGAATTGGACAAAAAGAGGACATAATTCTACCAACCACTTGGTATGATCATGCCAGACATCAGTGATTTATCCAGACAAGTGCAAAGACAGCACAAGTAAAATTCTAAATGTGTTATCAGCAATAGGTATTCAATGCATATTTACCGAAAAGTAAGAGAAAAATATTATTATAAGTCAACATCAAAATATCAGAATGATATTTTAAGATTGTTTAAAATACATTGGATGACAATAATTTGTCACAAAATGGAAAAATGTTAAAAGTCAACAATAAATATATAAAAAACACTCCTTGTATGCTCAAAGTATGTATTTATCTTTTGGTTACTAGTGAAGAACGTATTTCTAAGTTTGACATTATGGCCCTTATGATCTCCCAATAGATTCTGGGCACAGAGCGGGGAAAAAAGTGTGGACTACGTAACTTCCGTTACCTCATTAGTCGCCATGAATATGCAGATGATCTAGTTCAGGTGGATAGAGAAAGTTTACTTGGGGAACTGCGGGTTATATCGTTGGCCATTGATAGATGGGGGTCGGGCAATATTACAACAGATGCCAGAAATATGTATCAACGGATTAATAACTCCTTACTTATAGCAGACGGAACATTCCGAGGAAATTGAAATTGTTCACGAAGTGAGAACTTCCTGGTTACTGATTTGCATTAATAGACAGCCGCTATGAGGCGTGTCCCGCGTGAACTATCGGAAATCACAAATGCCGCGATACGATGAATGCCGCGGTACCATGGGGTCCGAATATACATCATCATGAATGAGACTCACCTCCTCCTTTAAATACTCATAAACTCGATAATCTTCCATCAAAGCCGTTCTGTTTTTCTGTATCCGTTTCGCTTTCCTATCAAAAACATTCATAGGACTATCAGATTGGCCGGCCATACCCCTGCACGACAGTCCAGAGTTGAACTGCGACCGCCATAGTTTCCACGAAGAGCGTGCTTGGGCAACGCGACACCACGTTTGTGATGACAGCGATGTAACTCTACCGAGGTGAACGCTCATTACGAAATATTTCCTATTCTGTTATCTGGTGGAAGTTATAATTCAACAATGATGTCTCTAAAGACCAAAAGGATGTTAGAATCAGGTAAAACATAAGTCGAAAGGGCATCTGTTGAAGCAAAAGGAAGTCGATACCAAACATACCCCAGAGAACTGAAGAGTGCCAAAATTATCTCCCTTAGCTTACGGCGGGAGAAAGTTTAATTATGGAATATATACGTTTCTGAGCGTGGTATTAAAAGTTATGAAAACGGGTAAAATGTTTCTATAGGTTGTTTGCATTAATTGTAAATCTCACGGTTTATTTGATTTTATGATTTTAGATTATGGGTGTGCCCTCTGGCATGGGGTAAATGTTGGAACTCCATGTAAATAACCGGAATTGTTTCTTGCTGATCAATGTAAAAGAAAAGGTTGCCCAAAACACGTACAATCGTTCTGGCTCAGTTGTGCCAGCTAGGATCGCTTAATATCAGCACCATGTCAGTGTTCGCGGATCTCACTACCGGGGTCAACGTCATTAAATTATGTCTTGTTCAACACGCACTCCCACATTAAGTCGACACTCCCTGTTGTTCCATTGGCATTAACACCATAAAATGCCCAATGTAATACCAACGCAATTTCTATAGAAAATAAATATTTTATTGAATACTGATATTCTAAATATTACATAGCACTTTCGTATTACTCCTTTGCATTATTTATGGAATAGAACGGGCCGCTACGTCTTCAGGCAGTTTCACTGGAATGTCTTGAGAGTCACTGGTATGTAAATCATTTCAGATTTTCCAAAAATACTCCGCATGCTAAACGATAGAACTCAGGGTGTATCTTCACTGTCGGTGTCCTTTCAAGTACTTCTTCCCTAGGGTCACCTTCACACAACCGAAGCCTGCTCTGTGAAAGCCTAGGAAATGGGCCTGGGTCTTCACGTCGAAGTTCTTACTGATGATGACGCGCGAACCACGAAGAGTACTTTCATGGAAGCCTCCCATGACATATACTTGTCCCCTGTGCTGACACACCTCAAAGTCCACACATCCGTCGAGCTCGGACAGACTTGCCTTACAGATGAGTTTGTCTTCTGTGAACTGCTGGAGACCGTATCTGGAGACGAGGTACACTACGTCATCAACAGCGAGGGCGCGAATCTCAGTGGCGGGACTGGGGATGGAATGTAGGACGCACGATCCATCTTTGGAGGTGTCGTAGTACTGGGTCGTCTTGACGTAATTCCCGTATTGGTCAACGCCGCCGAACAGGTAGATCTTGTCGTGGATGACGGCAACTGCTGGTTTCTGTACGGGGACTTGGAGTGTTCCGGAACAGGATTCCCAAGCATCACTGGACACGGAGAACTTGCTGATGGAGGAGACCATTCCGCCGAACACGCCCCTCCCGTCGAACCACAGACCGCCGACCAGGTATAGGTGATCACCAACCACAACTGAAGAGTGGGAGCATCTCTGCTCGGGAAGGCTGTTCTCACTTATCCATCTGTTCTTGTCAAATCTCTGGAGCCGTTTGCTGGTCAAAGTCCCACCGCTGACGAAGATGGAGGAGCCATGGGCACTTGTAGCAAAGTCAAAGCCTGGGTCTTGGGGCAGCGAGGCGAGCTTGTACCAATGGTTGGACAAGAAGCTGTAGCCATGGACAGTCCGTGAGGTGGTGTAGGATTGATGAAGCACGACGTTGGCGCGGATGAACTCTCTGGTGTGTTTAGGGGTAGTCTGTATGTTACCTTGATGTTGAACTCTCCGGTGCTGGGTGACGGGCGTCTGCGATGTGGTCACCGATGACACTGTCGCTGATGTTGCCGATGAACCATCATGTTGCCGTTGCTGTTCGATGTAGCCGCCAATGACAATGATGATATCTTCCACGCCAGCTGATGTCCTGGGGACCGTCCTGGAGGATGAAAACTCGGCCCTCCTTCCCGGAAGCAGCTGATAGGCCTTGGCGTTTTCAACTAACTGGTGACATGACTTGTTGCGGATGAGGACGTCGTTGGAGGTGAAGTAGTGAAGGAGGTAGTGGGGATTGATGAAGGGGAGGCGGACACTAGCTAACACTGTGGACAGATTGCTTTTTCTTGAAGATGGATGGTGCCTCATCCATTTCATCACTGCCTCAAAGACGAACTCCTCGCTCGGTACTTTAAGCTTATCCTCTCTCAAAACAACGCTCAGTTCATCCGCCTTCAGTGCTGTGAAGGATTCGGTACAAACAACGTTATCAAAGTGAGCCACAATCCACTCGAAGGCAATAGTCTGAAGATCTGTCAGCTGTTTCATCCTCGCCGTTCTCCATACTTCAATGCTTGTGTCTGACGTCATGTGGTCGCCAAGGTAACGCTCGCACTCGCGCTGCAGTCTTTCCATGCCGAGCTTCAAAGACGCAAACAGGATGTCCGCTGCGTTGTCTCGGGTCAGCACTATGTCTTCGCCGTAGATGTAGTCGAGAAGGATGGTGAAGATGTTCAGGTCAATGCCCCGGATCATCATCTTGCCGGTGGAGTTCTCGGTGTCACCAAGTGCGGTTTTGAAGAAAGAAGACGCTGAGCACAGTACGAGGCGATGACAGCGATGGTCTTGACCTTTTACGACGATGTTGACGTCACAGAATTTGCCGTCAGCGCGGGCTCGCAGCACAGCGGAACTCAGGTCCAGGGCAAAGGACATGCGTCGTATCACTTTTCGGTTCTCCTCCCTGAAGAAAGAAATTGTGATAAGATTTCGTGACAATTTACAGTTGTGATATGGCGGTCTGTGGGATTCCTTCCAATTCCTTCCGGGGGCACGGGTGGCCCAGTAGTCTAAGGCGCCGCAATTCGCTGTGCAGAGTTGCGTCCCTTGGGCACGCCAGAAACCGATCATTGTGGGTTCGAATCCCGGTTCGCCCCGATTATGTTTCAAGGTTTGTCAGCACCACACCCGTGCTCGCGGGTTTCACCGAAGTGGTAAACGTCTGAGACCTGCATCACTTCGGGCTTTCCTCCCACATTAAGCTGACACGCCGCGATATAACTGGAATACTGTTAAAAGTGGTGTTAAACCCAACTCACTCACTCACTCTATTTGCAGCCGGCCGTGGATGTAACCAACGTCAAGGGATCATTACATTAACAGTTATCATGTGTCATATTATTTCTATAATAAACTGATATACTGATTGTCATCCCAAATGTCCAATGTTATATTTTCTCTCAAACTTTGGAAATGATATAAGAATGTCCTATAAACAGTAGATAAAATTATGAAAACGACTTGATGCCATTTTTATCCAGCAAATCTAGGGATTTAGATATTGAACTGAACCTTCGTGTCAGTTTTGTCAACAGTCCCTATCTTTTTGTAAGTAAGAGACTTGTATCACATCAGATTCACCGGGACTTGACTGTTACAGGTTGTTGAAACGGTTGGACATGCCTGCTATGAAGTTCACTGTGTACTTCATGGGGTACGACCTGCCCGAAAACATCCCCACTGACGAGACTGAGAAAAGTATCTACTGTTTCAAACAGAAGGCTACCCTGGAACTAACACAGTGGGTTACAATTATCAAGTTAATTTAGTGAATAAGATTTAGTGAATTGTGTTCTGTGACAATGAAACTCTTTGTGGTGGATTGGGTTGGCAGTGTACAACCTCCTGTTGTAGTAGATGACGAAATAACTGGAATACTGTTAAAAGCGGCGTCAAACCCAACTCACTCAGTCACTCCAATTCCTTCCTAAAGGTTTTGTGTTGGCAATAATTGTAATTTGGTAAAAGATATACACCCATGTTTGATGGTGGTTAAAGTAAAACAAGACCCGTGAAGATCCGGGGTAGAATAGGTCTGCAGCAATCCATGCTTGGCGTAAAAGGCGACTATGCTTGTCGTAAGAGGCGACAGGTGATCAGGCTCGCTGACTTAGTTGATGCATGTCATCGTATCCCAATGGCGTGGATCGATGATCATGTCAGTCACTAGAATGTCTGGTCCAGACTCGATTATATACAGACGGCCGTCATATAGCGACGTTAAACAACAATCAATCAAGTTAAACAAAAAGTGAAATGCTTTAGCGATAGTGAACTATTTGATACGGGTGTTGTGTTTTGGACCTTACGTTTGCAGTGCTTCGGTGACCGTGGTCAGCCTAATAGCGTTTTGAAAACGTTTACTTGCAATGTTTTGATCCAACCAAAACAATGTACGGTTCGTTTTGCCGGGCATTTTATATAATTTATATCATTAGGATAAATGCAAATACTTGTTTTGTTGTTTAAAACCGCACTCGGCAATATTTCAGCATTATGAGGGCGGTCTGTAAATAATCGAATCTGGACCACCAGACACTCCAGTGACTAACATCATGGATGGATATCATGAGCGTCAATCCATGCTAGATACGATAATATGCATCAACCAAGTCAGCGAGCCTGAACACCCGAATGTAAAAGAAAAAATTCCTTATTTCTAGAATGTTCACACACCATACACATTCACTCTGAATTCAAAATTGCTAAATTTAAGCATATTGAACTATGAAGACCCCCGAAGGATTCTTAGTGCATTAGGGGTTCCTTGAAATAAAATATTAAAATACTGCAATATAGATAGTCCTAGGGGAACATTTATGGTTCTCACAATATTTAATGCTGAAATTAATATCAAAGATCGCACGCCATGTTGTTTTCTTCATTAGTAACAAAAAGAAATACGCAATACTTTAGTCTTGCCAACACGTATCGTGTGCGTGTATTAATTACAGTGTTTGTTTCCAACGCGTTTACAAGAATAGAAAGTAGGAATACTGATTGGCATTACGAAACGTGTATAATGTAAATTAAAAGAACATTTGCTATCTCTCATCTGTAGAGGATGAAGACAGAGAAAATAGTCCTTTTGAAATCAGTGCTGCGTTTACTTACATTGTGAACTTTTCTGCAAATACAAAGTGTGTTGCGGCGGAAGAGATTTGGACTATATATTGGTGTCAGTAACACCACGTGACTTAACGAGAATGATCTTTTGGTGTTTGCTTAAACAAATCCCCATTTCCCCCTTCCGCTTTATTAAAGAGGCAATGCATGTGCCCACTCTGAGACAGCCAGTTAACGCCATGTGATGACATTTGCTACGTCCTTTGTTTCAGAAAGTGTCTGTTGAATGTATTGTCACTAGTGACGGGAGACGAACGTGTGATGACAGTCATTAGACCATGCGTAGAGTACGGAAGATTATGCAGCATGATATGGAGGCTTTCAACTACAGATTAAAGGATTAATCTCACTCTTGCATGGGAATCTAAAGGTGTTTTTGAATCAGTTTCCCCGCAGATACACGTCTCGCGTCTCAACTCTCTGTCTGTGTGAGATTTGTCTTTCTCCGTGTTCTACCACGCCACATGGAGTAAAAGCACAAGTGCCAAACCTGATCGAACGGAGGCGCTCATTAAACGACTGACGTCATCAATATATATCACCGCGAATGTTGTCACCCTTTGGTGTGATATTACACATATTACACAGTTCATTCGGTGTACGAAAATAGAAATATCAATACAAAAAGCAAATTCTATTTATACTAAAACTCGCAATAGATATGTTTTGTTTGTTTAACGCCGCACTCAGCAATATTCCAGCTATATGGCGGCAGTCTGTAAATAATCGAGTCTGGACCAGACAATCCAGCGATGATAACATGAGCATCGATTCGCGCAATATTGGGATACGCCTCTTACGACAAGCATAATCGCTTTTTACGACAACATGGGTTGACCTTTTCCACCCAGGATCTTTACGGGTCGCAATATAAATGTGTACCTTACTCACAAACAGGAGACCCATGAAGATCCAGGTTAGAATAGGTCTTCAGCAACCCATGCTTGCCGAAAGAGGCGACTAATGGGATCGGGTGGTCAGGCTCGCCGACTTAATTGATGCATGGCATCGTATTCCATTTGCGTGGATCGATGCTCATGATATCGATCACTGGATTGTCTGGTCCCGCCTCCATTATTTACAGACCGCCGTCATATAGGTGGAATATTGCTGAGTGCGGCGTTAAACAATAAACCAGCCAACTAACATAGCATATGGAGGGGTAGTTCTTGGAATGTTGTGTCGCGTGGTCAAATTAGTAATGTGTCACCCTGCTCTATTATTAAATGTATGATGTGTAAGACTAAAAGATGCATGTGATCAATAATTATTTCTAAAGTTAGCAGTTGTTACTTTTGTTTTAATAGTCAAAATATGTCATTGTTCAAATCCAAAGATAGCACTTACAGTAAATATAACTTTATTCGTTTTTGTATTACGTTGCTTTTGGCTCCGGTCAATGAAAAAATGATATTTGTGCAGTTTATCATAATGCCACCTTTCTTGGAAATGTGAGGTGGTTTCTAGCCATGCTAGAGCTGTTCTAGCTACAGATAAAGGGTTAATTTATCTTGGAATGACTGATCAATTGCATACAGGCTAGCACCTTTCTGTCTGGCTGCCATAGACCATGCTTGCTTCAATTCAGACTGAAGGGTTATCTATCCGGATATGTTGCTGTTGACCACACTTGCAATGTCGCAAGTAACACCACTTAGATTTCATTAATATTTTGCGAAATTGTATCTTTGGCAATTCCACAATGGTTTAATGTGGTGACATTGACCTTAGTTTCCAAGGTCATTGGAAACTTTTCCCTTTTTGGTAATGATTTGTGTGAAGATAAAATTCACAGATAATGTTATGCTATGGAAGCAGTTCGACCTCACATAAACATTGTGACCTTGACATTATTTTCAAGAGCACAAGTAGCATTTAACTGATTTGGACTTTGTACCTATTTGGTGGATGACATCATCACAATGTGTTTGCTTCTTCTACTAATGATCCACTTATTACAGATAAAGACAATATCCTGTTGAAACATTCTCTCAAATCCCTTGAAACTGACTCGAGTGTGTCATTTATACTTGCTGATTGTTTGTTCCAGTTTAACCTCAAATGAGATTATGACCACACATTCTGTGATTCTCTGTGTTGAAAAACAAATTACGATTACCGGTGCCTGCTATGCTGATTTGTTTCATCACCTGAGAGATTTTATCAAAGAAAAGTGGCGAGGAATGCTGACTGCTGGAGTTCTATTCATCATGACAATGTCTCTTCTCATACCTCTTGACTTGCAAAGGCTGCTGTGAGATAATTTGGGTTCAATACCGTTCAAAGAGCTTCCTCATTTGGCACCAAGTTATTTCCACCTGTTTCCTAACCTAAACAAATGCCTTCGTGAAAAGCACTATGACGACAATGAAGACCTAAAAGCTGCCTGGGTTTTTCAGGGTGGCTTCAGAAAACTTCTTCCTGACTGGAATTGAAAGCTTCACTTTCGATATGTTGAAAAATAAAATTAAAAACACTTTTACAGTTGCTGGTTTTGTTTGTTAGGCATAGAACATTTTGACCAGCCCCCGTACTTTGACAGTAGTTAAATTAATATATTCAAAACAAGACAAAAAAAATCAAACCAATTTAATGCCCCATAATTAAGACAAAAGCCACATTAGCAAGAGTACAGAATGCTTGCACTGCAACATTCCACTGCCATTAGAACTGTCAACTCTCTGTGACAAAGACATGTTTAGGAAATAATCTATGAATATGTTTTCATAAATGTTAATAAATGTGATAAGATTAAAAAATAAACGGATTTCACACAAGAAACAATAAGGAATTCTACACATTCAGCACTTGAATAATTAGCACCATATATAAGCAACTACACACTGGGTGTAGACATGACATTACCATAAAGTCTAGGAATGGTACATTTTGACGGATTTCATTCAGGCCAAGTCTAGCCCTGCCTTATTTGCTTTTAAAATTACATGATGTAAAGCTTTATCCTATAAGCTTTGAAGCCAAACCTACAAGTGTTTCAACCAATCCCTGTATCAATGTATCACTATGTGAACAGTCAAATACATCATGATAGTCAAAATGTCCACTCTAAGTATTGCCAAGTGGTCACTGCTAAAACAGCTTAAGTAAGCAATATTTTAATCAAATATTACAAAAAGTCCATGAAAAGTTTCTATCACATGCAGATCATCTAAGATGTGAAAGATCAAAATGTGAAAGATGTGAACCAATTCTTTAATTTCTAAGCCTAAATCATAGCTGTCTGCATAATGAAGGAAGAAACAGAAGTTGGTAAGGGATGCCTATCTGCACAACGAATGACATCTTCCTGAGGCAAGGGAGTTTACTGACTAAAAGTGCAGTTTCCACCCTTGAATCATCACCAACATTTTAATATATTTCAAGTTGAATATGGCTTCTTGATTATGTGGTCTTGGAAATAAGTGTTGCTTCATGTTGAGTTCATGTTCTGATCATATTATTTGGACTGAGGATTTCTATCCAGTAGCCATCCGGGTCTTTAATAAAAGCAAGTCCTTTCATTTTACCTGAAAACAAAATGCATATATTGAATCACAGCATTTTAAGTTTATGAAGAGGATACATAGATGAAATTATGAAGTTTTAATATCATACACATCCTACTTCAATATTGAATAGAGTATCTTTACAACAAGCAACAGGACATTATTTGCGTAGCAGAGAAATATTTAACCACGTGTTATATTCAAACATTAAATAAATAATATTCTGTTTAGAGTCTGTTGATGGGTGGACAAGTCCTAGTTTAACTGATCAAATAAAATGGGTGGTCCTGCTTTAATTGATCAGATAACATGGGTGGTCCTGCTTTAACTGATCAGATAACATGGGTGGTCCTGCTTTAACTGATCAGATAACATGGGTTGTCCTGCTTTAACTGATCAGATAACATGGGTGGTCTTGCTTTAACTGATCAGATAACATGGGTGGTCCTGTTTTTACTGATCAGATAACATGGGTGGTCCTTTTTTTACTGATCAGATAACATGGGTGGTCCTGCTTTAACTGATCAAATAAAATGGGTGGTCCTGCTTTAATTGATCAGATAACATGGGTGGTCCTGCTTTAACTGATCAGATAACATGGGTGGTCCTGCTTTAACTGATCAGATAACATGGGTGGTCCTGCTTTAACTGATCAGATAACATGGGTGGTCCTGCTTTTACTAATCAGATAACATGGGTGGTCCTGCTTTAACTGATCAGATAACATGGATGGTCCTGCTTTAACTGATCAGATAACATGGGTGGTCCTGCTTTAACTGATCAGATAACATGGGTGGTCCTGCTTTTACTAATCAGATAACATGGGTGGTCCTGCTTTAACTGATCAGATAACATGGGTGGTCCTGCTTTAACTGATCAGATAACATGGGTGGTCCTGCTTTAACTGATCAGATAACATGGGTGGTCCTGCTTTTACTGATCAGATAACATGGGTGGTCCTGCTTGAACTGATCAGATAACATGGATGGTCCTGCTTTTACTGATCAGTTAACATGGGTGGTCCTGCTTTAACTGATCAGACAACATGGGTGGTCCTGCTTTTACTGATCAGATAACATGGGTGGTCCTGCTTGAACTGATCAGATAACATGGGTGGTCCTGCTTTAACTGATCAGATAACATGGGTGGTCCTGCTTTAACTGATCAGATAACATGGGTGGTCCTGCTTTAACTGATCAGATAACATGGGTGGTCCTGCTTTTACTGATCAGATAACATGGGTGGTCCTGCTTGAACTGATCAGATAACATGGGTGGTCCTGCTTTTACTGATCAGTTAACATGGGTGGTCCTGCTTTAACTGATCAGATAACATGGGTGGTCCTGCTTTTACTGATCAGATAACATGGGTGGTCCTGCTTGAACTGATCAGATAACATGGGTGGTCCTGCTTTTACTGATCAGATAACATGGGTGGTCCTGCTTTAACTGATCAGTGAGTGAGTGAGTGAGTATGGTTTTACGCCGCTTTTAGCAATATTCCAGCAATATCACGGCAGGGGACACCAGAATTTAACTGATCAGATAACATGGGTGGTCCTGCTTTAACTGATCAGATAACATGGGTGGTCCTGCTTTAACTGATCAGATAACATGGGTGGTCCTGCTTTAACTGATCAGATAACATGGGTGGGCCTGCTTTAACTGATCAGATAACATGGGTGGTCCTGCTTTAACTGATCAGATAACATGGGTGGTCCTGCTTTAACTGATCAGATAACATGGGTGGTCCTGCTTTAACTGATCAGATAACATGGGTGGTCATGCTTTAACTGATCAGATAACATGGGTGGTACTGCTTTAACTGATCAGATAACATGGGTGGTACTGCTTTAACTGATCAGATAACATGGGTGGTACTGCTTTAACTGATCAGATAACATGGGTGGTACTGCTTTAACTGATCAGATAACATGGGTGGTACTGCTTTAACTGATCAGATAACATGGGTGGTACTGCTTTAACTGATCAGATAACATGGGTGGTACTGCTTTTACTGCAAAGTGAGCCTTTGTACCACTTTTTGAACAATTTTTTAAGTAAGAATATATACCAGAGGCTGATACCAAGAATGAGCGTCACACCTTGTGTCACTCTGAAGACTAAAGATAGCATCTACAGTGTGACTAGAAAGCACTTTTTAGCCATGAGACTACTATCATCCACCAAAACATATTTCTCAATCTCAATGATGCCTCAAGTTTGAGCTTGTATGAACTGCCATGTAATACTAATACAGCATGATCAGACAATGTTGTGTACCTCCATCAGGTGTCTTGATGAATGGGACGCCCTGCTGTTCAAATCTCTCACAGGCCTTGTACACATCTGGCACCGATATCCCGATGTGACCTGGAAACATGCATGATTTCTGAACCATTGTTTTTCATGAGTGTGAATGAGTGCCATATGGAAGCAGCCTGTAAATATTCAATCTTATTATTCCTCAAAGTGAGATTGACCAATCAGAGAGCAGAACTACAAACCCCATATGAGCCTGTATACCGTCAGTAAAAATCCAAGATGGTTGTTACTGACCTAATATGAGACTGTATACCGTCAATAGCAGCCATTTTGGATCTTGCAACATCTGCCTCGCATGAAAACTCAGGTACAGAAATTCATTAATTGACACTGTTTTGTGTTTTAATATCATTAATTGAGATGCGCAAAGACATTAATGTTTAAAGAAACCACGTTCGTGACTTTTTTAATAAAAAGTATAGAGAGAAAAAGCTTACAACAGAGGTCACTCAGATACAAATAGCAATGTCATTAACATAGTCAAAGATGACGTCACAAACAAGAAATGTGACCCCAATGACGTCATAAAGCAATAGAATAGATTGCTGAGCTGCCCAAGCTGAACTAGAGGAAAGCGGACTGCTATCAAGTTACAGTTGCTTGTCTAATATTTTTCTGCTGACCTAATATAACACTGTATATGGCCACTAAAGACACCATAACTAATAATGTCTTGTTCAAGAAACGAGTAGTTGTCAGCATGACCTTGTAACTACATTGTACTACAAGCATGGGTACAACATTGTACTACAAGCATGGGTACAACATTGTACTACAAGCACCAACAAGAAACCTATTTTGCTTCAGAAACCCCATATTGCAGATCTTACAATAAACTGATGGAGAAATTCAACAGTGTCTGTCCTGATGATGCAAAGGAAATGTATCTCATTGGTTGACAATGCGTCTGAATAGTTTGAATTGAGAAGTAGAAAATTAGCAACATATTACCTTAAAGGGGCACTGATCTAACGCAATTCCCCGGGACTGGTTGTTGCCTTTGTTATTGTTTTTTCCCAGTGGGTACCCGGATGTATAGCAGAAATCTAGACTAGTTCGGGACCTCTGCTGCGCCTTTCGTAAGCGCATTAGTCACGTTTATGGATACCGGTAGTAATAAGGGCGTATGGTCACATTGATCAACAAAATGAAATACAGTTTTCGAGATAATAAGGAAATGTAGGTATCTTTGTGGGTAGCATCGGTAATGGTGACAAAGTTTTGATAAGTCACTTGCTTGGTAATTTTGCGATTTTCGTTTACACTATTTTTACTTGCAACACGAAGTAAATATTTCACCTAAGCATTGCTTTTTTATAGTGTGTATATTTTTTAACTGTCAAAATGTGTAACATATTTATTAAACGTCTAAATATTTTACAAAGTGACTGAAAAACATTTCGTTGAAAAGTACATGTCTATGTTGTTTGGCTTCTAATCCTACATAATAATCTGTTGTGATGTTTGTAGGCCCTTTTGTTCGTCTTAATCAATCTGGACAGATTTCTTAGTCAAAATGGCTGAAATATTTACACATTTTATAAATTGCCTGAGAGAATCAAATTTTACAAATTGACGGTAATATATACACGCTTACAAAGGAAAAGACCGGAGAAAACAACGTCTATCGCGCATTGAAGAATTTCCCAACCAAGACATAGAGAAACAAGAACGAATCGGTTCAAATGAAGGAAAACAAAATGCAAATACCATAATTACAACCCACCAAATTTATGTGTATAAATTTTAGGCAGCTTCCTTGTTCGGGGAATGTATCCGTGAATATCCACACAAAGGAACAATATCCCACTCGTCTGCAGCTGTACAAAGAAACTTATTTGATGTCACGTGTCTCTGTAACAATCAAATATTTTAAGAAATATATATCGTTTCGGGATATTATAACCCGTGTTCGTTTCTCAACTGATCACTTGGATTGTTTCAGGTGTTTCACATAGGTGTCAAGTCTTCAAGGGTCGGCTGAGAAAGCCCACGTGACAACTATTTTCATAACGTCCACGGTTCCATTGAGTGACAGATAACAATGATCAATCAATCAACGTATTATCAGTTATCCCTTTGAACAAAGTATGTTGTTTTAACATCGGCACTTCACGCCATGATATGAGTGTATTCCCTTTGTTTTAGTAAACCTAGACATGTAAACACTCACTTTTGACATATCCACTGTGCAAGATAACAGTGATTAATCAATCAACGTATTTTCTTGTAATCCTTTGATGACCAGGAACGATCCGTTGATATACAAAAAAAGTAAATGAACTGATCATTCATCTCTTGCTTGGCTGCCACGTGCATATTACATAACACACATTTCACCTCACTTCCAACCTGGATTTAGATTGAATAATTACCCCAGACACAATAAATGCCAAATGGGAACCTTTGTCAGGTATTCTAAGTGGTGCTACCACTAATTGTACCTGTAATAAATTCATTAACTGAGCATCAAGGGAATGACGACAAATACACAAGTGTAGGGTTAGACGAGAAAACGTGGATGACAACAAGGGAGTAGTAATCGTATTATCGACGCAATCCCAAACCCGAAAATTCTTTCACTGCATGGATACTTTTTTTAGTATTAAACTATAACCATCTGGGGTATTTCCAAATTACGACATCCGATGAGCTCCGCTGTTCTTTTTGTCTCTTTGTTTAGGCCGAAGAAATTAATTAACATGCGCCCTTTGTCGAAATCTTTATAGATCACAGTTAACCAATCAGTGTTTATGCAAAAATGCGTAAAACAAATATTGCCTCCAGCCTTCAAGTTCATTTAGCTGTCCTTGCAGACGGTAGCCCAGTCTCTGGTCACGCTCAGTTGCGTTGCGTATCATCCGGGTACTCACGGGGGAAAAAACAATAACAAAGGCAGCAACCAGAGCGGGGAATTGCGTTAGATCAGTGCCCCTTTAAAGTAACAAATGACCTAAAGAGAACCACTCTTTCAAAATAGGCAATGATATTATTAAACCAACCTTGGCACTGTCATATAGTGTGTGACCGCCTCCGTGGTCTAGTGGTAGAGCGTCCGCCCGGCCGCATCATACCAAGAGACGTTAAAAGATGGTACTTGTTGTTACCCTGTCAGGTGCTCGGCATTAAAGGGCTAAAACAAGGACTGGTCGGCTCGGAGTCAGTAAACTGTGTCTGAGTGGGGTATTCATGTTAAACTGGGGCATGGTATCTCAGAGTGCTAGCACTATAAATCAGCATCAGTCCGGACTAGTACAAACAGCCACACACACTCGTGCATGCACTTCGCTATAAGTGCAATAATCTTGGACGCGACGTTAAACCCCATTTCACCTCACCTCATATAGTTTGTGAGGGAGGACAGACACTACACTCATCACTACTAAGTGATACCCTAGTCATAACACCCAGCAGATAGTGGAATAACATATGGTGAAGTAAAACCCATGGTTTTTTGTGTAAAAATAGAGATACGTAAGTTGTAAGATGATGATGCTAAGTAGGGGAAGACATCACTGTACTTATGACTGCCTCCGTGGTCTAGTGGTATAGCATATGCCCGGAGAGTGGAAGGTCCGTGGTTCGATCCCCGGCCGCGCCATTCCAAATGACGTTAAAAGATGGTACCTGTTGTTAACCTGTCTGGCACTCGGCATTAAGGGGCTAAAACTAGGACTGGTCAGCTGGGAGTCAATATACTGTGTCTGAGTAGGGTATTCATGTTAAAACTGCGGCATGGTATCTCAGTGGGCTAGCACTATAAACTTGGCATTAGTCCTGACTAGTACAAGCAGCCATACACACACAGTTGCATGCACGTCCCTATGTAAGTGCAATAATCTTGGACGCAACGTTAAACCCCATTTCACCTAACCTCACACTGTACCTATCATGAGTGAATGCTTAAGCCACTAGGCTACCAACACACACAGAGTAGACAAAACATGGCATACCAAACCCTCTTGGATCTGTGTTTCCATTGTGGTAGCTCATGTCTTCATTCTCTGTACCCCAGTTACTGGAAAAGAAAATGGTCATGTAAAAGTTAGCTTTTGCAACACAAGAATGGTAAAATCAAGCCAAATGTGTCTTTTGACTTAACTACAGCAGGTCCCGAATCAGTTACGCATACAGATCCAATTCCAAAGTGAGAGATGTGTTTCCTCAGACCACAGGGCAATCCATGCCGCCTTATGATTACTCGTAACTGCAGCAAGAATACAATATCATGTTTTTTGTTCGTCAAAGGCTAATTCAAATGAAAGGGTTATTAGGGCTGCTGACAGCTGGACATCTGCCGACACACGGACTAAGGCTATTGAGGTCATTGTCGGCACAAATACGAGTGACTGGTACAGACAAATGTACCCCAGGTACCCATCTGTATGCACAGATGTCCCCTACCTGTAGTGAGAATTGTAGGGTATTATGGTATACAGCACATCTGTGGCATATCAGACTCACAACTGAGTTTACATGAGTGAGTGAGTGAGTTTTGTTTAACGCCGCTTTTAACAGTATTCCAGTTATATCGCGGCGTGTCAGCTTAATGTGGGAGGAAAGCCCGAAGTGATACTGGTCTCAGATGTTTACCACTTCGGTGAAACCCATGAGCACGGGTATGGTGCTGACAAACCTAGAAACATAATCGGGGCGATTTGGGATTCGAACCCACAATCATAGGTTTCTGGCGTGCCCAAGGGATGCAACTCTGCACAGCAAATCGCAGCGCCTTAGACGACTGGGCCACCCGTGCCCCATGAGTTTACATGACAGCTGGTTTTGTGCCATATATATTTTGTCATGCTAGGGTACATTTCTGTAGTACCTGTGCAGACAACGACCTAAACAGCCTAACCAAGTGTGAATAGCTGATGATGATAGTTATGGCATCCATTATGCCTGCAGGTGTGTCCAGGGTACAGCGATACACTAAATCTGATATGCTAAGATCAGACATTGAGCAGGTCCATCATTGACTGATCACAAATTGCGTCAGGTCACCTGTACTATCCACATTCAGCAGCTGTTGCCAACAAATCTTCATTTTCGTCATCTACTACAACAGGAAGTTGTACACTGCCAACCCAATCCACCACAAAGGGTTTCATTGTCACAGAACACAATTCACTAATTCTTATTCACTAAATTAACTTGATAATTGTAACCCACTGTGTTAGTTCCAGGGTAGCCTTCTGTTTGAAACAGTAGATACTTTTCTCAGTCTCGTCAGTGGGGATGTTTTCGGGCAGGTCGTACCCCATGAAGTACACAGTGAACTTCATAGCAGGCATGTCCAACCGTTTCAACAACCTGTAACAGTCAAGTCCCGGTGAATCTGATGTGATACAAGTCTCTTACTTACAAAAAGATAGGGACTGTTGACAAAACTGACACGAAGGTTCAGTTCAATATCTAAATCCCTAGATTTGCTGGATAAAAATGGCATCAAGTCGTTTTCATAATTTTATCTACTTTTTATAGGACATTCTTAAATCATTTCCAAAGTTTGAGAGTGAGTGAGCGATATCACGGCGGGGGACACCAGAAATGGGCTTCACACATTGTACCCATGTCGGGAATTGAACCCGGGTCTTCGGCGTGACGAGCGAACGCTTTAACCACTAGGCTACCCGACCGCCCCCAAAAGTTTGAGAGAAAATATAACATTGGACATATGGGATGACAATCAGTCAATCAGTTTATCATAGAAATAATATGACACATGATAACTGACTGTTAATGTAATGATCCCTTGACGTTTGTTACATCCAGGGCCGGCTGCAGATAGAGTGAGTGAGTGAGTTGGGTTTAACAACACTTTTAACAGTATTCAAGTTATATCGCGGCGGGTGAGCTTAATGTGGGAGGAAAGCCCGAAGTGATGCAGGTCTCAGATGTTTACCACTTCGGTGAAACCCACGAGTACAAACCTAGAAAACATAATCGGGGCGAATCGGGATTCGAACCCACAATCATAAGTTTCTCACGTGCCCAAGGGACACAACTCTGCACAGCGAATTGCGGCGCCTTAGACGACTGGGCCACCCGTGCCCCCGGCTGCAGATAGAGACCTGTGAAGAACCAGGTTAGACATCTTAAGCAACCCATGCTTGTCATAAGAGGTGGTAAAGCTTGATTGATGAATGTCATCGAAATCCCAATTGTGTGGATCAATGCTCTTGATATCAATCCCTGGATTGTTTGGTCCAGACGCCATTATTTACAAACTGCCATCATATATAGTTGGAATATTGCTGAGTGCGGCCTTTAACAACAAACAAAACAAAGGCAGATAGAGATGTGAACATCTTACCTCATTCCAAGGACTCTTGTGTAAAAATCCAAAGACACTTTGGGGTCCTTGACTCTCAACATAGTTTGTTGAAAGATAAAATCCTGAAATGTACACATAGAAAAGACTTGAAGAGAGACATATTGGCAAGAGTGATTTCAGACATTCAAACACCAAGTCTGTTAACTCAATCTTACTCAGTCTGGCACGAGCAGTCAACATTGATCCTAATTACACACAATGTCTCAGTTTTACACACCATACAAATAACAACAGACTGTGGAATAGCGACTCTTATGATGCTTTGTTTGTTTGTTTGTTTGCTCTTTAACACTGCACTCAGCAATATTACAGCTATATGACGGTGGTCTGTAAATAATCTAATGTAGACCAGACTATCCAGTGATTGACGTCATGAGCATCGATCCACACAACTGGGATACAATGACATGCATGAACCAAGTCAGCAAGCCTGACCACCCGATTCCGTTAGTCACCTATTACGACAAGCATAGTTGCCTTTTATGGCAAGCATGGGTTGCTGAAGACCTATTCTACTCCGGATCTTCACTGGTCCTCTTATGATGCATCTAGGTCAGCAAGTGAGTGTCAACAATACAACATAGAAAAAATACAAAAGGTAACACATTCCAAAAGTCATGACATGACCACTTGTTGTAAAGTAAGGACATCTGGAAATACAAATGGTTCATGATTTATGTTTAGGACATGAACTATTCATTGATTGGTCCAACATTCCTTATAGCTAGATGCACCAGCTCATGGGCAAATTCATATCAGTGCAAAATTTGACCAACAAAATATTGAATAGTCTTTGAAATCTGCACCAGAAACAAGCAAACTCGCGACCTTCGGATTGTAAGCCCAACAGCTAACCGATTGAGCTACGTCCACACTGTGAAACGAAGTGCAAATTAAGCAAGTCATGCCTACAATGCTACGGAACTGAACGAAAGTGATCGAATAGTTCACCGACACTTATGAAGGTAACGGGTAGGCATGGTGTCTCATGACTTTAGTTTACGGACACTTACGGGTGACCCCGATGCCATTTGCCACACTCGTCCTATTCCTTAATCTGTAAGATAGATAGTGGTGAGGAATGAGCCGATATGGCGCGAACTGAAAAAGGATCAAGGCATCAGATGTCAAACCCGCGGGTATGCATGAATGACATGGGAGGCATGAGCATGGCTAGTGACGACGCAAGGGTGAGTTTGCTGTTGAATCAGTACTGAGTAAATGTAGTGAGTGAAAGCGGCTTGTGTGAATGTTCCAGGACAGTTTCAAGTAGCCCAAATATTCAACACTACACCATTTCATCCTTTTTACTCAACATTTTTGTGTGAAAAATATTAGGAGCCTCTATAGAATCTATAACAGCCACTAAACAGATACCTAACTCTAATGATCATAAAGGGGTGACTGAACGTAAAGGGGATCCAAGGGCTAAGGACAGAGTTTGAGAAATCTAATAGCAACAAAATGGGTACTTAACTCTAATGATCGTAAAGGGGATCGAAGGGCTAAGGATAGAGTTCAGGGTAACCTACAGTAACACCGGGGACATTTGGATGTGTTCAGCGCCAATATAATATACCTAATTAACTGCATTCTTATGCATAATAATGAAAATTAATGAATGGAAAAAATAATATATGTGTATTAGTTCACATTTATAATCATTTTAGACACTTGAATTACAAAAATAACATGAAATAAAAATTATGTTGAAAATAAAAGTGCTTTCGTAAACTAGCGCTTGCCACAGGCTATATTTATAAACAAATATTCAAAACTCTCAAACATCGCAGGGCGTATTCAATGACATTGCGTATAGAGGTGATAGATCACTAGGAGGAGCTAATGCACACTCGATGACCCCTGACGTCACAGGGCATTGTTTCGTTGGCATGACCAGAAACATAATACTACAAATTATGTCATAGGGTATTGTTACGTGTTTGAAAAGTTTGTGGTACTGTATTCTAAAGGTAGGCCACCCTATCCCCATTTAACCTACGTTCAATTTGTTGTCAAAGAAACCGGAAAAAATAAAAATGTAAAAAATCCTATAGAGCAAAATTATCGGATATAATTATGGTTATATGATTAAAAACATATTCGACCTGGCATGTCTATAGCTGTTGGTGTCAAAAACAAAACCGTTGCACCAGGTTGTGTTTTCACTATAACCATCAGAAGAAATAAGAGGTGGGCTGTATTAAACCTATACTAAACTGTTAATGATTGTTTAAGATTAATTTGTTGTGGCCTGAAATGCATTCTGGGGAGGGTACTTGGGAGTTATGTCCCCTTATGATGAAATCATAATCCTCATCACACATTCCTCGCCCAATTCCTTTGACCATTTCTTTGATATGTCATGTAGACCTAATATGTTATTTCAGTGCTAAGGCGTTACTTTAGTTGATG
Organism: Haliotis cracherodii; assembly: GCF_022045235.1. Classification (NCBI taxonomy): domain Eukaryota; kingdom Metazoa; phylum Mollusca; class Gastropoda; order Lepetellida; family Haliotidae; genus Haliotis; species Haliotis cracherodii. The sequence goes on along the minus strand of NW_027266308.1, from coordinate 52,263,625 downwards.
GATCGGGTTCCTTGATAGCAGCAGCCATGTCTTCTTGTGATAACGCCATAATCGCAACCTCACAGTTTTCGAACAGGTACGTATGTTCGGCTAAACTCGGGAAATGGCGGAAATTGCCGAGCCGTATCGACTTTTGGTAAATGAAAATTGTTTGCGTCAGCTGTCAGTTGTTATTTAACTATTATTTTAAAAGTTGTCAATGAATTTTCAAATCCACACCCGTTTACATGTTTGATTGCAGATATAACAAATGTTCTCAATATTACCATGCCAAATTCTTTTCTGTTGTTGCGACATTCACGATTCCGTTACGGAAACAGCAATGGCGGGCTTTCCAAAGAGTTTTGTTTACCATGATTCCCTTTGAGATTTTACTTGGACAGTATTGATGTGAGTATCTAAATAACATTTTCTTACAAAACTTTAAGTATTATAATGTTCAATTATATTAATTTAGTTATCGATCATCTTGTGCAAGAGGGATAATTTTACCGTTACATGGAGTAACTACAATGTGACAACAGTTTCACAAATTTTGAAATCGGAAATGTGTAGATCTAATGTTATTAACAAACCAAACGAATAGATTCTTAGTTCTAACACAAAATTCCACAGTTAAAATGTTATTTTTATCATTGTAGATCTTTGTTGTGTGTACAATCACTAACAATACAATGATTTGTCTTCAAAATCAGTTTTGGTCATGATTTTTGGATATTCTTCGTTCTCAATGAATAATAACTTGATTTAATTGTACTCACCATGTTCACATAATATTCATTTGAAATACAGCATATTTATGTTTACTTTATGGGTGAGATGTCTGTACACCGACCAGATTCAGGTTCCTATCGATGAATCCCATTTTATACATGATAGGCCTATATGTGTGTAAGTATGGTAAATGCATGTATTGTGATCATGCACTCATGATTAGTGCATAAATCATTCATACATAATTACAAATGACCTATCTTGAGTCATTCTTAACAGTACACTACATGGAAAGTCTATGCATGTCAGGTTAAATTGTGAACATGATTAGTGTAACATATATTTAACAAGTTTAAGGAAGCAAACACTGAAAATTGGTACAATAATTTGACAATAATTTTCATGACAGTATCCTGATAAATGTCTTCAATATAATCATGTTCCCTTTCAGATGAGTTCCAGACTTAATCCAACAGAGTGTCAATCTGCCTTTGAAGAATTGTACAAGAGTTCCCCAGCTCCTATCGTAAGTATTCATGTGATTCAGCTGGTGATTCAGATGGAACTTTCAGCACAGAAACTGCTATTATGGTTATGTTGTTGGTACTGGGGCCCACATGCAGAGAACAATCTTGTGATCTTCATGATATCAGACCCCAGCAACAATCACTATCCACTTGTACAAAGATCTTTGTTAGTTACAATCAAATTAACAATTGAAACAGACAAAACTTAAGGATGTTAAGTAGCTATGATCATTGTAATCCCAGAATATACTTGACAACATGGCATTCAAGAGAGTGTCTCTTTGAAATAAATAATCTGCTTTAGTTCAAACATTGACGTTTATTTTTGTTAAACTGTACAATTCAATTCAAACTTTTTAAAACATGATGAATGTGTCACAGATGCCATCATCCTAGTATTTTTTTCTTTCAATTGATTGGACCTTTTTTGTAAATTACCCAATTACTATTGGGGACAGATTGGCAAAGACTACAGGACCAGTACCAATTTCTAACGCTGATATTGCTTGCAACGACACTTTAAAATAATTATTGAAGGTCCTCTGGACCTCGACTTTTGTAGTGAGTGAGTGAGTATGTTTTTACGCCACTGTTAGCAATATTCCAGCAATATCACGGCAGGGGACACCAGAAATGGGCTTCACACATTGTACCCATGTCGGGAATCGAAACCGGGTTTTCGGCGTGACGAGCAAAACGCTTTAACAACTAGGCTACCCCACCGCCCCTTGACTTTTGTAAATCAATGTTAAACCCTGATTAGGCATGTTAGGCATTAATACATTTAATACTGTATTTGACGTAATAAGTGCCCACGGCGATATTTGCTAATATATTGGCTAGTGAACAATCCCAGTTAGCACCCCTAATCTATTGATCAATGTACACTTATTTATTTGTGTATAATACGCACTCGTGTGTTATATGCACCCTTAATTATGGGCAATTAATTTCTGGAAAATATATTTGTTGTATATAATATGCACATACTTTCATTTCAGGCTGTCAGCATAAACCACAAAATTAACGATCTTTCAACTCTTTTTTTTCACCAAAATTATATTCTAAAAGGAGCCCCCTATTTCCAATTTTGAGAGCGCCCTGCACGTTTATTACGTCGAATACGGTATGTCCTACACCATTAGTGTTAGACATTGGCACTATTCCTGTAGTCCTTGCCAAACTGCCCAATAGTTAAGGTATCATAAGGACAAGTAGAAATGTGCCATTTGGTAAGGGTTTTGCTATATGTTATCATTATAAATGTTAGTTTCTACTGTTGCCCATAATGTTCAAAACTAAGAATGAAAGTCAGTGGGTCCGAGTGTTAATCATGATGCCCATTTTACATGGCTCTTTCTTGAGAACTTGAAGAAAATTATTTACCTTTCTTAACCAAAGTCAAGAACTATTTGTCTCAATATGATTATTATTTCTATATGACCAAATCTATTGCTTTTTCCTCATGTAATTGTAAAATGTTTGTTAAAATCTCATAGCATGGCATCTTCAAGATTTTATGGTCATTCAACATCTTCAAGGCAAATGTGTCGTATGGATTGGCCTGTGTCTGTATTTGTTGTGAGGTGGACAGACTATGTGAAAGAACATGTAACCGTATGTTCTCAAATGCTTGCCCATTCAAATAGTATGTATGTTGTGATATGTTTGTATTGCAGGCTTTGAGGTCCACAAGTTTCAACAATGGCAACAAGTCAGTGTTCATAAGTCCACAACCCCTATGTCACCAGCTCATTAGTCCGCGCCCCATCGTCACCTCCACATCGGGGCCAAGGACAGAACTCAAGGCGCAGGTATTTGAGTCCCTCAAGAGACCCAGTGATGCAAAGACTGGTGATAATGTCCTGCCTGAGGGTTGCAACACAGACAACCAAAAGAACACTATGACAGAGGGAGGGGAAGGGCACTGTGTGGTGTCCTCACATGGAAAACATGAGGCTGGCATTCGTACAACCACGCCAGCCCAGCCTGACACCTCCACTGCTGATGTCATGCCAGCTCTGCGGAATTCTGCTCAAAATAACATAGGTAAGTAAAGTGAGTGAGTGAGTATGGTTTTACGCTGCTTTTAGCAATATTCCAGCAATATCACAGCGGGGGACACCAGAAATGGGCTTCACACATTCTACCCATGTCGGGAATCGAACATGGGTCTTCGTCGTGACGAGCGAATGCTTTAACCAGTAGGCTACCCCACCGCCCCTTTAGGTAAGTAAAGGGAAACGATCTAAATTGCCAATAGCCGTAAAATTTCTTTTCAGCTTGTTTACACTCATCATGCTCATTGGATATTCCTGTGTAAAATATCTAAAATAGATTTATTTTGATGAAGATTCTTTTCAATTGTTAACATGCATGATAGAAAATATACTTTCTATTGTTCACTGTTGCCCTGTTTGCGCTCTTATGTGGAAGACTTAGCATGTGGCTATTAGGCCCCATGTGTTAGATAACTAACAGATATAACTTCTGCAAGGATTTGATTCAGATTTGGTGCCAGTGTCTTAGAACTGCTCGCAAACAGACCACAGAACATTTGACCAATTTGCTGTTTGTTAGCAAGATAGCTCCAGAATATTTTCAAGAATTTGTATCACATTTAAGGCATATGTTTACAGATCCCAGTTGATAATGGTGACTGTGACCATATTTTCAAGGTTATGGGAACAATTTGATCAATTTGTTGTTTGTTGTTTGTTAATATGATTTATCATCCCAAACTGGCTCCCACAGGAAATATCGCTTGGATGAGATCAAGCGATATCTACACTGTAGATATCGCTGCAATGAAATTACATCACAATGCTTTGCAGACTACTGTGACGTCACTGGTTACCATGACGTCACAATCAAATGACATCACTAATGACTGCTACTGAAGCTGTTTGCTGTACTTTTTACACTGAAGACACTGCTAATTACTGTCTACAAATTGAAAAAGTTGGAAGAATGATGTTGAATGATAAATAAAATCTCACCCTCGTGTCTTTTGATATCAAATATATCAACACTCGTTGATAAAAGTGGCCAAAATCCTCGGCAAGCCTCGGAATTGTTCCACTTTTATCAACTCGTGTTGATATATTTGATATCAAAAGACACTCAGGTGAGATTCTCTATATCTCCAGAACCTCTACAGGGATATGTTCCTCATTTGGTGCCCAGGGCCCACCTGCACAAAGTGATCTTAGCGCTAAGACTACCGTAAGCCTATGTTAAAGTATGGGAGTTGTGACCATCTTAGCGCTAAGATCGCTTCGTGCAAGTGGGTCCAGGTCTCTTTTGTACGTTTGCAGACCTGATTTGATAATGGCGACCTTGACCTTATTTTCAAGACCATGGGACACATTTGATCAATTTCTTACAGTCAATAAACTGTGTCATTATGGATTTCTTTGGAAAGTTCACAAACAATGGATGAATGTGTTGACCTTGACATATTTCAAGGTCCCTGAAAGCTATTTGTTTGTTGTTAGTGAAATATGTCAAGATATATTTCATAGATAATTTTCGTAAAAGGTGAAAATGTAGGTGAAATGGTCATTTAGGTGAATGTGCAGATCCCACTTCAATGCACAATGACTGCGTGTATCCATCCAAGCAAATTATTCTATCCTGTTTGCTGCAGGGCACTTAGCCACATGAGAGGGAAATAAATGTTTTTCTTCATTTTCAATCATTGTCAATTGTTAAAATAGTAAACATGCATAGCAACATGCCTAAGAAACGTTTAGAAACAAATTTATCACCTATCCAAGAAGTAAAATGCTAGCTATTGGTTTTGTTTGCAAGTATTATTAATGACAATTCTGGTACATTGTATAAAAGTAATGTGATCAGGCAAAACCCCAAATCTGACATGACCTCGTTTCAGCTGAGGAGGATGAAGAAGAGGACCCCATTATTGACAACTTCTTTTCCAAGAAGATGCCAAGAGATACTGACTCTCAGACAGAAGAACAAGGAGAAGAAACTTGCCAGGATGCTGATGTTGAGGATGCATCGGAAATGTCCTCCACACAGGAAGAATACTTGCCAGTTACAAGAGCCAAGCGGAGACAAGACCACGAAAACTCTCTACTTCAACCTACGAAACTGTATGAGTGGATTATCAAACCAATGCCTCTCTCAAGGGGAATTTGTCTGGATGGCAAGAGAGAGTAAGTCTTTTTCTCCTGATAATTTGGCCCCGACATGTATTAATCTCATTGGTTTCTTCGTGTAGTTAGACACAAGCAAACTATTGGCCAATAAAGTATTGTAACATAATCACATGATTACATTTTTGTGAAACTTGACCCAGTTCATTCAGTGTGCCATGTTTGATTCCTTTGAGCTATGAAGCATTGACTTGTTATACTTATCATACATCTGTGTCATTGTACATGTTGTAAGACAACTAGTTGTAGAAGACAAAAGTTAGTCATACTTGCCCTAGGTCAAGTAACATTTAAAAAAATTATGCACCCCTTGAATATGGTTTAAGTTGGAACTCGTCAAGTATCCATTGTCTTGAAAAAATAATGCACCCCTTGAATATGGTTTGTGCCATTTATTGCTAGTAGCACATTACATTTTTATTGAAAGGGTTAGCTGGTTGTAAATCAAGTCTGTTATGACATAATGACTGAATATCCCTTTGCTACTGTTACAGTAGGAAAGTAGCGGAGTACTGGCAGACTGGGGTTGTGACCGAGAGGCTCACGGCAACCATGGTAGCCACATCCAGCGGATCCCGGTATCAGCTTGTTGGACAGATGGATCTCTATGAGGCAACAGAAGCTGGTACTACACCCTATTACACAAGAATTCTGACACTACTCATACATATCATGGGTATATCTTTGGCGGAGGATATTAATCAAATCTGTCAGGTTGATAATTCTATTTCTATTTATCCCCCAGCATATAATCATGATAATGTGGGAGGATATAGCCATCATCTGGTCTCTCTGTTCGTCCATCCAAAACTTGAAAGATTTTTCATCCAAACTTAGTACATGTATTAACAAGGTTGCTGAAGTGGTGCCTTTCGCTAACGCGGGGTGGGGGTATTTGTCATCTTCTGATGACTCTTGGGTTTTTTTGTAGATAAATTATATATGCTTGTGGTTACCATTGCTATGATTAGTGATTTCTTGTTTTTATCTGATCATGATGATTGAGGAATTCTGCTTATTAAAAGTAACTTGACTTTACTACTCTCATCATGTTCTTTGCATCATATCTGTCATAAGTACACTTTGTTATTGAATGTAAACAAATGTTCATTTAATTGGGATCATTGTGATGGTTAGGGCTGGCTATTGATATAGATCATTGAGATTGATAATCGCTAACAAAATATTGATCAATTATCTATAAATATTGGATAAGTAACTGAGCAAATATGCTAAGTCCAAAAGAATTGATCGATGACACAATTTTCATATCTGTAATCGTTAATATTTCTTCCTATCCACGATAGTTCCAATTATCTGTCTTTTTAGCGAGCCCTAGTGATTGTAATTTGTTAACATGACAAAAGCTGTGTTACAAGTTTGCCTTTTTGAATGTTTGATGCCCATGTTGTCTGCTGTGTGTTGTGTAGGAATCCCTCCTGAAACAGCCAAGAAGTTCAAGAAAGGGTTTCCAGCCAGCTGGCTCCATTTGGTGGAGGAGTTTTTCTCCTCCCTTGATCAGTGAGTTCAACTCTTTCAGTACGAGCATGAGGAACACATCTAAGAACACAACTTTGGGCTGTAAAAAAAAATAAAAGAAATTTTCTCAGGCAATGACTTTTGAAAATATAGTGCAGGCGGGCGGGCGGTGTTTTTTTGTTTGTTAGTATGTAACCAGAGCTAGAGATAATTTGTCTAGATATCATCTGTTGTGTATTAGATGGTGGTAAGGACCTGAATTGTTATAAGATAGATCACCCTAACTGTGTTTAGACATCATCTGTAGGTGCTTTAGATGATGTTTAGGCCGTGAATTGTTACAACATTAGATCACTCATGATGTGTCTACACACCATCTGTTGTGTATTAGATGGTGGATAGGCCCTGAATTGTTAAAAATTATGTCACTCAAGCTGTGTCTGGACATAGTCTATTCTGTTTTCGATGATTGTTATGCACTGAATTGTTATTGTTTTATAGTTGATTGCTGTTTATATGATTTGTAGTTGTAGCTCAGATAGGTGTGCAGATGGAACTATTATTGTAGTTCAAGCTCTTTTTGGGTATAACAGTATGTAACAGAGCTCCTCTTTTGGAGTATAACAGTATGTAACAGAACTCCTCTTTTGGGGTATAACAGTCTGTAACAGAACTCCTCTTTTGGGTATGTAACAGAACTCCTCTTTGGGGTAAATAACAGTATGTAACAGAACTCCTCTTTTGGGGTATAACAGCATGTAACAGAGCTCCTCTTTTGGAGTATAATAGTATGTAAGAGAACTCCCCTTTTGGAGTATAACAGTTTGTAACAGAACTCCTCTTTTGGGTATATAACAGTATGTAACCATGGTAACAGAACTCCTCTTTTGGGGTATAACAGTATGTAACAGAACTCCTCTTTTGGGGTATAACAGTATGTAACAGAGCTCCTCTTTTGGAGTATAACAGTATGTAACAGAACTCCTCTGTTGGGTATATACCAGTATGTAACAGAACTCCTCTTTTGGGGAATAACAGTATGTAACCATGGTAACAGAACTCCTCTTTTGGGGAATAACAGTATGTAACAGAACTCCTCTTTTGGGTTTAGAAAAGTATGTAACAGAACTCCTCTTTTTGGGGAATAATAGTTTGTAACAGAGCTCCTCTTTTGGGGTATAACAGTATGTTACAGAACTCCTCTTTTGGGGTATAACAGTATGTTACAGAACTCCTCTTTTGGGGTATAACAGTATGTAACAGAACTCTTTTGGGGTATAACAGTATGTTACAGAACTCCTCTTTTGGGGATATAACAGTATGTACAGCAAAACCAGGATGTACTATTCCTTGTGAAATGGTTCAGATTAACAAGTGTGGAATAAAAAAAGCACTGAAAGGGTTAAAAATGTCCTTTGAATTTGAGTAAGTATGCCTAATATTGTTTTCTTTTAGATCCAAATAACTTTCATGACAAATATTTTTCATTGCGAATGTGTTGACAGAGAGGGTGAAGACAGTGTTGTGGAGGACGATGAAGTCGATGATGCCCAGTGTAGTCAGCCTGTGCAGCCCGTGGAGCCTGTGGAACCTGTTGCCCTGACCAAACTCAAAACAGGGAAGCGAGAACGCGACCAGTATTACATTGACTCTCAAGACAGTGAGGAGGAAGACAAACAGGAACAAGAGCAAGAGAAGGAAGAACGAAAACAGGAGGAGAAGATGGAAAACCGACGAACAGGGTTTTCTCGAAGATGTAACACAAGAAATAAATATGCTAGTAAATCAACAACCGATTCTGAAAAAGACACCACTAAAAAGTCCTCAAGCGAGGATATTTTCGAACCAAAAGAAGATACCCAAATTCAGAAGAAAAGTGTTCAAAGTAAGGTAAAGCAGTCGAAGGAAAAGCAAAAGCAGGTGTCATTACCTTCAGAAGAAGAAGCCTCTTCAGCAGATGAGGCCAAGGTGGTAGAGCAAAGAATCGAAGATTCAGCTAAAGAAAACAAGGTGACCAAACTGCATCTGTGGATCATTAAACCAATGCAGAGCAAGCTTGGAGTATGTCTTGAAGGGCAGCGAGAGTAAGTTGAAGATGCAGTGGCACTGGAATAATATATGCTACTCAAAAGAAGTTAAAGAACACCTGATCTTTTCACATGACTATAGTAATCTGTCATGGCTGGTGGGTATTGCAACACAGCCTTCCAATTGTTGGTGTTCTTTAACTTCTTTTGAGTAGTATATTTACAGCAGTGTGCAAAATTAGGCATGCAAGTCAAAAGATCGTTGAAAAAGGCTTTACCCTATTTTTTGATAAATAAAGTAGTGCATCTTGTCGTCATGATGGATAGGTCCAGGGCCCCTTTCCACAAAGTGATCTTAGCACTAAGGTGATCATAAGTCCCATACTCTAACATAGGTTTACAATCATCGTAGCGCTAAGATCGCTTTGAGGAATGGGGCCCTGAATTGTTACAACATTAGATCACTCAAAATGTGTGTAGATATCATCTGGTGTGTGTGTATTAGTTGATGGTTAGGCCCTGAATTGTTTTTAAATAGATCACTCGGAATGTGACTAGATATCTGTTGTGTATTAGTTGATGGTTAGGCCCTGAATTGTTTTTAAATAGATCACTCGGAATGTGACTAGATATCTGTTGTGTATTAGTTGATGGTTAGGACCTGAATTGTTTTTAAATAGATCACTCGGAATGTGATTAGATATCTGTTGTGTATTAGTTGGTGGCTAGGACCTGAATTGTTTTTAAATAGATCACTCGGAATGTGATTAGATATCTGTTGTGTATTAGTTGATGGTTTGGCCCTGAATTGTTTTTAAATAGATCACTCGGAATGTGACTAGATATCTGTTGTGTATTAGTTGATGGTTTGGCCCTGAATTGTTTTTAAATAGATCACTCGGAATGTGACTAGATATCTGTTGTGTATTAGTTGATGGTTTGGCCCTGAATTGTTTTTAAATAGATCACTCGGAATGTGATTAGATATCTGTTGTGTATTAGTTGATGGCTAGGACCTGAATTGTTATCATAGTTATAAAAAAGATCATCGAACTGTGTCTACACATCATCTGTTGTGTATAAGATGGTGGTTAGGCCCAGAATTGTTTTAAATTAGATCACTTAAACTGTGTCTAGACATAGTCTATTATGTTTCATATGATTGTTATGCCCTTAATTGTTAGTGTTGTAGAGTTGATAGCTATTTATATGATTTGTAGTTGTAGCTCCGATAGGTGTGCAGATGGAACTATTATTGTAGCTCATGCTAGATGTCCCCCAAAATGGTAAAGTGAGGACTGAAAAAAGGAAATATGGGCTTTTGTGGGAACAAAGAGTTAATCTTAATGTCAACCTTCAGTAGCAATGCTGGGCCATGGAGGATGTTATTGTTATCCTGGTTTTGTTAGGCAAATCTTGAGCCAAGAAAACGTCAGGGAACTATTATAGAATGTTCATGTTATTTTTGTGGAACCATACATAATCACTTGAAGGACTCGACCTGATTTATGTTTTGCATGTTATTGTTGACTGTTTGAATGTTTTTGGTGTATTTTAGTGTAAAATAGTATGTCCTGTTTGTATTTCAGCCGAGAGGATGAGTATTGGCACAGCTCTGTGATCTGTCAGCGACTGGATCAGAAACGAGTCATGACATCTTCTGGATCTGTGTATCAGCTTGTGGGACCCATTCAGAAACTGGATGCTCTAGAAGCTGGTAAGTTACTCTTGGTGTAGATGACAGCACAGCTGTGGATGAACTTGGCAGCATTTGAGAAGATGTTTGTTAACAAACCAAGACATGTCGTCAATGTTTCTTGCAGGTTAAATTATTCAATAGAAACCTGGTGTTAATTTATATTTAATATTATCAGAAATTTATACACTCTATGTTAGTTGAAACATGAAAGCATTTTGTGTAATTTCAGGTATTCCAGAAAGAATTGTTAAAGCTTTTCAGAATGGCTTTCCTAAGAACTGGGAGAATGTTTTGAAGAAATACTACGTTGATATTGAGAGGTAGGTGCAGTCTATCACTAGCTTTGGTTTCATGTACAGTAAACTACACTTTAAAGGAACTCAAGGGGAGCACTAATTCATGTTTGTATATAACCATAGTTCTTTATAAGCATGTATACAGCATATATACAGCAAATTGCAGGGATGAAGAATAGCAGTTTGTTATATCCGTCAGTTCGTTATAAGCATGTTCGTAGTAAGCGTAGTTTACTGTATCAAGACTGTTTCTGTCATGTCCTGGCAGGGGGGTTGGAAGATAAGTTGAGGTGAGGTGAAATAGGGTTTAACGTCACGTCCGAGATTATTGCACTTATATAACGTGCATGCACGTGTATGTGTGTGTGTGTGTGGCTGCTTGTACTTGTCCGGACTGAAGCTGATTTATAGTGCTAGCTCACTGAGATACCATGCTGCAGTTTAACATGAATACCCCACTCAGACACAGTATAGTGACTCCAAGCCGACCAGTCCTTGTTTTAGCCCCTTAATGCCGAGCGCCAGACAGGGTAACAACAAGTACCATCTTTTGGTATGACACAGCTGGGGATCGAACCCCGCACCTTCCGCTCCCAGGGCAGACGCTCTACCATTAGACCACGGAAGCTGTCGTTGGAAGATAAGCATGTCGAGGCTGTGTTTGATTCTCACTGAGGTCGTGTCGCTTCTCTACATCAAGCTGGCAAGATGAGATAGGATGGAAGCTCTGGCCAAAGTTGCATTCAGTCTCACACACTGGTTTCCTGCATGGGGACCATGTGGGGATGGCTATTGGAGGTTTAAAGTGAATCGCGATATTTTACAATGCACAAGGCCTCATTGCAATACATATCACAATTGGATAATTCTAAAGTTTTAATTCTATAGAAATTTGAAACACGAGTGTATGAATTGAAGTTCATAGATGGAACAAAACAAGATGCTGGTACATCATAATGCTTACTCATTGAATAAATATGCACGGATGCACACTCCAGGTATTTGGCAAGTGTAAAACATTAAAAACACATGATAAAGATCGCAATTTGAAATCATCCAATATGCCGAGAATTTAAAAAATGATATTGTGTTATGTATTGTGGAAAGAATGAACCTCAATTTACCGATATACCATTTATACCGCGCGCCCTCAGTATAATGTGTGAACATTTTTGGTGCCCAACACAGATATTGATAAAAGTGGCTTTTAACATCACTAAATCATTCAATATGTATGGTAATTCAAAGATATTTTTTGAATTCTTGTATAAATGTGCACACTGTTCAAATAAGAGTGCATGTGCTGTATGCCACTCAGTGACTCATTCTAAAGTGTTTTGACTGCCGCCTGAACACCACTGTCCACATGGTGATGATTGTTGGGATATTAGAGACAATAATGTCAGATATAGAGAATCTCACCCGAGTGTCTTTTGATATCAAATATATCAACTCGAGATGATAAAAGTGGAAAAATTCCGAGGATTTTTGCCACTTTTATCAACGAGTGTTGATATATTTGATATCAAAAGACACGAGGGTGAGATTTTATTTATCATCCAACATCATTCTTCCAACTTTTTCAATTTGTAGACAGTAATTAGCAATGACTTCAGTGTAAAAAGTACTGCTAACAGCTTCAGTAGCAGAGCCATTAGTGATGTCATTTGATTGTGACGTCATTGTAACCAGTGATGTCACAATGGTCTGCAAAGCATTGTGATGTAATTTCTTCGCAGCGATATCTATAGCATTCCTATAGTGTAGATATCGCTTGATCTAATCCAAGTGATATCTCCTGTGGGAGCCAGTTTTGGATTATAAATTACCCATGGCTATTGGTGAAATTATTTTCAGTAATTCTCAATGTGCATTATGACAATAACTCCTTGGTTTTCATTGTGTGTGAAGGGGCCCATATGAATGTGACGTCTTTGAACAGATTGTCGCAAATAATTAAAGATGACGTCATCCATTGTCCATGTGCCAGCACTTATAGAAAAAACTGCCTTGTTTTGACCATGTGACTTGAATCCATAGGATTACAAAAGGGCTTGATGATTGGTAATTTGTTTTCTCAGTGCTTCAGAAACAACGGAAACAACAGAGACAACCACGACTTCTGTTAAGAACACAAAAAAGAAGAAATCTCGTAAGAAAGCTAAGAAAGAAATACCAGTGTCTGAAGATGAAGATGAAGACCCAAATAGTAAGTTTCTTAATGTTTCTTACTACCCGTGATGATCCGGGTTAGATTAGATCTTCAGCAACCCATGCTTGCCGTTAGGATCAGGTGGTCAGGCTGCTGACTTGGTTGTGTAGATCAATGCTCATGATCACAATCACTGGGTTGGCTGGCCCAGACTTGATTATTTACAGACCGCCATCATGTAGCTGGAATATTGCTTTGTGCTTCATTAAACAACAAACAAGCAAAATAATATTTCTAACAACAATTATAGTCTCTGGTTCCTCGATAAAGACTTCACTGTCCTGAGCTGTCCTTAACATTTTTTCATTTTAAAGGGCAAGTAAAGTGAAAATCTTTATTGCCATTTCATTGCGAATATCATTTTTCCTAGATATATTAAGTCAATTTCAGAGAGACAAAAAATCATAACATTCGTTGAAAGTATTTAAATGTCCAAGTGAAAATGCTGAAATCACATGCTTTGTAATCTGCTTCCGAAACAAACCTATTTGGGGTCATGGCCCAAAGCTACTGGTGCAATGGTGCTTGACAAATGTCCTCATCACCTGATATGTAGACTTGGCTGTAGCATCTGTCTATTTGTTATGAATGACCTTTGATATTGACCTTGTGAATAATTGAGTGAGTGAGTTTGGTTTTACATCGCTTTAACAATATTCCAGCAATATCACGGCAGGGGACACCAGAAATGGGCTTCACACATTGTACCCATGTCGGGGATCGAACCCGGGTCTTCGGCGTGACGAGCGAACGCTTTAACCATGTTAACCACTAGGCTACCCGACCGACCCAAACTATGTTAAGATTTTTTGGTTAAGAATAAGATTAACCTAGAAGCTGCAGAAAGACATGGGATTTAGTGAGACAGCCATGTCCTGGGAGAGAGAAGCACCATATTGCTCCGACTGATTCCCCTTTGTACTCTTGTTACAGAAACATTGTGTACACCTTCGGGACAGAGGGTTAATCTTGAAAAACTTCCCCAAACTCGTAGTGGAAGACAAGTTATGCCGCGGCTTGCCTGGTGGATGGGACAGCGACGCTCGTACGATGTGAGGGGTAATATCATTGAAATATCCCGGGGCACTCCACATGCTGAATCCCATATCAAGAAGACATACTCCGAGTACAAGGTAAGAAGTAGTTTTTAACAGGTCAGAAAATCTTGGCACAAGATGAATTTGTTTCCGAGAAATTTGTCACATGAATAAAATTGCCTTTCATATAAAATGTCATCAATGACAAAAACTGATCTTATTTCAAAAGTTCACTTTTCTTTCAGACTCGTTCGCATCAATGTAGAAAGTATGTTCCTGCAAATACTAGCAGTATGTCTACTCCCCAAAGACGAAGCTCAAATGTCCAGTCACAAGTCCTTGATATTATTGAGAAGGCTAAATCAGACCGAACTCTGCCTAAAGAGCGTCGTGAAACTTGCTATGACAAGAGAACAAAAGAGACGCGAAGACAGAGCAAGCTTGATATGCTCCCTGTTGTTCCTGTGACTTTATTAAAAGAAAATATCAGAAATAAGGAATCAAAGACTGATGTGTGTGAGAAAAAGGACAAAATTAAACAAAATCCAGCTCCAAGTAGAAGACGTATTTTAGAAATACGCGAAACTTCTTCAAGCGAGGAAGAGGACTTAAGTTCCAATAGGAAGTCAAATATTCAATCTAAATCACAAACATTCAAATCCAAAAGTTCTAAGACAAAAGTTTCAAGAAAGCGAAAAAGTACTGTGTCATCGTCAGAAAGCGATGATGTTGGAACAAAGAAAGCAAGGAGGATGCAAAAAAGGTTGGATGAATCGGAAGAGGAGTCAGTCACAAGTCAGACTAAAACTAATAAAAATGTGTCCAAGAAGAAAAAGACCATTTCTAAGAAGGCAACCACAAAATCACCAACTGAATGGGGCAAGTCTGAAATAATGAGACTTTATAGGTAGGTTGCATCTCGGCAGGAAAGTCAAGAATTTAGCAGTCATCAATAAGCATTCTTGCAATCCATATCTTCTGTAATAAATGTTGTATTTGGGATACACTTTCTTAGTAAAGTACAGATTCTCATACTTTTGTGTGTTCATATCTTCTGGCACCATAGAAAGCATTGTGTGTTTTTGACATGCTTTCTTATCATGTCTATTACCAGTTGTATAAAGCTTCTACAAGTAATGCTGTGTCTGTGTGGTGTATCCATGTAAAACTATGTTGGCTAGCACTATTACACGCTCGAACACACCCATACATGCACTTGCACATGTACACGCACACACACATATGCGCACACGTATACACACACCCATACACACACTTGTACATGCACACACGCACACACACACCCATACACGCACTTGCACATGCACACACACACACACACCCATACACACACTTGCACATGCACACGCACACACACACCCATACACACACTTGCACTTGCACACGCACACACACACCCATACACACACTTGGACATGCGCACAAACACACACACACACACCTGTGCCAGGCCTCTGTCATGTTGTGCCCTGATCACCACAGTTTATATTGACAGAGCTATAGAAAGGACGAGAGAAGAACATCCCTACTTCTGGGATGTCATTGCAGAAGCTGTTGAGACGAGGACAATGGATGAATGTCGCATTTATTATGAAAACTCACCCAACACCACCTCTAAACCTGAACCCAAAACAAAGTCTAAACCCAAAGGGAAATCGAAGAAAGGTGAGCAGATGCTTTGTAATAGCCCTTCTGTTAGTACTGTAGTTATATAGTATCTGATTTCAATATCAGCAGCATCAGCAGCAGCAGCAGCATCTTTGTGTTCATATCTAAACTGCCTGAAACGATACTGTATATCAGCTTGGCTTGGCTTGTGCCAAGAACTCTAAGATACTTCGCTAAAATATCGAAGACCGACTACTTTATCCTGTGATAAAGTACACTTTTTTAGTTACGTCATAATGGTTTACTCGTCACGATATGGCTGAAATACTGCCGATGTGACGTTAAATATTAACTCACTCACTCACTCACTCACTCACTCACTCACTCACTCACTCACTTACTCATAATGGTTTGACATCATGATGCTGTTCCAATTACCTCCCCTGTGATCAAACATATTGTTGGGAACAGTGTTCTGTCTATAAAGATGGCACATCCACATCAAATATTGATTGATGAACTATACTAGTTTAAGGCAAAACTGTACTTTATTACACAACACATATGGGTAGAGCTTACTTTATTACTGGAAAATTATGTGAGGGTAGGCAGGATATTAGATCTGGTCCCGTCACAGAATTGAAAGAACAGATAATGTTGAAATCTATTGTATTTCAAAGGTGTGTATTTTCCTGTTGTTGTAGAGTTGTGTCCCTTAGACAAAGCAGAAACCACTGATTGTGGGTAAAATCCTTGATAGCCCTGATTATGGTCCTTGGACTGTCAACCCTTAACCGTGCTTGTCGGTGTCTTCCACACATTGATTAACATGTGAAACCTGTGTTACTTTGGATGAACATGTACAATCAGTCTAGGCTTTGCATCTACATTAAACTGATTGGTTATTATAACTAAGCTGGTGTTCAAAGATGTGTACAAACAAAATCACTCACTTGCATTTTACTTCTATAGGAAAGGCCAAATACACAGAAACAGAAGATGATGACTTTTTCAAGGCGACTCCATTTAGACCAAGCAACAACAAAAAGGTAGATTTATCTGTCTTTATAGCAAGGTGTACACCATGATTTACCTGTCATTATAGCAAGGTGTCCACCATGATTTATCTGTCTTTATAGCAAGGTGTACACCATGATTTATCTGTCTTTATAGCAAGGTGTCCACCGTGATTTATCTGTCTTTATAGCAAGGTGTCCACCGTGATTTATCTGTCTTTATAGCAAGGTGTCCACCATGATTAATCTGTCTTTATAGCAAGGTGTCCACCGTGATTTATCTGTCTTTATAGCAAGGTGTCCACCATGATTTATCTGTCTTTATAGCAAGGTGTCCACCATGATTTATCTGTCTTTATAGCAAGGTGTCCACCATGATTAATCTGTCTTTATAGCAAGGTGTCCACCATGATTAATCTGTCTTTATAGCAAGGTGTCCACCATGATTTATCTGTCTTTATAGCAAGGTGTCCACCATGATTTATCTGTCTTCATAGCAAGGGTCCACCGTGATTTATCTGTCTTTATAGCAAGGCGTACACCATGATTTATCTGTCATTATAGCAAGTTGTCCACCATGATTTATCAGTCTTTATAGCAAGGTGTCCACTGTGATTTATCTGTCTTTATAGCAAGGTGTCACCATGATTTATCTGTCTTTATAATTATAGCAAGGTGTCCACCATGATTTATCTGTCTTTATAGCAAGGTGTCCACCGTGATTTATCTGTCTTTATAGCAAGGTGTCCACCGTGATTTATCTGTCTTTATAGCAAGGTGTCCACCATGTTGAACAGTGGACACACCTTTCATGGATTACTTGAATGGGGAGTGGGTAGTTCATTGTTCTAGATTGATATCCTTAGAGCAGCCGATATGTTGTTTTTTGTAATTGTTTGTATTTAAGTGTATCATTTCTTAGGGCTTTAAAACGCGTATCCCATTTTCAAGTGGACAGTTAAACAAGGATAAACAAGATTAAACAGGCCAAATTTGCAACTACGTTTTCCTCTAGTTTGTTATCATTGTAACAGCTTCCATGTTACCCTGTGGAGATTATTTAGTTTATAAGAAGGATAATAATTCTTTTTATTACCCATAGGGTTAGAAATAACTGAGTTCATAAAAATTGTATGTGCACTTCACACGCACTGGTTTACTGCTTTTGTTATCTGGACGGCATTGTTGATGTTGATTGTTCGTTCACTGACTCAACCCACATATACCGATCACACCAGTTCTGCGAGTGTGGTACTAACGCGTTCACAATATACAGGCTATCACAGATTATTTGTTGGAATAATGGTGATGAAGCTTCTGATCCCTCTGTACAGTATGTTTCCATGGTTTCAGAGTAAGACATTCAACCTGACAGCGGAGGAAACCTTGACCTTTGATGAGGAATGTCTTCCCACTCCAGGAGCTCTACACAAGACTCCCATCGTCAAGGACATTCAGAGTCTAAGAATGGAAAAAGCTCTCAATAAGTAGGAAGCTCTGAATATGAAGATCATTTTGGGGCATTGCAACCCTGCCATAACGTACATGAATCATAATCCCATGATGCTACAGCACGACATGCTTCCAAAACACTTTCCTTCAAATATGTGTATTTTCATTCATGCAACTTTTGATGTACGGGCTTGAATCATCAAGAGGGTATGAATGTTTTACTGCCATCGCTGAGCACAATGCATAAGCTATCTTTATCAGCCCCGGTTTCCAACTAAATAAGTAAATATGTTTTTGCACAATCTGAAATATGGTCCTCAGATTTAAAGGCAAGTGTCTAAGGCAGTGAATCTTGTTGTATTTGTCATTAGATCCCGATGCATGCACTTTGCTAAAGCATGTACAGTTTGATGCAGATTTGGATCAGGGGTGCTACTGTCTTGATACATATTGGATAATTACAAAGTGTATAGTTACAGCTCAAGTAGACCGTTACAGAATGACAGGTGCTTGCCATTCAAATAGCCAATGTCTGGGGCTGCTTCTTTCGTAAACATGAAGTTTCAAGATGAGCAGACAGTAACGTCAGACGTTACCGATTTGAATCGAATCATTTGTGTTGGCAAGCAAACAGCCTTCTTGTTTGGCTAGAGACTAAAGGGGTTTTGATATTATGAAAAAGGCAAGGGAGTTTGAATTGTGGACAACTTAAAAACAATTCTGCATGTTTATGGTCCTGTACAGGTTTTTTAGGCTTTTTTACCTCTTCAAATTGAATCTCTTGTGTGACAAGCTTCTAAATACCATTGAAAGACCTTTAGAAACAAATTCTCTGACATGAGTCACAGACCTGCTACTGCATCCTGTGGATGACATCTGTCTGTTGTTGCCAGGAGCCGGTTGGCCAGACAGGAGGAAGAGGAAGATGAGGAGGAGGAGGAGACTGATGCAGGCAGTAAACCAGCAGCCAGTGTGAAGACAACCAAGAGCAAACCTCAGTCCAATGCACACAATAGTAAGTATAGTCTCTGCAGCAGGACAGGGGGACCACGCTGAAGCAGAGGGTTCATTAATATGCAGAGGATCATTTTAACATTGTCTCTAGGTTGTTGGTTTGTTGTTTAACGCTGCACTCAGCAATATTCCAGCTATATGACGACGGTCTGTAAATAATCGAGTCTGGGCCAGACAATCCAGTGGTTAATATCATGAGCATCGATCCACGCAATTGGGATTGATGATTGATGCATCAACCAAGTCAGCGAGCCTGACCACCCGATCCCGTTAGTCGCCTTTTACGACAAGCATAGTCACCTTTTATGCCAAGCATGGGTTCCTGAAGACCTATTCTACCCCCGAATCTTCACGAGTCTGTCTCTAGGTGAAAACTGTTAAAGCCTTAATGTTAGATTGGTTTGATCCCTAGTGGGCCCACTTATACAAGATGATCTTAGTTATAGTCAATCTTTAGCGCTTACAATCAATCAATCTTTGCTACTTAAGACCAATGATAAATTTCGATTGTAGCTTACAATGATCTTAGTCTACAATTGATGCGATTTGATTGTACCTGAAGCCTGAGATCGTGATCCTAAGGATTTACAAAATTTGTAGCTAAGATTGTTGTTTTGCAAACTTAAGGCCAAAGATCTCCATCGTTCAGAAATGGTGTGTCATATATTTTCTTGGTCCTGGCAATCTGAAGCACTGACTAGGTAGCCTTGTTTGTTAATTTTAAACATATTTTACTGACATGAAAACAATGGGATTGAGCAGTAGTGGCCAATAGTCCACACCATTGCCCTGCAGCTATTGTTTGCCATCTATCAGTCTGATTGGTAATGAATTTACTGGCCATCATATATGTAGTACTGGTGACAGTAGAGTTAACTACAGGGCTGTTACTGCTTCCAGTTGCTGGTGTGACTGCGGGGCGAGGCACCATGAAGCGCAAGGAGCAGCTTCGGGAGGTCTACAACAAACACAACAAAGGAGTGGAGGACGACATCTTTGACGCCACGCCTCACAAAACAGGCATTCAGAAAAAGGTGAAGAGAGCCTTGGGGACTCATTGCTTAATGACTATTTATCATGCAAAAAACGTAATGAGTTTAGATGACCCAGTATTCACCTGATGAGGGGCAAGAAGTAGCTTTGAAACTTGCGATTTATCGAGTAGCTACCTTATATAATGATATATTCACAGCCTTGGTACTCTTCTATGTCAGTCACTGTAGCTTCTCATAAAATTGTCGTGTATTCAGAGTGTTGGAATAGACAATATGTTTATTGGAGCTATGAAATATGAAACTACTTGTTTCTGTGGGAGGGATTCTAATCTATCTATGGTTTCTAAATATCCTTGAAACAAATCATATCAACCCAAATGAAAGAGTCATCAGCTAATTACTGATGTCAACAAACCCAGCCCACCGGTTCCTGATGTGTAATTTTGAAGTGTTTTTAAGACATGGAGCATAAATTCAGGATTAATTTTGATCATGTGTTCATGTGTGGACACTCTATTTACAGTCACTGCCACAGAAGTTTACACTGACAGAGGAAGAAGAGCTTGATTTTGAATCGGAGTGTTTGCCTACACCAGGCATTCGACACAAGACGCCTATCGTTTCTCAAGGTTCCCGCTTCTCTCACAAGACACCCACCAGTAGTGTAAAAACTGTCACTACCCCGTGGCTCAACCCTCTCAATAGGTGAGCTAGTCTCGGATGTCAGCATCTGTCTTCAGCGTACAGGGAAATCCTGATAGTCATTTTTTCAATATAATTTTATTGTTTTGTTGCATATATCAACAATTTGTAACAACAAAAACAATGACATCCTGTTGATAAGTTATCACGTCTTTTCATCAATGAAATCTATAGTAATGTTCTTAGTATATAGTGTTCAAAGCTTTCACTGGCCTGTGCAGGGCATGAAGACTAGAATTTATTTGGGTAACAAACCCTCACTATGGGGGCACAACAACAAGTTTTATTGTGGACCCCGTGGCATGCACATAAATTTGACTGTCCATGACGGCTTTTCTTCAATCATCAAGGTATATTTCAAAATAAAAATATCCCATTCATAGTTTGGCTATTGCTTCACAAATACCATATTTTCTATTTGATGTTAGATCAATGGTTACCTTGGGACCCCCATTTTCATGACTGGGACCCCCCAAAAAGTGTGACTGAGTGTCCCAAGATATATATGGGTACAGCTTAATCCCTGCTAGGTGTTAGGATCAGAAAACTGAAGTCAGAAGATGAAACTCCATTTCTTACCTATATTCATCATACCTAATCATACCTAATCATCTGGATAGCTCATTGAATCGGATGAGCAGTGTCTATGGTTGTCTTGGCCATAGTTTGGTTGTCTGTTGGTACATTGGACATGTGTAAATAACAGTCAGTCCATCACTCTGTGATCCCATCTTTAATATGTGATGTGTTGTCATTTCAGAAAAATGGCAGATCAGGTGATTGCACAGAATCAGCGGAAAGGAGGGAGACAGAACAGAGGAAAGGATTCCAAGGTGACTTTACTTTGCTTTACTTAACACTCTCCTGTGGTGGTCTTTCTTGAATATCGCCGTCTCAGGCACTGCAGCTTCCCTGTCTGGGTCTGTAATGTGCCAACATCTGATAGTTGTGAGTTCAATTCCAAGACATTCCTATTATGATCACACAATCTGTGCTAGACACCTGGGCCCCTTTCCATAAAACAATCTAAGTGCTATGACTGTCATAAGTGTATAGTATAGGACTCACGATGGTCTTAGCGCTAAGGTCACTTTGTGGAATAGGACCCTGATCATGGCTTCACAAACTTGTATAAGCATCTTCAACCCATGCCACAGTGAGGGCCGCCTCTGTGGATGGAGTGTCCCCTCAGATAGTGGAAGGTCGCTGGTTGATCCCTGGACTGGATCATACCAAACAACATTAAAAGAAGTACTTGTTGTTACCCTGTCTGGCACTCAGCATTAAGGATATTCTGTGCTAGGTATACATGTTAAACTGTAGCATGGTATCTTAGTGGGCTGGCACTATAAAAGTAGCATTAGCCCAGACTAGTACACACAGGTGCACACACACAAGGACACACGCACGCACACACATATCGCTTTATGAGTCCAATAATCTTTAACTCAACATTAAAACCCCTTTCACCTCTTACGTCACTGTGAAGCAATGTTATGATGTGACCGAAATACTCTTAAATCTTAATATGTATCTGTCAAGAGGATTTTCACTGCTGTTGATGACTGACTCGTCAACTATGAACATTCTCTGACACTTGAGCTTTTAGATGATTTAAACATAATGCTTGACTTGTACACATGTTTAGACCTTGTATATGTATTCTGTTATATAATGATTTGGTTTGGTTTACCCCACAGAGTCAAACGCCTCGAGCAAGGGGTGCTGAGAAGGCAGGCCCGACCAAGTCACTGTTCAGAAATGACACCACTCTTACAAACCTGTTTGAAGAGGTGGAGGAAGAAGAGGATATGGATGAGGAAGAAAAGGACTACTACTGGTCTGATGAGGACTAGCAGATTGTAATGATGGTTCAAGACATGGTGTCATTTGCCCCTGCAGTGTGCACCTCCGTACAGCATCCTTAGCAGTAGAGTCCTCTGACCGCCTTGCATGATTCTGGAGACGTGGTTGCCGTCAGTGTTGTCGAGTCTTACAGGTTGTTCTGGTGTGGAAGTACTGTTACTGTTTAGCATGTACCCTGCAGTACACTTCAGAAGCTTCAGAAGGACATGAAGAGGTTGCGACTGGTTCCCCAGATTGGTACAACTAGTGCAGCCATGTTGGTGCTGATGAACTTGATGTGGATGCATGGTAATGGTGGTTCAAGAGGGACATGGTTCAAGCCAATTAGTAGATGCTGATTAAGAACTTGCTTTGATTTTCTGTAATCTTCAATGTGATGATGGATATCAGTCTGGTTGTTATGATTCAATCTCATGTTGCTACAAGTGACCAATTACTATATCAAGACTTAGGCGGGAATTGGGCATCATGAGGTGGAGCATCTTAAACAGATATTAAAGATTCAAAACCGATATTAAAGATTCAAAAACTGTGAAACCTTCTGCGGTGCTGGGATAGCCTACTGGTTAAAGCATTTGCTTGTCATGCATAAAGTCTGGGTTTCATTCCTACCAGGGTACAATATGTGAAGCTCAGTTGTGTACCCCAGGGGAAGTTCCTGGAATATTGTTGAAGCAGCATACGACCAAACTCACTTACTCACTTTATATGGGGGATGTCCCATAGCCAGGATGTCTTCATGGTCCGATTGGTCAGATGTTAAAGAAACTACAGAAGATGTGTGCGTGTCAAGCGATAGCGCTCTAAAGAACTGAATTCAGCCGGGTGGTGACGGACAATGCTGCCACAGTACACATGATACAGGGTGACAGTCACCAGGCTGGAGAAGTAAGCACAGAGATTCCCATGGCACAACAGCTACTAAGAACATGTTAACTAGTGTTGTGTCAATCTGTTAATTAAAATAGTAATAAAATGAAAAGTAATAAAATCAAATAAAAGTATTGTAGACAGGGCCAGGGGCTATATATCAGATATATGTTTCATGATTTCCCAGAAAAAAAGGTTGGTGTTACTATGGTTACCCTGGGAAAAACTGCAGGAACATGTGGAATTTCTAATCTCATCTGATGCAGTGACAGCTGATGGGTGGTGTATTGGCGACACGTTTTACCTTTTTTATCTGTATATTTATTTTAAAGGTTTGTTATTACTTGTACATTGAATTGTATATTTATTCCATTTGGTGTGATTATAATGTTTGTTTAGAATCATTTCCGTCATGTAATAATGACTATAATTACAGATCTATGGTCATGACGGGGATGCTGCCCTCAAAGTCTAATACAAAACTCACAAGTGTGTGATTTATTTTACTGGTCATGTGATATTTTGGGGGGGGAAATTCTGTTTTGGTCAAATCTTGATATAGGGACACACACTATCATATATATGATCTGAGCAGCAAGGAAATACGGTAATTTGGTTCTTTGAAGCCATGAAAAGGCTCGAATACAGGCAGCAATTGAATGACTTATGTTGATTTTGCCATTAACTCATTAAATTAAATATTTTTGTTGAAATAACACTGATTTGTGGCCACAACTGAAGCTGTATTTTAAAAAAGCAGGTTAAGAATATTCCAAGAGTAAATTTTCTTTCCCTAGTTTTAGCACCTTTGAGTCAGTAGAGTTTTGAGCATGTTGAGAGAAATGACCTAATAATATGAAACAGTACAGAACATGGCATTGATGGGGAAGAAGAGACAGTGAGTTCTCTTTGACATGAGCATTGTGTCAAACAAGCAGGCTTGTGATACAGGGTGCTGACTGTTAGAATTTGTTTTCATCCTTGGAAATGAGCATTCATCTAATGGATTCATGTGGGGTATTAATAGATCCTTTCATGTGTCCTGAGCCGACTAAAAAAGGAAGAATGGATATGTAGTAGTCTGTGTACTGACTGCAAATGGTATTGGCCATCAGAAGCCATATTCTGGCATATTCATTAAAGCAACCTACCTTAGGCTAAAAAGAATAATGGTCTTGGTTCTCAGGCACCGCCAGCATCCTAAAGTCTGCTGCACATTTCGTTTATTTCGTATATTAGAAATCCTAATACTTAAAAACAATCAATCATATGTGTCACACAGTTACTTCCCTTTACATGCACACTGCTTTACTGCTTATCTTGTGTTATGGTCATGGCAGCAATAGGAGTTTGTATGCTTGTTTATGTCGGGAGACCCTTTCCCAGGTTGATGGTACACAACTGTTTATTTGGGTACATACTAGTTTAAACAAGAAAAAAAAAACAAACACCGCACCATATTTTCAAAGGTCTTTGCCTGAGAACCAGTTTTATATATTTTTTTGCCTTATGTCTGAAGAAGTTGATAACAACAGAATCTTATTCTTACACTGTCATGTAGCATGCTATATGTGCTGTATTGATATGCTTGCTTTGTTTGATAGGCATTACTTGTATTGCTGACTGACTAGTGACACTCTTTTGCAGTAGATATGTGCATAACATATAGGCAGGGCAGGGCATACATACCAGGTACATACATACATACATACACACACACACACACACACACACACACACACACACACACACACACACACACACACACACACACACACACACACACACACACACACACACACATACATAGTAATCAAACATATTTAGTAGGTTTGCACCAATCTAATACAGCAGGCTATATGCAAGCAGAAAATAGCATTTTGCATGTCACCCTTATAAACATGATTGATACTTTATGCTGTATTCATACAAGACCTGCCGATACATAAGCTCACAGCATCGGGAGTGCCGTTACACTCTCTGAGCTACCTAGTCAGTGTACAGAGTGAAGTGAGGTTTACCTGCAGCAGATCTGACATTGGCTATACCTCCTGTACTGCAGCATCTCATCATCACTTGGTATTACACACAAGGCAATGATTTAGCCACAAACATGCATTAATAACACAGGGCTTTACACGACGCACAAATGTTGAGAGTGGACGCAGAAGAAGAATATACCGCGTCCCAAGGGATGCACAATAATATTCCGTGTTCCTCCAGAGCATCAAGTTATTGGCGTCCGTCATTTCATCCATCAATCATGACCACCGTACACATGATCATTGATTCATTTCAGGCTCCATTCATTCATTCATTCATTCATTCATTCATTCATTCAAGTAATTATCCTTATGTACAGTACACTACACCATTTCATTACTTTACGGGATCCATATACCCTTCAAATTAATTACTGGGGTTGCCCTGTAAGTCAAGGTAAAGCCCTTGTAATAGCTGCATGATACTCCCATGATGTACTCCCATGATCACATGTTGCACACTTTCAGGGGGATTTCTTTATCATCTTTACAACAGGATAAGAAACCAGCCTGGATGGCTGACATGTCAGTCCACAGAACTGTCCCTCAAACAAGACCAAACAATGAAGTCATCATGAGAATGATGTGTCCACAATTTGTCAGGACCTGCAGTGCTTGACTTGACACTTTCTGACACTCACTTGTCCGTGAGTCATGCTGGTCCCAATGTTGTGATTTTCTTAGAGACCTGTGGAAAAAATGAAATGGTGGTCCAGCTTCTAGTGTGACGTTTGGGGAACTCTTGATTATTTCTCGGATTGGAAACTGATATGTGGTGCAAACTCGTGGAATATTGTTTTCTTCTTCTTTCTATGTTAGTTATTATTGTCTCGATTGTTATCACCAGTAGACTACTAGAGATCCAAAAGAACCAGTAGATCTCCTCGTGATCTAGTTCTTTGGACGAACACCAAAGTGTGATGAGTGTCAAACACTGATATGTATGACTAAGAACAGTGTTAACGATCTGCCATATACAGGGATGAGAATCTTCCGCGGATCCGCAAATTTTAGTGACCACAAATTTGTTAAATTCTGATGACCCCCCCCCCATAAATTATGGATCACGCTCCATGAAAGACGTTTCAGCTGAAAAGGAAAATATCCATGTTCATCCCTGCATATATCAGGATGTGTCATGTAGATTGTTCTGTGGGCCAAGGTGCTTCCAACTTGAGCACTTCGAGGTGTGCCAGGATTGATAAGTTTAGGGTTCGAATCCAAGATGTGTCCCCAACTAAACTGCCAGGCTAAAGAAAGTATACACTTGAAAATTGGATTTGACCAAAAATTACAAACGTCAAAACTTTACACAGCTGAAACAGTCGACGAAACACTGCAAACTTGAGGCCAACACCCGTATCAAATACATCACCATCGAATAACCATTTCTTGTTTGTTTCATTTGTAGTCACCACCAAACATGGGTGTATACTTTCTTTGCCCGGCAGATTCTTTAAAAACTACTCTAGGAGTGACTGTTGATTGTTAATCGTCTGCTATTGGCTGCATAAAAATTGTCTTCCAGTTCTTTCATTGTTTGAGGCAACATTGCCATTTGCTCAGTGGTATTGATGAAGTAGGGATGATGTGAAACGATGGGTATGCTCTAATGTCGAAATGTGCGACAGGGCAGTAGGGAACTTTAGTTAGTTCATGCTGTCTTGATTAATAAGGCCTGGTTTGTTGTGATCTCAGTTGTCATGGGTGTTAAATGGCAAAACAGCTTGAACATTACAGTGATAAATGTATGTCCCCATAGTGTCCCAAGCTTCACTTTATGAGGTACAGTAAACTACGGTTATAACGAACTCAAAGGGACTACTGATTTTGGTTTGTTATAACCGCAGTTCATTATAAGCATATATACAGCATAACTACAGCAAATAGTCGGGACCAAAAAGTAAGTTCGTTATATCCATCAGTTTGTTATAAGCGTGTTCGTTTTAACCATAGTGTACCGTATTCTGATTTTATAAACTACTTGAAAAAAGTTAAAGAACTCCAAATTCATACAGTAACGTGAAAGAATCGGGTGTTCTTTAACTTGACTAGTATTTTTGATAATATTCCTTTGCAAATGGACTCCTGCTGAGCATGAAAATATTTGGCTTTATTTGTCATACATGTAGTCTCTTTCTTGTTCTTCCTTTGGCATGTTTGGGTTACAAGTATATCTGTGTAAGCTGCAACCCCCACTCTAAGTTCATGCAGGAGTTCATGAGCATCTCTACTGAGCTCTTATACATTACTGGGGCGGTCTGGTAGCCTAGTGGTTAAAGCGTTCGCTCGTCCCGTCCGAAGACCTGGGTTCGAATCCCGACATGGGTACAATGTGTGAAGCCCATTCTGGTGTCCCCCGCCGTGATATTGCTAAAAGCGGCATAAAACCAAACTCACTCACTCTCTCTTATAATTTACAAAGATTCTCACAAGGAAGGAATAGGTTATGATGAGGTTACAGTGTATTGTCCCAATCTGTGGAGTGTGTTGAAGTGGTGTTAAACACCATTGACTCACTCTCTCGAGATGTAAGAGACAAACCCTACTTTGATGCTAGATCCTTATTGGATACAGCCTAATTCTCACTACTGTAAGTTCTGTTATGACTTTTAAAGATCTTAGGTTTTATTTGAGGGCATTGAAATCCGATATAGTGTTAATTCTGTGATCACCATGATGTCATAGGTAGCTTCGTTACTGTTTTTGGGGCGGTTGGGTAGCCTAGTGGTTAAAGCGTTCACTCATCACGCCGAAGACCCGGGTTCGATTCCCGACATGGGTACAATGTGTGAAGCCCATTTCTGGTGTCCCCCGCCGTGATATTGCTGGAATATTGCTTAAAGCAGCATAAAACCATACTCACTCACTCACTCATTACTGTTTGGAGTAAGCTGCTGAAGTGAAGTGTTTCAAATGTAGATGTAAATTGCTTTAAATCTCTTACAATGTTTCTGCTTGCCCTGAAACACCATGGGAGACAAATTCCTGTACCTGTATATCAATACCCCATCTGGAGACAATAAGTAAGTGTTGGGTTTTATTATTAAACTTAGAAAGTAAAATCAAAACATGATGAAATGCCTTCTTACAAAATAAATCGAAACAATTTGGGGGGGGGTTGTTGGACAGCTTTTTTATTACCCTAACACCTTGTTATATGAAATAAATCAGAAAAAAATAATTTGTGGCTTATCACAAATATGCAAGTAAATTATTTGAAAGGGTTGTCTTGCTTCACGATCTATCTAGCAAAGAGGCTGGTCGGGCTTAGGCGATGGATCAGTGTGTCTGACACATAGCTAATATCAACTTACATACTAATTACCAGGAAATATTCTGTTGGATGTGCTTGTTTAAGAGTACACATAATAAGAGCCCTTTTACAACAATGTACAGTAGCTTTAAGTTTTCCTTTTAATATCATCTGTACAATACCTTCATTACAGAAGTATACAATCTCATTGACAACTTTAAAAATGAACTGATTTTTAGTAACAGCAGTCTTGTATATATTGGGTTAAACATTAACTTCATGGAGGTATAACTTTTAATGTTACAATGTATATTTAAAGCTTTAGGTATTCATTTATGTGGTTTCTTCATCATGTAAATCGTGATTTTGGGGTGAAATATAAACAAGGTGCTTGAAATTATCTCAATTTTGAAGGGATAAGAAGATGGCATCTGGATTGATTTGATCAATGGACCGGTCTCACGAGCATTATTATTTGTTTGGTCATTTATAAGTATTATTTCCAATATGTGTTCATGTTATCTTTAAAGTGTATGTTTAAAAACGATTAATTGCGCTAATGCTGCTTCCTGTCCTCAAGGTGTTCTGCCGAGTTTGCAATAAAAAAAATGCCATGTTACTACACCAAGTCTTTGAGTGGTTTTTGGAAGTTGATAAGATGAAAAACATCAACACATTTGGAATCACTTAAGTGAGCATGTCATTAAAATAGTACAGGGCCTACTTGCACAAAGCGATCTTAGTGCTAAGATGATCGTAACTCCCATACTTTAACATAGGCTTACGATAGTCTTAACGCTAAGGTGGCTAGGTGCAAGTGGGCCTTGGTAATTTGTGACAACAATCTGGATCAAGTTCTGTGGTCATGCAGACATCTTGGAGTTACAGGATTCTGTCTTGATGATGGGGACAGATTTGTGGTCCTGCAGACATTGTCTAGCTACAGGGTGCTGTTCCATGGCCCTGTTGGAATCGTGGAGCTACAGGATGCTGTCTAATGATGATCGAGACAGATTTGTGGCCCTGCAGACATTGTCTAGCTACAGGGTGCTGTTCCATGGCCCTGTTGGAATCGTGGAGCTACAGGATGCTATCTAATGGCAATCAGGATCATGTTCCGTGGTTCTGCTGGAATGTGGAGCTACAGGACGCTGTCTAATGGCAATCAGGATCATGTTCCGTGGTCCTGCGGGAATCATGGAGCTACAGGACGCTGTCTAATGGCAATCAGGATCATGTTCCGTGGTCCTGCAGGAATAGTTGAGCTACAGGACGCTATCTAATGGCAATCAGGATCATGTTCCGTGGTCCTGCAGGAATAGTTGAGCTACAGGACGCTATCTAATGGCAATCAGGATCATGTTCCGTGGTTCTGCTGGAACGTGGAGCTACAGGACGCTTTCTAATGGCAATCAGGATCATGTTCCGTGGTGATGCTGGAACGTGGAGCTAAAGGACGCTAACTTATGGCAATCGGGATCATGTTCCGTGGTTCTGCTGGAACGTGGAGCTACAGGACGCTATCTAATGGCAATCAGGATCATGTTCCGTGGTCCTGCAGGAATAGTTGAGCTACAGGACGCTATCTAATGGCAATCAGGATCATGTTCCGTGGTTTTGCTGGAACTAGGAGCTACAGGACGCTAACTTATGGCAATCAGGATCATGTTCCGTGGTTCTGCTGGAAGGTGGAGCTAAAGGACGCTAACTTATGGCAATCAGGATCATGTTCCGTGGTCCTGCTGGAACATGGAACTACAGGACGCTAACTTATGGCAATCAGGATCATGTTCCGTGGTTCTGCTGGAACGTGAAGCTACAGGACACTATCTAATGACAATCAGGATCATGTTCCGTGGTTTTGCTGGAACTAGGAGCTACAGGACGCTAACTTATGGCAATCAGGATCATGTTCCGTGGTCCTGCTGGAACGTGTAGCTCAAGGATGCTGTCTAATGGCAATCAGGATCATGTTCCGTGGTCCTGCAGGAATCGTGGAGCTCCAGGACGCTATCTGATGGCAATCAGGATCATGTTCCGTGGTGATGCTGGAACGTGGAGCTACAGGACGCTATCTAATGGCAATCAGGATCATGTTCCGTGGTCCTGCGGGAATCATGGAGCTACAGGAGGCT
This sequence comes from Haliotis cracherodii, assembly GCF_022045235.1. Taxonomy (NCBI): domain Eukaryota; kingdom Metazoa; phylum Mollusca; class Gastropoda; order Lepetellida; family Haliotidae; genus Haliotis; species Haliotis cracherodii. The sequence continues at coordinate 52,232,476 of NW_027266308.1, read as the reverse complement.
GTCTAATGGCAATCAGGATCATGTTCCGTGGTCCTGCTTGAATGTGGAGCTACAGGACGCTATCTAATGGCAATCAGGATCATGTTCCGTGGTTCTGTAGACATTGTGGAGCTACAGGATGCTATCTAATGGCAATCAGGATCATGTTCCGTGGTCCTGCTTGAATGTGGAGCTACAGGACGCTATCTAATGGCAATCAGGATCATGTTCCGTGGTTCTGTAGACATTGTGGAACTACAGGACGCTATCTAATGGCAATCAGGATCATGTTCCGTGATCATGTAGACATTGTGGAGCTACAGGATGCTATCGAGTGGCAATCAGGATCATGTTCCGTGGTTCTGCTGGAATCGTGGAGCTACAGGGTGATGTCTAATGGCAATCAGGATCATGTTCCGTGGTCCTGCGGGAATCATGGAGCTCAAGGATGCTGTCTAATGGCAATCAGGATCATGTTCCGTGGTTCTGCTGGAACGTGTAGCTCAAGGATGCTGTCTAATGGCAATCAGGATCATGTTCCGTGGTCCTGCGGGAATCATGGAGCTCAAGGATGCTGTCTAATGGCAATCAGGATCATGTTCCGTGGTGATGCTGGAACGTGGAGCTACAGGACGCTATCTAATGGCAATCAGGATCATGTTCCGTGGTCCTGCGGGAATCATGGAGCTCAAGGATGCTGTCTAATGGCAATCAGGATCATGTTCCGTGGTTCTGCTGGAACGTGGAGCTACAGGACGCTATCTAATGGCAATCAGGATCATGTTCCGTGGTCCTGCGGGAATCATGGAGCTACAGGACGCTATCTAATGACAATCAGGATCATGTTCCGTGGTTCTGCTGGAACGTGTAGCTCAAGGATGCTGTCTAATGGCAATCAGGATCATGTTCCGTGGTCAAGTAGACATTGTGGAGCTACAGGACGCTATCTAATGGCAATCAGGATCATGTTCCGTGGTCCTGCGGGAATCATGGAGCTCAAGGATGCTGTCTAATGGCAATCAGGATCATGTTCCGTGGTTCTGCTGGAACGTGTAGCTCAAGGATGCTGTCTAATGGCAATCAGGATCATGTTCCGTGGTCATGTAGACATTGTGGAGCTACAGGATGCTATCTAGTGGCAATCAGGATCATGTTCCGTGGTCATGTAGACATTGTGGAGCTACAGGGTGATGTCTAATGGCAATCAGGATCATGTTCCGTGGTCCTGCGGGAATCATGGAGCTCAAGGATGCTGTCTAATGGCAATCAGGATCATGTTCCGTGGTTCTGCTGGAACGTGTAGCTCAAGGATGCTGTCTAATGGCAATCAGGATCATGTTCCGTGGTCCTGCGGGAATCATGGAGCTCAAGGATGCTGTCTAATGGCAATCAGGATCATGTTCCGTGGTTCTGCTGGAACGTGTAGCTCAAGGATGCTGTCTAATGGCAATCAGGATCATGTTCCGTGGTCCTGCGGGAATCGTGGAGCTCAAGGATGCTGTCTGATGGCAATCAGGATCATGTTCCGTGGTGATGCTGGAACGTGGAGCTACAGGACGCTATCTAATGGCAATCAGGATCATGTTCCGTGGTCCTGCGGGAATCATGGAGCTACAGGAGGCTGTCTAATGGCAATCAGGATCATGTTCCGTGGTCCTGCTTGAATGTGGAGCTACAGGACGCTATCTAATGGCAATCAGGATCATGTTCCGTGGTTCTGTAGACATTGTGGAGCTACAGGATGCTATCTAATGGCAATCAGGATCATGTTCCGTGGTCCTGCTTGAATGTGGAGCTACAGGACGCTATCTAATGGCAATCAGGATCATGTTCCGTGGTTCTGTAGACATTGTGGAACTACAGGACGCTATCTAATGGCAATCAGGATCATGTTCCGTGATCATGTAGACATTGTGGAGCTACAGGATGCTATCGAGTGGCAATCAGGATCATGTTCCGTGGTTCTGCTGGAATCGTGGAGCTACAGGGTGATGTCTAATGGCAATCAGGATCATGTTCCGTGGTCCTGCGGGAATCATGGAGCTCAAGGATGCTGTCTAATGGCAATCAGGATCATGTTCCGTGGTTCTGCTGGAACGTGTAGCTCAAGGATGCTGTCTAATGGCAATCAGGATCATGTTCCGTGGTCCTGGGGGAATCATGGAGCTCAAGGATGCTGTCTAATGGCAATCAGGATCATGTTCCGTGGTTCTGCTGGAACGTGTAGCTCAAGGATGCTGTCTAATGGCAATCAGGATCATGTTCCGTGGTCCTGCGGGAATCATGGAGCTCAAGGATGCTGTCTAATGGCAATCAGGATCATGTTCCGTGGTGATGCTGGAACGTGGAGCTACAGGACGCTATCTAATGGCAATCGGGATCATGTTCCGTGGTCCTGCGGGAATCATGGAGCTCAAGGATGCTGTCTAATGGCAATCAGGATCATGTTCCGTGGTTCTGCTGGAACGTGGAGCTACAGGACGCTATCTAATGGCAATCAGGATCATGTTCCGTGGTCCTGCGGGAATCATGGAGCTACAGAACGCTATCTAATGACAATCAGGATCATGTTCCGTGGTTCTGCTGGAACGTGTAGCTCAAGGATGCTGTCTAATGCCAATCAGGATCATGTTCCGTGGTCAAGTAGACATTGTGGAGCTACAGGACGCTATCTAATGGCAATCAGGATCATGTTCCGTGGTCCTGCGGGAATCATGGAGCTCAAGGATGCTGTCTAATGGCAATCAGGATCATGTTCCGTGGTTCTGCTGGAACGTGTAGCTCAAGGATGCTGTCTAATGGCAATCAGGATCATGTTCCGTGGTCATGTAGACATTGTGGAGCTACAGGATGCTATCTAGTGGCAATCAGGATCATGTTCCGTGGTCATGTAGACATTGTGGAGCTACAGGGTGATGTCTAATGGCAATCAGGATCATGTTCCGTGGTCCTGCGGGAATCATGGAGCTCAAGGATGCTGTCTAATGGCAATCAGGATCATGTTCCGTGGTTCTGCTGGAACGTGTAGCTCAAGGATGCTGTCTAATGGCAATCAGGATCATGTTCCGTGGTCCTGCGGGAATCATGGAGCTCAAGGATGCTGTCTAATGGCAATCAGGATCATGTTCCGTGGTTCTGCTGGAACGTGTAGCTTAAGGATGCTGTCTAATGGCAATCAGGATCATGTTCCGTGGTCCTGCGGGAATCGTGGAGCTCAAGGATGCTGTCTAATGGCAATCAGGATCATGTTCCGTGGTGATGCTGGAACGTGGAGCTACAGGACGCTATCTAATGGCAATCAGGATCTTGTTCCGTGGTCCTGCGGGAATCATGGAGCTACAGGACGCTATCTAATGGCAATCAGGATCATGTTCCGTGGTCCTGCGGGAATCATGGAGCTCAAGGATGCTGTCTAATGGCAATCAGGATCATGTTCCGTGGTTCTGCTGGAACGTGTAGCTCAAGGATGCTGTCTAATGGCAATCAGGATCATGTTCCGTGGTCCTGCGGGAATCATGGAGCTCAAGGATGCTGTCTAATGGCAATCAGGATCATGTTCCGTGGTGATGCTGGAACGTGGAGCTACAGGACGCTATCTAATGGCAATCAGGATCATGTTCCGTGGTCCTGCGCGAATCATGGAGCTACAGGACGCTATCTAATGGCAATCAGGATCATGTTCCGTGGTCCTGCGGGAATCATTGAGCTCAAGGATGCTGTCTAATGGCAATCAGGATCATGTTCCGTGGTTCTGCTGGAACGTGTAGCTCAAGGATGCTGTCTAATGGCAATCAGGATCATGTTCCGTGGTCCTGCGGGAATCATGGAGCTCAAGGATGCTGTCTAATGGCAATCAGGATCATGTTCCGTGGTTCTGCTGGAACGTGGAGCTACAGGACGCTATCTAATGGCAATCAGGATCATGTTCCGTGGTCCTGCGGGAATCATGGAGCTACAGGACGCTATCTAATGGCAATCAGGATCATGTTCCGTGGTGATGCTGGAATCATGGAGCTACAGGACGCTGTCTAATGGCAATCAGGATCAGGATCTTGTTCCGTGGTCCTGCAGGAATAGTTGAGCTACAGGATGCTATCTAATGGCAATCAGGATCATGTTCCAAACTAGGGGATTCAGGTCAGGTGACTGACCAGGCTATTCTATACCAGGATCAATTCATGCCCCAAACAATGATACACAAACCTGGCACGATGAGTCGGAGCCGATACCGAGGACATGGAAATCAGTTCCTCCACCCGTCTTCATTCCGCCCAAGACCATCACTGACCCACTGAAACATTCTTTTGGCCTTCGCCACAACAAAGCAGGGCGACCTTGGAAGTAACGCAGTAGTGTACTTGTGAAGAGCACGGGGACCAATCCGGGATTGAATGTGGTGTTGCGCCCAGTCCAAGAGAAATGTTTGCTACATGAGGATCTCTGAGAGGACCACCTTGCCAAAGCCGTATTCTTACTCCAAAACAATTAACCTGTTACTAACGCTGCATTAAAGATCGATGTTGTTCACTGACAGTTTCCGGGACGTTTATATTTAATTACATACTATAGTACTTTTTCCATCAGATTCTGACTATTGGTGTATATGGCACCAAGGATATTTGCAACAATGCATCGCGTGATTCCAATTTTTTAACAAACCCTAGTTTGCTCCCCTGTCGTCAAATGATTTTGTGACCACTTTTGAGTCTTTGACTTTGAGGTAACACGAAATATGAAACTTTAGGACTTTCTGTTTCGGGAGGAGTTAATCAAACATGTTCTCTTTCATTGTTGCAAATCATTGTTTCCATTGATTATTAATTATTTCATCCAATCCTTTATATATCGATTGGCATAGCAGATGCACCCTCGGGCAAGGTACCTTTGAAACGAGCACCCAGGTGATGTAAGATACGTGAAACACTTCGCTTTGCAGAGTTGCACCGCTTGGTTAGGCCAGGATCCGCTGGTCGTTGGCATGTCAGCACCATGCATGCCCATCCGTGCTTGTGGGTTTCACCAATGTGGAAAACGTGCTACCTACGTTACATTGGATGCCGATCACACCATAAGCCATCTTCCCGTGGCAAAGGTGTCAGTTAACCCATTTGCCATAATGACCATAAGCAGAAACGCAAGGAATAACTGAAATATTGTTCAAACCTGCGTTGAATCCAATTTAAAAACCCACTCTGTAATAACTGGGTAATTAACATTGATTTAATTAATGTTTAGTTACAAATATCTGTATGCAGTCGTATTGCATAAATTTAGGCATGCGACAAATTCCGCTCCTTGTAGGCTACGTCATATTATGGGGGCCTATTTAAGGTGTAGTTTTCAAAAATAAATTATTTATTTTAAATAATGCAGGTGAACTGCGTTGCCTCATAGCTCAGTGCGTGTGTATGTGGATACATAATGTTAGAAAACGAATAGTCATTTTTTGTCTCAACTACACAGTAGCCACTTTCTAAGACAGTGTCGCAAACCGTAAAGTAGTCGTCATCCACTGCGACGTTTTCCTCCCCAATGTTTATTTAAAAAATACCACCTAACACCAGTCTCAGTGCAGTGTGTGGTAAAAGATGCAAATACAGTAAAAGGTCAACATACATACTTCTAATATGATATAACGGTTTGATATATTGACACGAATGTAATCGTGAAAAGAATGCACACATTTTTTCACAATGTTCATTATTCAGTATTCACAATGTATTCATTACCCATTATTCTTAACCCTTTTGAGCTCCCCTTTAGAAAAAAGATGCACTGATCACGACTGCCGTCTTGGAGAAAACCACAATCGTCGAACGATATCAACAATCTATAACAAACAAGCTATGACGACTTTTCTAGTGTGACGTCATTTCGACCTTACGTCACAATAGGTTGCGAAGACTTCAACAATGCCGTCCACATGAATCTCACCCTCTTGTGTTTTGATATAAAATATATCAACACTCGTTGATATTTTTTCCCCACTTTTATCAACTCGTGTTGATATATTTGATATCAAAAGACAATAGGTGATATTCTCTATATCTCACCCGAGTGTCTTAAAATATATCAACACGAGTTGATAAAAGTGGGGGAAAAAATATCTGATCTCACCCAAACGATATCTCCTGTGGGAGCCAGTTTGGGATGATAAAACCGTTTTGGATGATAAAATCGGTATACGGTTTCTGCTTTTGATATCAAATTTAACACGAGTCGATAAAAGTTTAAACTCCTGGGCTTGCTGAGGGTTTAACACTTTTATTGTCGAGTGTTGATATGTTTGACATCAAAAGAGACGATGGTGAGATTCTATTTTGACACACATACATCGCTTCAGCGAGTCTGTTATAGCGCTGTGTAGAAATTCGCCCCAGATTGCCTACTATTTATAGACCACGTACGCAACTGAGCTCCGTCTAAAAGGCAACATGGCAGCCAAGGTGAGATGCGTGTCAACCCTGTGCCATGTTTGAGGAACACTTCTGTGTTCAGCGATGACATGCGTAGCAACGTGCTCATTTCTTTATATAATAACTGGATAATACCCGATGCACAATTTCAGTTGTACGTTTTACTGTGCATGGAAATATGACCCGCTGGCGCCAGGTAGATATTCTACCTTTGAAGTGGAATGTGCACCATATCCCATGCCTCTGAACATCACCGTGGCAGTTGCTTCAAAGCCAAGTTATTATCCCCCTCCACGAAGTGGAAGAGGGATATAGTGAGTGAGTGAGTGAGTTGGGTGTGACGCCGCTTTTAACAGTATTCCAGTTATATCACGGCGTGTCAGCTTGATGTGGGAGGAAAGCCTGAAGTGATGCAGGTCTCAGACGTTTACCACTTCGGTGAAACCCACAAACAAGAGTATGGTGCTGACAAGACTAGAAACATAAGCGGGGCAAACCGGGATTCGAACCTACAATCATAGGTTTCTGGCGTGCCCAAGGGATGCAACTCTGCACAGCGAATCGCGGCACTTTAGACGACTGGGCCACACGTGCCCCCAAGAGGGATATAGAAATGGGTGCTGTCCCTCCGTCTTTCCGTCCGTCAAGTTCTGTTTCTTAAGCAGAACTGAAAAAAACATTAGAGATAATTAACCAAACTTGGCATATAGATAGGCCTAGTGATGATCTGGTTCCTTTTGATAGTTTGGGATATTTTAAACATTTATTTTTCGAGTTTCCATAGCAACGACTTTGACTTAAACTGAAAATGGCTTAGTGCTTCTTTCGGAGCAGATCTTGAAAATGTACACTAATTCTTTACCAAACTTGCCACATAGATAGGTCTAGTGGTAAACTGGTGCCTTTTGATAGTTTGTGATTTAAAAAAAAGAATTTTTCGAGTTTCCATTACAATGACTTTGACTTAGACTGAAAATGGCAGTAGTGTTAGTTTCCGGAAAGCCAATGCCTTGGACACAACCGGACATGTCACATAATTGTCAGGGGATATGAGTTTTTCATGCTTGTTTAACATTTGATATTGTGTGGTAGCATGTAGAAAGTACAAGGCAATTCATGCATGGAGCTGAAAAAGTTATTGGTGTACAGGATAAATTTGTAATACCATTATTCCAAACTTAAATTGATTTTGTTTGTCTTGCAGCCAGTCCTGTACACATATTGGAGGAGTACCTGTTCTTGGAGAGTCAGAATAGGTCAGGCTTAATCGGAAGGTGTTATCCCCGTGTTATGGGTTCTCAGACACTTAAGAAACATTCGTAGATTTCTCTCTTAATCACATGAACAACAGTAAAACATCTCATTCACTTAGATAGGACAACTTTCCCTTAATAACAAACCATCATCTGAGTATTTACAATGTCTGTGTGATGCTAGACCTCCGTTATAGAGCAAGTAATCACGATAAACATAGCCGTCCAAAAGCATATGATGTCCGAAAACCTATAATCTGACAATATATTGATTTCAATACATTAGTAGATAACCAGTGTTTTTTACTGTTGTGATATAAGAGGGACAGGGAGGGGTTGGGAAAGTAAGGATGTATTATATAGTTTGTAATCCTGCTGGTTTCCTTGGGTAGGCTTGTTAGAGCCACAGCGTAAAGAAAATCTGAACAAAATGATAATGATTATCTCCTGTACCATGTATTTGCAAATGTGGGGCTGCCACTTACAAGATGGGTGACATATACTAGTCAACAGCATGCTTGGCTTGTTCGAAGTAAACATTATTTTGTCAGACACTGGCAGTGCCGAGACCCATGTTTGTTTCCTGACATGATATTGCTGGAATATTGCTATAAGCGGTGCTAAACCAAACTCACTTACTAAATGTAACTAATGGTCCATGAAGATTACATTTAGGAGTGATCCAACCAACCCTCCCCTGATTCCCAAATACCATCGAAATTCTAAATCACACTGAATCTTATTTCCTTACCCCTTAATCACGAATACTACTTAACCCAAAACCCAAAATCACATGTAGGAATTCACTCTACAAAGGTATACATAGAACGAAAACCCTAAGAACATGTTCCTAGGTCATAAAATGGTGTTATTTAAAGTTGAATTACTGAAAAAAATATCAAAATAATCAAGTATATAATGAACATTTTGACACACACCATGTTGAATCTGCATACAGAAACGATTTTATTTGTTTCCTGCTAACCACACTCCGAATATCCTCTAAATAGACTCTCGAATCCTACTTTCCAAAATGGGGTTGGCAGCCTCATTTAGATAAAGGATGTTAACAATTGTGCAAATTAATTAACCTAATATCTGCCCAAGTTCGATCAAATGCAGTCCACTTAATAAAAAACTTTTCATGTTTTCAGCTTTGGCCTTAAAAGGCATTGACTTTGAGACTAATATTGTGCATCTTGTCAAGGATGGAGGCCAACAGGTAGGTTATTTGTGAATACTTCTAATTTTGTCAAATATATGTTTATGCCTGTATAGCTCTAAGACAATCGTAAGTCCCATACACAGAATTACAGTAGTCTTAGCAGAATAACACCAGGGCCCTGTTCCACAAGGTGATCTTAGTATGTCGTAAGTCAGTGTTATTATGATTGTCTTACCGCTAAGATGTCTTTGTTGAATGTGGTCTGGGTCTCTTGTACCTCTGTAAAAGTTGACTTAAGTCTGGCTTCAGTGATCAGGCTCTGTGACTTGGCAGATCTTTGCAGAGACATTGGATCTCGCTCTTAACTGGTGGTCTTCCTGTCACATACTTTGTATTTACAGGCCGTCCTGTTATTGACAAACTTTGACAAACAAACAATAGATAAATGCTAAGGAGGTAATGTTTCATATTTATTTGATATCTACCAGGTAGTAGTAAATGCCTATTTCTTAACTTCTTTTAGTGCCATGTAGAAGTCTTTGAAAGGCATTTAGAAGTGTACATATAAGGAAGAGAATTTATGGATGTCAACTCTTTATTAGGAGGAACACAACATTTTGGAGTATATGCTCTTTCATCAGGTGAATGAATGCTAAGAGGCAGAGAGCATATACATACTACTCAAAAGAAGTTAAAGAACACCCGATTCTTTCATATTACCATAGTTAATCTGTCTTGGCATGTGATATGAACTATAGTAATATGAAAGAATTGGGTGTTCTTTAACTTCTTTTGAGTAGTATATGTACATGTAAGAACAGCAAAAGTAATAAGATGACAAAAGGTGGAAACTTAACAAGGGAGGCCAACAAATAATTGGTTTTGATTGGTGATTAGCACTAGACAATGGAAGCCAACACTTTGCGCGGATAGTTATGGAGAATAATAGTTATTCATAATAAAGAAGTTGACATCCATAAATTCTCTTCCCTAACAAGTAGAAGTTGGGATGATGAACAAGGGAGATAATTCTATGGACATACAACTTTTTTATACAATGAATGCGATATTTTGATAGAGACGTTTGTATACCCATAGAATCATCCCCCTTGTTTACCTATTTCTTATTAATAGCTCTATATGGATACCAGGTCAAAATAGGTCCCCACTACCCTATACTAGTAGACCCATGAAGATCCGGAGTAGAAAAGGTCTTCAACAACCCATGCTTGCGGTAAAAAGCGACTATGCCTGTCAAAAGAGGCGAATAACGGGTTTGGGTGGTCCGACTCGCTGACTTGGTTGATGCATGTCATCGTATCCTAATTATATCAATCACTGGATTGTTTAGTCCAGACTTGATTATTTACAGACCAGTGTCAGATAGCTGGATATTAATAAAGCTATACTTGTTATAAAATGAGACTAAAAGTAGGATTGTGTGGTTGCTGTGTGACTTGACAAATGATACTTACCTCCCTTTATTCATAATGGGATCTTAAGATGGTAGATGCCATATCTATTATGCCAATATTCGTGCCCTGAAATGTGAACTGTCCTTATGCTTTAGTCACTGTAACAATTGTCAGTCGAGAACAGTGTATGGCATATTGTATCCAAAGAGGACTTGACTTGAACTGGAAGTCACATGTTGCAGCATACAGAGGCGTACAAGAAGATGAATCCGATGGAGCAGCTCCCGAGTCTAGTTATTGATGGACAAACTCTCTCCCAGTCAGTGAGTACCTTCTGACACATTTTGGGGAAAGTTCTGTTTTTGGATGAGTTCATTTTTATTTTACAGAATCCCAGAAATTAGCCATTGTGTATGGAGAACATGTGAGTTGATGATTACTGTGGATGTACAGCTTCTAATGAAGTCCGAATGACTGTTTCAGTTACCTATCATCGAATACCTGGATGAGACCAGACCAGGTGTCAAACTATTACCTGAAGACCCCATCTTGAGACAGAAGGTAGGAATCTTTGGTGATTGGGTTTGCCTGCAGAGTATTTGTTGACCCAAAATACATAGTGAGATAATTATTATGATATCCAATCGGCTGTCATAGCCATTTTAAATCAGGCTGATCAAAGTTTATGATCCAGATATTTCTTGCATTTCATTAATACCCTGTTTACATAAACACAATATTCACAAGGCTCACACCAGCCCTTTGACGTGAAATGTGGATCTTTGTAAGATATTGAACAGGTGTTTCAATCCTAGGCGAGGGCACTTGCAGAAATAGTGAATTGTGGGATACAGCCTCTGCAGAATCTACAAGTGCTGCAGGCAATTGGAGATGCCAAGAAGTTGGAATGGGCCAAAAAGTGGATTGAAAAAGGCTTTGATGGTAAAAACCTATGCTGAGATAGTTGAATGCTTTTTAATTAGGTCATGATTTTCATCCAAATTCAGTGTTGCATTGGTACATGTGATAGTGGGGTAAGGTCACTCAGAGTTCGATAGCAGCATGTGACACCTACCCTGTCACTAGGGACTGAGGCCAGCTAACAGTTTGCAGTACTAGTAACAGATAATATAAGGGTAACGCTATCTTTCAGGGCATTGTCATTTGCAGAAGCCAGAGGTCTTCCATTAACTGCCCGACGAAGGAAGGAAGTTGAAAAGACCGACAGCTTCTGCAAATGATAATGCCCTGAAAAATAGTGTTACCGTTATTATGGATCAACTGGATAGAATTTGTTGAGAAATAAAAATATACAGCAATATCGGTTTTGAAACAATTACTGCAATCAACACACAACGAATGTCACTGACCCACTTTTTCAACCATGGAAACGTCATGGAACAAACCAGATGACATCAAAAGCTGACTCCCTATGTCGTCACCTAACAACGGGCGTGATAATGGCCCGTCGTCAAGCAATATGAGGGCATTATCAAGTTACAGTGGCCCACTCATTTCTGATAACATGGAGGCGGTTTGATGATAATTCTATCCATTTTAGCTTTAATGCCTGTTGTTTTGTAGCTGTCCACTGATTGCTTTCAATCCTATTCAGATGTGAAAGGTTTCATTAAGAACATAAGACATTGTATTTCTTTTTTTTCTTCTAAAAACAACATAATTTTGAAATGTCTGTTCTTAGGCATCTTGAAGTAGAATTTGGGTATTTAGAGACCTAGTGAAATATATTTAGCGGTAGCTGTGTACAAATGTTCACTAGTCTTTATGAATACATTCAGTGTCGCATCACAGCCAAGAAGTGATATGTTTGTATATACTGTTTGCACTGTTATATCTTTGTTGTTCTTTGTATATAATGGCCTTTAGAAGTTCCTTCAATCATTTATTGACTTGGATGTTGACTTAATCATGTATGTCTGGAGTTATGCCCCTTTACTCTGCTATGTCGTAAACAGTTCATCTGAAGTGTTTGTGTATGTCTGGAGTTATGCCCCTTTACTCTGCTATGTCATAAACAGTTCATCTGAAGTGTTCGTGTATGTCTGGAGTTATGCCCCTTTACTCTGCTATGTAGTAAACAGTTCATCTGAAGTATTCGTGTATGTCTGGAGTTATGCCCCTTTACTCTGCTATGTAGTAAACAGTTCATCTGAAGTATTCGTATATGTCTGGGGTTATGCCCCTTTACTCTGCTATGTAGTAAACAGTTCATCTGAAGTGTTCGTGTATGTCTGGAGTTATGCCCCTTTACCCTGCTATGTAGTAAACAGTTCATCTGAAGTGTTCGTGTATGTCTGGAGTTATGCCCCTTTACTCTGCTATGTAGTAAACAGCTCATCTGAAGTGTTCGTGTATGTCTGGAGTTATGCCCCTTTACCCTGCTATGTAGTAAACAGTTCATCTGAAGTGTTCGTGTATGTCTGGAGTTATGCCCCTTTACTCTGCTATGTAGTAAACAGCTCATCTGAAGTGTTCGTGTATGTCTGGAGTTATGCCCCTTTACCCTGCTATGTAGTAAACAGTTCATCTGAAGTGTTCGTGTATGTCTGGAGTTATGCCCCTTTACTCTGCTATGTAGTAAACAGTTCATCTGAGGTGTTTGTTTTCACACATACCCTCTTCAATCGAGTCTGTATATCACACATGAATCCAAAAATTACCGGTATTGATGATAATACTGTAAACACCATCAGGTGAAAGGTAAAGCATATCATCCAACTGTATTTGTTCCAGCTCTGGAGCAGGTCATCAAGGAAACTGCGGGGAAGTACAGTATGGGTGACCAGGTGACCCTACCTGACCTGTTTCTAGTCCCACAGGTGTACAACGCCAACAGGTGGGTAGCTAGATGATGGTTAAGGCTCTGTAGTTGGCTGTGCATAGTGATGTAACCTGACCATGCCAGGATCACTTGATCATGGGATTACATGAATGTACCCAGATTACTTTTCTTGGCTTGTCTCGGATGTAACAGTTCTTGTAGTTTCACAGAGCTCCAGTTAAGTCGTGTGTTTGTGTAAAGTACGCATTAAGTAAATCGAAGTATGCAGACAAATCAAATCCTAGCATATCAAATACGCAACAAAAACTAAAAATATGCTATTGAAATAAATTTAATGCGTATATTACAACTATTAGATGAAATGATTGCGTATATTACAACTGCTATATAAAATGATTGTATATCAGCCGATTGTGAAATTCACTTACTGACAGTTACATTTGGAAAAGCTTGTGCGACAAACATACTGATAGATGCCAATCATGAAAAGCACATCGTGCCCAGTCAATGTTGTATATATACATGTTGTATCTTAAACAGTCGCTGATTGGTGATTGAAGAAATAGCACCTTTCTCACAGTGCAAGATTTTTCAAACATGGCTTGTCAGAGAGGGAGCCACAAGCAATCGCAGACGTGTATAATACTATTCACATAGTTTTAAATGATTTAAGGAAATTGAAATTGTTACAAAAAATATTTTCAAGTTAAAATACCCAAATGTGAAGAAACAGATGAGTAAAAAAACATTGAATACCCTCTAAAAATTGTGGATACCCATTCAAAATCAAACCCCTAGGTAACCAACAGCTTATCTGAAGCTCTGGTTTTATCCTCTTCTACCTGTGGCACTGGGGGCTTTCCTTAACATTAAGCTGACATGCTGAGATACAACTTCAAGGCAGTGAAGCCAACTCACTCATAGCTGTACAATACTGACAGGTGGGTAGATCATTGATGGGGTACCGTTTGAAGCAGTGAGTTTCAAGGTAAGACCAGGATGCCATTGTACAAAACAACCTTAGCACTACGATGATCATAAACCTGTGTTAAAGTATGGGTGTTACGATCACCTCAGCACGAAGATCCCTTTGAACAACGGCATCCAGGGATGGGCCCAGCTTTACACTGACCTCCTGATGTTCCAGGTTCAGTGTTGACATGAGCTGCTATCCAACCATCTCGAGGATTCATGCAGAACTGGTGCAGCTTCCTGCCTTCAAGGCTGCGGATGCTCACAATCAGCCAGACACCCCGGAGGCAGAGAGGAGGCAATAAGGAGGTGGATCTGATGCTGATAACGTAGTGGAAATATGTAGTGGAAATCAGGGTGTGTGCATAGGCGGATCCAGAGGCGGATCCCCTTTAAATGTTACTATAAGGGAAACGCTATTTTTCAGGGTATTAGCATTTAGCATTTGCAGAAGCCCAAGGTCTTCCAATAACTGCCGGACGAAGGAGGGCAGTTGAAAAGACCGAGGGCTTCTGCAAATGATAATGCCCTGAAAAATAGCGTTACCGTTATTATAGCTTAAATGGAAGGAATTTGTTATCAAATGAAAAGAAACAACAATACCAGTTTTGAAACATTTACTGCAATCAACACAAATGTCACTGACCAACTTTTACAAATATGGAAACGTCATAGAACAAACCAGATGACGTCACTATTGAACGTGACGTCACCTATCCCCATCCTATGACGTCACCTAACCACGGGCGTGATAATGGCCCGTCATCAAGCAATATGAGGGCATTATGAAGTTACACTGGCCCGCTGATTTTTTTATAACACGCGGGCGGTTTAATGATAATTCTATCCATTTTAGCTATAATTCACAATAAAATTATCTGAGAGAGGATTTTGATAGTTTGGACCCCTCCATTTTAAAAATGCTGGATCCGCCCTTGGTGTTGGGCAAGCTACATAGACAAGATATGATATAAATCTCTGGAAGACTTTGTATTTTATTCATGGTATAAGAATGGCTTTCTTTAAAAATACTGTTCCTTGTGTTTCAGCCTCAAATTTGAAAAACATGGTATTCAGTAGGACAAACTGAATATCATATTCATAACTTATTCCCTTTGCTCTATGGTCAACAGAAGAAGTAAGTTTCAGTGCATTCTGGTTGGCCTTCATGCGAACAGCAGCCATTTATTGGTAATGTCATATCATTCCACAGCGATGTCATGTTTTGTCTTGGCTTTTGGAGAAAACATTGAAAAATAGTGCTTGGGGAAGTTCCCAATAACCTTTTGTTTTGTCAATAATGACTTTAGGCTGTGATTACTGTTTGAAAAACTCATGTAGAATTCTTTAATGATTCTAAATGCGTATTGTTTACTCAAGAAAAGCTAAAAATCTGAAAACACATTTATCTTCTATAGTCTGTGAAGGTATGAGATCATGGGCTACATACTGGGGTTTACTCCCACATTGGCCGACATGCTGATATAACTGGAAATACTCGCTAGGGCTGGGACGAGTCCAAATTTACTATCCGGATACCCACCCCCCTATTACCCGGGTACCCACTGTAGGTCTCATGAGATGTCTCAAAATGTCCGAATGGGAACATTTTTAGCATTGTCCTGGCAAAATGTATTAAGACACATGTATTAAACAATCTGGTCATTCATACACTGATGTTGAATTAAGTGATATCTTTATTCAACCATATGAAAAATCAGAAGGAATGGGTGCATAGTCAGAAAGAAATGTGAATATTAGTGACTTGTATTGTAACCATAGAGTTCTAGATAATTTTGGTCATTAAACAATATTTTTTGTGACGAACCAAGGGTCCGGGTAGTCCTGTGGGTACCCGGGTCCTACTCAGTCCCCATCCGACCCGGGTACCCAAGTTACCTGTCCCAGCCCTAATACTTGCACGTGCGTTCTGCCTTTCAAGATCTGTTTAGTTTGTGAACTTGTGTTCCAAAAAGCTTTTACCTTAGTTCCCAGGGGGATCAGTATTTTTATATGATGTGTTTTAGTGTATGTCATTATTCATTTTGTCTTGATGACATTGAATACTATGAACAATCAAGTAAGTTTGGTGGTGTTGGTTCTTAGGCAGCAGTATTTCATGATGTTTATGATGGCAGCTATGGTTGTACGCACAATCGGTGAACACGGGAATAAAATGTATCAGTTCATTTTTGTTGTTTTTCTTAAATTGAATCTGCACCCTGTCAAAGATGGGAATTTGAGAATAGAGGAGGTTTTGTTTGTTTGTTGTTTAGTGAGTGAGTGAGTGAGTTGGGTTTAAGGCCTCTTTTAACATTCTTCCAGTTATATCACAGCGCGTCAGCTTAATGTGGGAGGAAAGCCCGAAGTGATGCAGGTCTCAGACGTTTACCACTTCGGTGAAACCCACCAGCACGGGTATGGTGCTGACAAAACTAGAAAAACAATCGGGACGAACCGGGATTTTAACCCACAATCTTAGGTTTCTGGAGGCCCAAGGGATGCAACTCTGCACAGTGATTTGCAGTGCTTTAGACGAATGGGGACCCCCTTTGTTGTTTAGGGGCATTTGGGTAGCCCAGTGGTTAAAGTGTTTGCTCGTCATGCCAAAGCCCTGGTTTGATTCCTGACATGGGTACAAAGTGTAAAGCCCATTTCTGGTGTCCCCCGCTGTGATATTGCTGGAATATAAGGTGGCATAAAACCATACTCACTCACTGAGATCAAGTATGTCAACACAAGTGTGTAAAAGTTTAAAATATATATACATGAAAGTTTAACATTTACCAAAAGACGAGGGTGAGATTATATAACCACACTCACTCACTCACTCACTTTGTAATTTTAATACAGAATTTTGGTGTTCAGAGGGCTAGTGGATTGAATCCAATAATTCAGAGAAATTTACAGGTAATACAGTAAGCATCATTAAGTGAACGTTAAATCACTTAAAGGAAGTGAGGGAGTATAGTTTTACGCCGCTTTGGGCGATATCACGGTGGGGGACACCAGAAATGGGATTCACACATTGTACCCATGTCGGGAATCGAACCCGGTCTTCCGCGTGACGAGCGAACGCTTTAACCACTAGGCTACCCGACCGCCCCTGCAAGGAAGTACATAAGGGGTGACCAGGTGACTCTGCCTGATCTGTGTCTCGCCCCACAGGTGTACAACCCTAACAGGTGGGTAGCTAGATGATGACTGACAATCGAGTTTGTTTGTATGTTTGTTCAACGCAGTATTCAGCTACATCACAGAAGACCCCAAATAATCGAGTTCAGACAATCCAGTGATTAATCTTATGAACAACGTCACCACGGTACGGTTACTGCAGTCACCAAGCCTGGCCACTGATCCTTTGCGTTGGGACCAATTCCATCTCGGAATCCACGTGGGCTTAAATAGTAAAGGAATGAAAGCGTGATTTGCGTTCAACGCTGCTACATCACAACGTATCAGTTTGATGTGGGAGGACAGTTCTAACTGACGAAAAGAGGATGAGTGCACGCAAACCAAGAATACAGGGCGAATCTGATCTCATGGACCTCCTTCCAACATTAAAATGACACCCCGTGATATGACTGACGTATTGTTTAAAGCCCCGTTAACTCAATCACTGATTGCACAGCTTAGAATGTGGCTTGGTGCTTCAATGGGTTGAAATCGGCTCCGAAATGACCAGGGTAGAACAGCCAGATGGTCCATGTGTACAGACTCAAGTAAGGTGACATCAGGACGGCAAGGACACCCTGACTTAAGTCCTGGTCAAACTAAGGCATGCAGTTTCAACCTTTTCGGGTAAGAGTCGCTTGCTGTAAGAGTACAGTGTGTTAGGCTTAACCGTGCTTAGTCGTAGTGTTTCACTTTTATACGGCGTGTCAGCTTTATGTTGGAGGAAAGTCCAAACATATGCAGGTTTTGGACGTTTACCACTCTGGAGTATCGTACTAGCCAGGATATAGTGCTGACAAACCTCGAAACATAATCAGGGTAAACCAGGATTCGAACCAACGAGCATTGGTGTCTGTTATGCCTAAGGGACGCAACTCCGCAAGCATTAGACAAACGACTGTTCCACCCGTGCACCGCTTGCCATAAGAGGATCTGGTGTCTCGTGCCTAGATTCATGGCGTGGACTTCGCGCATTCTTTCATCCACTGGTTTGCTGGTCTACAAGCAGTGTCTGAAACTCAGCAGGGTAAACTGAGAGCCTTAAGGGTCAGCACATTTAAAAAACTGTAGGCCTAGTGGAAAAAATAACCTGTAGGCCCAAACATTTTAGCTGAAGCAAGGAGACACTCTTGCAATATAAATTGCAAAACACAACCAGTCAAACAGAAGCTTTTACTGCTATCACACTGAGTTCCCAGAGGCTCGATGGTGAGGTGTAAGGCTACATTTATTAGGACATTATCAGCTTGTAAAAATCTTTGCGACGACAGGTCATTTGTAAGGTCTAATCCTACTGTTTATAAGTATGAAGGTTATCACATTACTTAAATAATGCTTAATAAATAAGTACTTTAATAAACTGCAGGCTGAAAGGGCCTACTTAAATAATGCTTAATAAATAAGTACTTTAATAAACTGCAGGCTGAAAGGGCCTGCTGAAATTTAAAACTATCAGCCCCAGAACAAATCTGTCGGCCTTGGGCGTACAGGCCAATGTCCAATTCGAACATTGTCTACAAGCCTTTATTCACAGACCCCAGTCACATAACGGAAGATATCTGGCTGCGGCGTTAAACAACATTCACCCGCTCATTCATGTATTCCTGGTGAAATGATGAAAAACAATAACTTTCATTTACACTCATGCCATGACAACAAATAGTGTTGTTTAACGTGTATCATGTTTTTTTGGCAAACCAATGATAAACCAGACAGCAAAAGTCATTTTAGTATGCATAGGATTTATTATGAAAGAAAGAAATGTGTAGTATGGTAGGCGTGGCGCTTTGGCTTCATGTGTTCGTGTTTTTGTGATGAATGGAAATTTGTTTCAACAGATGTATCATCTCATTTACCTATGACTTATCAAAAAGTATATTACGCGTGACCAATTAATATAACAACACGTAACCAATTAACATAACATTATACCATGATGTGAGAGGAATTCAAATCGTTTGAGGAAAAATCCAGCTAAATGTATTTGCTGAATGATGGTGACAGTTTCAGGATTTCGGCCGATTAGCTGATGAGACTCGTTGCAACATTTTACAGTGAAACATATTTCTCAAAGCTGAGGTTGTACGGGGCAGAAACCAGGCCTATTGAACGTAATGTTACGAGTGAGATGGGTTTAATGAAAAAAAATGATTATCCTAATTTCCAACACATTACTGTTACTGAAAATACAATTTGTGCAATAATATTTTTTAATGTGAAGACAGGGAAATGAACGAAAAGTGTCAATATTAATTCGTTTTCAATCTTGTTATGCTAAACAAGTAGTATTGCACCAGAACGCTCAAGTTTGGTGTGTGACAGTGTACGTTGTTGTATTCTCCTTATTTTGACACCAAATATTAAAAGAAAAAATATTAGTTTTGATAAAAGCATACATTTACTTATTAGAAGTATAAACAAATGCAAAAAAGAGTCATGACGTCAGGGCCCACTGGTGTGAAAATGGATCGTCAGATTTTTGTAAGACAAACATTATTTTTAAATTTCAGCTTTTGTGGTCTTTGAAACAAGAATTAACTTTCATGGACCTCTTGGGTGAAATAATCTCCCATCTCTTGGACTTCCCCAGCACATATTACTGAGACCAGTCTAAATAGGTCTCTCCTCGTCAACCCTCACTTAGAAGTTTATTAACATAAATCGGTGTTGGATTGTGTGTTCTGTGTATAACCTACAGTCGTTTTAGGGGCGGTTAGGGTAGCCTAGTGGTTAAAGCGTTCGCTCGTCCCGCCGAAGACCCGGGTTCGATTCCCGACACGGGTACAATGTGTGAAGCCTATGTCTGGTGTCCCCTGCCGTGATATTGCTGGAATATTGCTAAAAGCGGCGTAAAACCATACTCACTCACTCATTCCTTTACAGTCGTTTTAGGCTGAAACATCACTATCTCAATGCTGGTGTATTTGTATATATACTTCTCAAAAGAAGTTAAAGAACACCCGATGTTTCCATATGTTTTTATATCACTCTAGTTGATCTGTCATGCAATGATGATTGACTATAGTCTTGAAAACATCCGGTATTCTTTAACTATTTTGAGCAGTAAAGAAAACCTAAACCGTGGTATCAGTAATATTCCAGAGGTGCAACAATGAATGGGCCATGCTACAAAGTCCGTCATCAAGACAGTTACTAATATCTCATAGTTTTAACACTATATATAAACACTTCAGATCAAAAATAATTTAGAAATAAACGACGACTGGGACCAGCTTATCGTACAATATAATACTATAGGAAGAATAGACGATGAGGGGCGCAGAGCCGAGTGGTTTATTCTCCCTGCAGTGTTTTATTTTACGATAAACAACGACCAGAGTCGTTTATTTCTTATATGAGCTATCAACATTCTGTACAGCCTTTTTCAGGATGTCAATACATTGACAGCACAAGCTTTAAAAACATTTACCCGTATTTAGATAATGATGACTCCCCGAAACCAACCGAATGTTTGGTATTAATATTATGAAGATGAATATGCAAAAACATATTATATATGTGAAATAACCAATAAAAGTGATCAGTTCGATCAATCGTTTATTTTCTGTGCGTATAGGATGGAGTGGAAGATACAGATACATATATTTTATTATTTTGTATTCCGCTTTTTACTTATATACGTGACCTCTGATGGTAGGTCAATGACAACCAATAGCATATACGTACATATGTGGACTATGAACCTGACATTTACTTCCATACTCATACTCAAGGATACATGGTTTAGATACTTTACAGGTCCATGTTTTATTAGTCCAAAGATCGTTGCTCATTTGCATAAAAATGAAACATGGTAACATTTAATACACATTCTTGGTATTGTGACGCCAATAGTATTCATGTTTCTGGTTGTTTGAATTTATGTACAATTTCTACTTAATATACCTCTTTCTTATATCATGATAAACGTGACATATCAATAGATATTATAAACAAACTCCACATTTCCGTGGCTCGCGGGGTGTAGCAAACATCCGACCAGTTTCTATTTTAAAGTTCTGAGAACTGCATGACTGTATGACATATTGGAAGTTGTAGATCAATCGCATCGCCATTTACCATGTAACATAGAACGTACAAAAACTTGGTTATAACCACATCTTCGAAATACCCGTGCTTCGCGGATCCCAGATTGATGTAACCCAATTTATTTGCTCTTGTTCGTCGTAAAGTGTTCAGTTATCAAACTATTAAATACAGCAACAGGCTAGTGAAGTGTTAGATAAAAAGAAGAAAATCAATGATAGACGCAGCCTTTTGTCCTTTTTATGTTAAAAAAGTGTATCGGTATTTGCATCCTAGACCTATATATCTAGGTCGTTTATAAAGCGAAAGCATTTATCGTTTGTTATGCCACTATTGTCCAATATATTGTTTGCGTCGGTGTATCGGATTTAAGCCTGTATAGAATAATATATTGATTTTTAACTTTACATCTGTTGCTAGGTAACCACTTCTTTGAATAATAATATATACATTTATCTCATAGTCATATTACAAATCCGTTCTTAGTCATGTGTATCTTTATTGTTCAGTAAGGATAATGATTTACAACTACAACCAGCTCTGTACGTTCAACACACACCCCCCCCCCACCCCCCACCCCCCACACACAACACACACACACACACACACACACACACACACACACACACACACACACACACACACACAGAGCATTGCCAACATCTACATGCATTCAGAATTTAGAATCACTATAATGTTACATACATATTTTTAGATTTAATAGTATGCTTTTTAGTTTTGTTTAGTTTATACTTTTGACTTGTCTATCGGGAATCAGTGTCATTGTTGACAGGGGACCTGAGCATGGAAATGCACCCAAACCCCTACCCCCTCACACACGCGCAAGCGCACGCACGCACGCACGCACGCACGCACGCACGCACGCACGCACGCACGCACGCACACACATTGAATCAAATATGGAGTATTCATTACTATGCCCTTGGTCATCCTCCAGTGGTTTCCAATTTGTGATAACAGATGGCAGAAACAACTGTTGACCCTGTGGTCATACAGGGAAGTGGAACTGTACATGCTGCTACACTGCATGCTGATACACATCATCACAACATAGGAGCAATTTGGCTTCGAGTCGTTGAAAAACCTATATAATTGTCTGCAACCTAAACTATTTTCATGTGTACCAACCTAGTTAGTAACAATTAACCTAATTACACAGTGTCTGTGTCTTAGTTTGACGCCAGTTACTAATTACACCGTTTAGACTTAGACTTGGAATAGCAGGTGGAGAATAGTCCATATTTAAAATTTCTTTGTCGGCTCCCATGGCCGAAAGCTATGAATACACAATGCCATTTAGAAAGTGGTCAAATGTAACACATGTTATATATATGGCTGAGTGGGTTAGATCGCTGACTTTGTGTGCTGGCGTTTAGATGCTTCACTCTGGCAAGTGTGGGTTCGAATCCCGGACGGGACTCAACCCCAAAAAGTACTAGAATCTGTACTTTACTAAGAAAGTGTTATCCCAAATATAACATGTGTTACATGTTGATGATGGGCCAGAATAACCTTTTACGTGTCGAGTCACTTTTAGCAGATCCGGGAATATGTAAGGGACGCAACACTGCATTGCGAACTGTGATGCTTCAGACCAGTGCCACCCCAATCTCATTAAAATCTGATTTTCGTGCTCGCTACCACTTATGAAGATCTGACTTTAATGAGTTGCAGTCATTCTCAGTTAAATGGAACAATAAGCTGAGCAAAGGTCAGAAAAAAGTTTTGATTTTTCATGAAAACGTTTTATTTTCATAAAGAAACTTCAACAATACTATAACCAAAAATTCAGCACTGAAGGACAAATAGTGTCGTGACCCAAGTAATACAGAGTGACCTATAATATACCCTGATATTACAGTGTAATTTACATAACAAAACCTGGTCAAACATTACAGATTCTATCACAATTCCTTTGATGGACAATGCAACATATTTTATAGACTGAAAGGAAACTAGATATTTCACGCACAATAACTTTTAATGATGTCTACTTTATACTTATAGTTTTTCTCCTTTATTTGCATAATTATGCAAGAGTTTAAACCTGAGGACAACATATAAGCCTCATCACGGATCCCGTGACGGCAAGTCTTCATACATCAAAATATTTTGATAAATGTCACTAGGAAGTCATATAACGTACCAATATGAAAATATACTTGGTTCTCACATTCAGAGGAACAAACAGAGTTCAAACAGTAACAAAGTACTTATGACCGTGACGTAAATTTTAAATCTAAACAAATTTGCAATATTGTCTGCAATAAAGAGTCTAATTTGAAGTAGCAGCATATAGAAAACTCCTTCAAACGATTACTGTTGCATTGGTTCAGTTTACTTTACGTTATTGACACTAGTCTATTCCACACTGAATGTGTAATTTACGTTGTAATTTACGTCACTCTGAAAACTGTTAGTTTGCATTTGAAATTACTTCCTGAACCAATTCTATTTGAGTGTATTCTGACCCAGTGATTAATTTTACAAATACAATTCACAATTAATCTCGAATATATTTAAAAATACGGCTCCTGGCGGTTGTTTGTTTTAAGAATTCCCAACAATAAATGATCTGTCAATGAATTTGACTAAAAATGATAAAAACGCGATATTTTATTTTAACCTGGTGGGTTATTTAAATTGATGACACTTCTAAGCACAAAATAAAAGAAAGATTTGTCAGATTTTATAAAGTTAAATAGCAGTAAATAAAGATCCCATCACGAGAAATTTACGTCACAGAGTTCGTAATTTACGTTATACTGAACAACATGGATAAGCCAAACCTCTAGATGTTTCCTATGACATCATAAGGCGTGATGCAATGGCCAGTGGTACAAACATGTGTGTTTGCATAGTTTTGGGGGTTTACATTTACTACTAAACGGCTTTTTTCAAATGCTTATCAAACGTAAATTACTAAATGTAAATTACATCCAAACTTCGCTGGTTCAATATCCAGATATATAAGCTGCGATTTGGCTCTGTTCTTTTACGAAATATTTGTGGATATAGAAGCCCTGTACAAGACCATAGGCAGAAACTAATTCAAATTCAGATTACCTTTTACTAGCTGTCACGTATAATTACATCCTTAAAGAAATCGCTTTGAAAATTTCTCATTAACGAACAAGTTCTTACCAACTATAGCTTTTGTTGTATTTTACAAGTTATATACTTATTGTATGTTTCTTCCAGCTTTGAAAAAATCTGTTTGGTTGCAAAATATGATATAAACAGTTGAACTAAGCATCATGAAAGTTAGCATGACGTACATTTCACAACATCTACCTACAAAATATTTAAGTATTTTTGACAATTCAATTCTGGCTCACATGCAGGATTTATGGCATTGAAATAAGAGGACTATACTGAAGTTTTCAGAATGATAATTAGCATTTCTGACATTGTTACACATATCTTAGTTTAACATTTTCTTGATGGAAATATTATTTACCGACAAATGAAAAAATGTCACCTCCAAGCTAGGAAATTACATCTGTGAATTATTTGCACATGTATTTTATATGTTATTTTGTTTCGAATTAAGCTTCTGGTATACTTTGGGGCGGTCGGGTAGCCTAGTGGTTAAAGCGTTCGCTCGTCACGCCGAAGACCCGGGTTCGATTCCCGACATGGGTACAATGTGTGAAGCCCATTTCTGGTGTCCCCCGCCGTGATATTGCTGGAATATTGCTAAAAGCGGCGTAAAACCATACTCACTCACTCTGGTATACTTAACTAAATAGTGCGCAGAAATTTATCTTAAAATACATTACAATTTAGGAATAAATCGGTGTCATGTCTGAGCGACTGCATTTGTACCATTTTACTGAGCCAACCGCACTTCCCATTTGTTATTTAAGGTTGTATCGCAAAATAAGGCTGAACACTTCAGTGTCTACTTTGCCAGGACCTGAGCCCAGCTTCTTTACTCTTGCCCTGTAAACAGACGTCTGCTGTTACCTTAGCGTTGTCAGCAGATAAAACGAGTCCGTTTTTGACATGATGCACTCTGCTAGTGATTGCTCGCATTTTACAAGCATGAATTATTTACGGTGGATAGTCACAAACAGATGTGACATAAAATCATTTTTTTCACGTCATATTTTCCGACCAGGTGACTTTAACTGGATACTAGTTAATGCTGTGATAATACATTTTTGTGGGTTATAGCATACCTGTAATCAACGTGACTGTGTTGTCACATAGGAATATATAACACGGTATTTATAATACACAGAGAGAATTTGCTATGTTTACAAGCGGCTGATTGAATAGGATTGACTATAATGTTCGCCTTCTCGCGTGTACACTAAAGCGTCGTCTGCAGTCAATAGCAGACGATAATACACGCGCTCTCGAGGGAAGCATTAGCAGACGATTTCCGGAAAAGCCCATAGAGATGTGTAAGCGCCGATAGACTGTATCAAAGGTGGATGTGACAACGCATGCGGAACACACAATACGGAACGCGAGAACGAAGCGTGCCGAGTGACAACAAGTGTATACCATGAAGGTATTTCAACCCGGTTGAAGATCGTGTCTCCACTGAAGCTGAGATGATTTAAAGACAATGTAAGTTTTATGAATCTAATACCAACCTGGGAGGACGCTTGCCTATAAACAGTAATATGTCATATGGATATTTTGACAATTCGGTATATGTGATTATATGTTAAATGGACATAGGTCATTGAACCCTTCGGATATTGCTTTTCAGACAACCGATGTCCTCCTGTAGTTCACTTTTGAACGCATCTAACCACTGCATTGATCATACACAGTACCTTTTCGTCTCAAACATATTTTTGTAACAGAAGATGACAGTCAACGCTTTATGCTCAACGTGAATATTTCATGTATCCACCTTGGCTTGATCAAACAGTTACACATGCAAATGAGCCTTTTCCTTGGCGTCCGGTGGAATATATATCTACGAGACACAATAGGTCTTAGAACGTCAATGGCCTCTATTCCACAGGGAGTATTCAAATAAGACCGTCTTCCTTTGACACGGTGTTACAGTGTTCACAACTACAAATAGTGTTATCATCTGGACTTCAGGCATGTAAAGTGCTGTGCGAGCAGGACCACCATATGTTGGTTACATCTGTTCTATAATAGGGATCACACCGACCACCTACATCTATGAGAAATATTACGGAGTCAAAGCAACATTTGTTTGACAACAGTTCGTCCATGATACCAGACCAGGGAGTAAATCCTGAAGAGGTGTGACTGACGTTTACAATAAGTTTTAGTTAAGGTCAACACAATTAGCACATCACATTCGTGAAGATCTTAACCTACCCTGGACCTGGCACGGAGATTTAAAATAGTGTGCAAACAATTGACCAATCAAGAGAAACAACTACTCTGGAGTATAAGTTGGACCTGCAGTAGCTCTGACGATGGAACCTGGGACAAGACGTCTCATCATCCTTGTTGTTATAAATGTATTCTACCTCTGTATGGGAGGCGTTATCTTCTCCAAACTGGAGGCGGAAGCAGAGAGGACCCGCATGGGCACTTTACGAAGTCATATTGAAGAATTCCTGGGTTCGTATGTTTAGTTGTTTGTCTAATGTGTAATGTCTTAAAGGCGGTCGGGTAGCCTAGTGGTTAAAGCGTTCGCTCGTCACGCCGAAGACCCGGGTTCGATTCCCGACATGGGTACAATGTGTGGAGCCGATTTCTGGTGTTCCCCGCCGTGATATTGCTAAAAGCGGCGTAACCTACTAACTGTAATGTCTTAAAGGTAACCCTCGACAGTTCATCCCAACTCCTGCTTGATCCCAAAATGAGACTGACGTTATTTGCTTAAGGTAACCATCACAGGGTTTTTTACGCAGTCCTTGTTTTGCGAGATGCTTTGAAAACAGATGATGAAGTGGTAGTTATGAGGATGTTGTCACGTGGGAACCTAGGTTACCTAGGTCTTCCAGTCTGCAGATAACGGTGGATTACATCCTAGATTAGTCAGATACCAGTCAGATCTAGTCACTAGACGAGCATGTGTTTTGATTCTTGCATTCGGCGCTTTCATGTTAAGACGGTGGTGATTAATGTATGGGTGAGCGGGTAAGTGTGGACCTGAATATTACAGTTTAAACTAGGGAATTGACAGAATTAGTGGCTGTCAGTATCTTGTTATAACACCACCACAACCAGTAAATGAAAAAAAGGGCCACTTTTAAAAAAGAAAAAAACATCGTAGACGCCCTCTTCCTTGAGATAAACTCTTTTTCATAGTTTGTTGTCTAGTCGTGATGACGGCGACGCACGCGGTGGTAACAAAGTTACATAATGAATGCCTTTAGTTGGAGACATTGTTGTAATAACTAATAGCATATGAACAAACTGATGTCATACTGCACTGTGATGAAACTATAGGGTAAATATTAAGGATATCAACGTTAACTGATTTATTCGTGTACATTCGTGTAAACTGCTGGCCAAAAGAATATATACACATGAAAATTGGATTTGACGTTATCAAAACGTTACCAGGCTGAAAACAGTCGCCGAAACACTGCAGACCTAAGGTGAAAAACAAAAGTATGATACCCGTATCAAATACATCACCATCGAATAACTATTTCTTGTTTGTTTTTAAGCGTGATATTCGTATGGAAAAAACGCCATAAAAGCGCCATAAAATGGCCTATTATTATTAGTATTAGTAGTATTAGTATAATTATCATTATTAGTAGTAGTAGTAGTCGTAGTAGTAGTAGTAGTTTTCCTGCCAATTATGTCACATTGGAAGTTTACCCACATTAAACTGACGCCATGTGACAAAACACATATTCTTTTACTGGCATTAATCACAACTTAATTAATCATACACTCCTAACGTTCCCTCAAACATATATTAAAGAACAGTCTACAATACACTGTTCACGCTGTAATCCCGTTTATTGGTCACATATTACCAGTACACGGTCTTCATGTATCCTGGTATATAGACGGTCCCAACTGGCATGATATAACACACACGCGCATGTCAAATACTTCAATGGAGCTCCGCCTTATGATATAATCTATATTCTTATGATATGTAACAAGCGTTACTAACGATTAAAATACGTGATGTTACCGGCCATAATTGCCAATAATGTGGTTTCATGACTCGCGTCAGCCATATGTTGCAAGACCAAGGGAATTTATTATGGTGTCTGAAGGATCTATTACACCATATACTGCACGTCTCATATGTATAGTTTTTTATATCTATTTTCATGAATTATTTGAATTTCAGCAATACACTGCAAACATCTGTTCCAGATTCGATTTTGTCGGCTTTGTACAGTTGTTCATCAGGTTGCACATCCAGCGATAAGCTGCGTCAGCGATTACTGTGTCCCTTGCCTTGCCTGGATGTCTTAGGGTAGCGCTGTAGCCTCCAGTGCCCATGCATAACATATATATGTATTGATAACCAATACAGCGGACAGAGCATGGGTTATGTAACCACTTGACAATGCATACATTCTAGGTTACCATTATAACTGAAGATAAAATGGCCTTTCTACAAATAAAATGGGTTTGCCTGCTTTGTATTCCGTTCCACGCTATGCGGTCTACAAGACCACACAATTCGCCGTTGAGAGTTGATTACTTTGATCGTAAGCCTTGTTGTAAGTTCGAATCCCAGATTATCCACTCACTCACTCACTCACTCACTCACTTGAGTGTAACATCAAAGACTTCATCAAAGGGTATGCTGGATATTCGACGTCAATAAGACGATCAATAAGTTGACTCACGGCTGCAACTAAAGCCAGTCCGTCCTACATTGTTTTGTCTTCTATCAAATGTTCAATATTTCAGTCACATTGATTTCTAAAGATGGAAATGTAGGCGATTATTAGGTGTATATTCGTTATGAGTTCGTACAATGAATTCCGCAAATAATATCTAACATAAAAAAGAACAATGTAATGTTATCAAGTGTTTCCTTTACTTCACTGAACGCAAAGTTTGGCTTTTCCGATGTGAGGGATTTAATTGTGTTCAGCTTTAAAAGACTGCTGTCCAAATCGATTCCATTCAACAATAGTTGCTAGGTGACATGTATCGTTGACTACCACTGCACGGGAACAGATTCAATCACGAAATATATTAAATTAAACATATATTTTAAAAACCTTTAATATAGAATATTTAAGGGGGCGATTGATTTTCTCAATGATGCTTTAGCTCACCCGATCTTCGGATGCAGATGAGCTAAAACCGTTTGCTTTCGTCGTCTGGATTGCTGACCTCCCCCAACTTGTCTGTTAGCGTTGAATCTATTTAGAAGAAATGTACGAATTCATATGCAACGTTCGTATACTTTTTGTATACGTATTGGACTGGACATTGTAGGTTATTCTCAGGAGTCAAATATTATTTTCAAAAAGTCCAATATCCCTGATTTGGGGTTAATAGGTTTTTTTATTATGTATTTTGTGATGTAATACTATACTAAAAGCAAGAAAAAACGTATCAAAATTGTATTTTCCTTGTTAAATATGTTTATCTCGCCTAGTGACCTGCAAAGTTGACATTTCACTCGTGACGCAAAGAAGCCAATATCTTCTGGGTAATTCCATACCGATAGATCCTGTAGGGCAGAATAGTACCTAAGTATACCATGGCTTTGAATGTGTTTGTGACGGGTGCCACCGGTTGGGCAGGATACGCTCACCTTTTAGCGAACACCTGGTATCATTACTATTTGATAGTGATTCATAAACACATGCTCATGATATAGTCGAAATCGTTCAATCGACTCTGCTTTATGCAGAGATTTCTATTTGATATGGGAAAGGTTTTAGTGGTTTTTTTTTTATTCTACCCCGCCCTTAAGACGGGGAAGTATACGAGAGAGGTTAATTTTATAGCATGTATGTCGACATGTTGGTTTCTTTGAAATTTCAAGCCACACAGTGACCGAAACGAAACATACAAATCATGTGCGTGAAATGTTGATGCTAATCTTTTCCAGCAATAAGAGATACTTCAAAATCGTCTTGCTATTCTGAGACTTAGTCGCTTTTCGTAATGCAGATAACCCGTGCAATTTGTTCATTTTGTTTTTAAAAGAGCTGAAAATGTTTAGGGGAAATATATATCTCATTTAGCTGTCAGGTTATATTTTGTAAGAATAAACTATTGCGCATTGAGCGATTATCTCCTTTAGCTATAGGCGTAGTATAGAGCTTTATCACGCACTGACCTTGCAATGCTGTACATCGTATCTTACTCAAGCTGTATCACTGAGAGTGAGTGATTATCTCCCTTACCCGAACAGATCTATTGCGTACTACCTTTGCAATGTATCGTATGTTATTCAGGCAGCCATCGAAAAAGGTTCCAGGGAGGAATTTCGGTCAAGCCTGTCACGTGCACTCAATCTTTCAACTTCACATTGCTATTGCAACATATTGCTCAACACGATTAGATACCAGACTTCTATAAAGTATGACTTTGTTCAATAAACAACACATGTAAAACAACGGGTTTGATATGAGAAATTGTATTGCGGAACATTCCACGAAGAAACAGTGGCAACATTACACTATCACAAACTACAAAATACATAAACAAAAAACGACAATTAAAAACCCAGATACATTCAACATACAAAGGAGGTACGTTATAACACTTTTATTTCAAAACAAGTGTATTTTAATGATATGGAAACAATATGAGAATTGAGCAGAACTATGGTAATGTTGTACATACAAGGAATTTGTTTGTAATTGTTGATATGATAACAGATCTTGGAAGTTGTTTCTGTTCCTTTTAACAGAGTGTACCAAATGATTGAAAATTATTTGTGATTCTCTTTCTCGGATGAATCTTGTAAGACAGTTCTTCATCTTCTGAGACATCACATATTTCACGGAGACGTTGTTCCAATTGGGTTGGTGTTTTTGTATATCAACCAATTTTTCAATTTTTTGTTTGTGATTACGTAAACGAAGTTTTGAGAAAAGTGACCTATGACCTTTGTTTTTACAATATGTAAGATAATTCTCAATACTTATAGATGACTTGACCAAACTGTATGTTCTTAACTTGCTGCTAGATAAATGGGAATCCATTAATGAATGCGTGAATTTTTACATTTGTACTGAAGTTTATTTACAGTGGATTCATTACATTTTTTGTGTTTACTATTTGAAAAGTTTGTTTTATCTAACCCAACCAACATTATGACCAGAAATATTGTTATTTGCTGCAAAAGCATGTTTTAGAATGACATTTGTTGTGTTATCAATATAGGACTTGAAATCATTTTTTTTTTATTGGTACTAATAGTGGGTATATATGAAGCTTTGCCTGACAGGCCCAGTTTTCTTGATTGGGTTTTCTTTGTGCTGACCATTTAAAGACACTGTTTCTTTTATTGTGCTTTCCAGAGATAAATACATTAATAACAACCAATTTGTACTTAACACCAATTCTCTCTCACGATGTAGCCGGATTGTACAAAGAACACAGATAACGTTATCACGATCTCTACCGCCTGGTCAATGACATTACTATTATTACATGGTAAGCAGATAGGTTGTCGTTGGTAACATGTGATCTATTTTGCAGCATGTGAATTAGGAAGTGCTGCATATAAGCCTTGATTGACACAATATCACAGATATTGTTTTATTACTTCACGCAATCGCATGGTCCGCATTAACACTCGGAGCCACACCTTACGCCAGCGTAAACTTCTGTCACCTACGACGAACAGATCACTCTTGTTGTCACGTAATGGGGACAACGTACATATGGAAAGTGATTGGATTTTGTGTGATGAACAGAACGACTTTTGTAAAGGGAGATCGACCACGGAGCATGTATCTACTGTGACGTCAATGATAGAAACTAGGACGAGTATGGGGACACAGACCTTTGCGGCATTTGTTGATTTTAAGAAAGCTTATGAATGTGTACACAGAGTTATTTCATTGGGGAAGCTGCGGGATTTTGGAATTGAAGGAAATATGTTTAATGCTATCGTATCACTATAGAGAGGTGTTCAGTCGTGTGTCTGGGGGAATGGGTTCTGCACGCCTTTGTTCAACGTAGAGAATGGATTACGACAGGGTTTTGTTTAACTCCGCACTCGGCAATATTCCAGCTATATAGCGGGTGTCTGTATATAATCGAGCCTGGACAAGACAGTCCAGTACATCATGAGCATCGATCCACGATGGATACGATGACATGCATCAACCAAGTCAGCGAGCCTGATCATCCGATCCCGTTAGTTGCCTCTTGCGACAAGCATATTCGCCTTTTACGGTAAGCATGGGTTTCTGAATACCTATTCTACCCCGGATCTTCACAGGTCGATTACGACAGGGATGTCTGCTTTCACCGCTTCTGTTTACGTTGTTATTAACGATTTAATATCCACACTGAATGCCATGAAGATCGGTGTTCATATTGACGTCAAGTGTGTCGGTGTTCTCGCGTACGCCGATGATATCATTTTGATAGCTGAAAGTGAACAGGACCTAAACACGCTCATTGATTGATTGTGATGGTGCATGTTGAATAAAATGTAAATCCCGCCAAGTCGAAAATTGTACATTTCCGGAGCCAGTCAGTCAGACGAACAGATTCTATGAATCTTGAAGTGGTGGATAACTACAATTCTGTAGGCCTACTGTTGGCCATCAGGACTACAATGGGATGTCTGTACAAAGTCTGTAGTTAGCGTTGCTGTAGAGCCCAAGAACTTTTATTTCCAAAAGCAACATTCCAGGACGAATGCAGTATAGACCTTCACAAAGCTCTACGATTCCAGGGTGTGGGCATCTATCAATTACGGTGATGCAATATTGGGAGTTTCATATACCAGCCATGAACGCTGTGCAGAACCAAGCTATGAGATATTTAATTGGGGTGAAGCCGTTTACACCAAATACGTGCAGTGCAATTGCAGGCAATATGGGATGGGAGCCACCGCTTGTCCGAATATGAAAGAGTGTTTCAAGATACAACACGCGATCATGCGACCAAAACCCACATAGGCTGTTTTTTTCCAAGTGTTCAAGTGGGCTTATTCAAAGGCTACATCAAACAAGCGCAACTGGAATCTACGTTTAACAAAGAAGTTGAGAAGTTTAGGATGAGAACATTTTTTTCCTATTGAAATACTTTTTATAAACGTTTTTCATATCAGAAGTTGGGACCAGAATTGTACAGACCTTTACACAGGAATGGCATGTTACTTTAATTATTTTTTTAAAAGTAAGTGCGGTCACGACGGAAACAAGCTACGAGTCTGTCGCCTGTTTAAAGTGTCCATACACAGTTCCCTACCCTGGTCCCACCGACGTGCTGTGGCCCTATTTTGATGTGGAGTCAGTCGTTGAGACAGACCCCTATACAAATGTACCTTTGAATGAAAGCTTTATACCTTTGTTCTAAGTGACCTGAATGTGTTGGGATGAATGCCATGTTATGTTGCCCTGTCCACTCTACAATGACCTGCTAATATTCTTGTAAAATAGTGGAGTTCAATCTGTAATAATTTTATACCTTTAAGTGAAAATGAAAAGCTTTCTTTCATTTTGTCAAGCGTTGAAACGATGTATTTATCGGCCCAAACCTACAACCTTTTATTAGAAAAAAAGGAAACAAATTCTATATCAGTGTACTTAAGGTTATGAATATATATAATGAATATATTATGAATATATATATTACATATTTTATTTTTGGAAACTTGATTGTTATATCTAAAGTCTCTCAAGCCCTAAATAGATGGGCAGTCAACCCTTTAAATATTTTCTATATTGTTTCTATTGTACGAGGTGAGACCTTTATAAAATATCTGTACCTGCTGTCCTGCTCTCCCATGACACTGAAGTCAAAGGCACCGGACAGATTTGTCTTCCCTTCAATTGATGTTTTGTTGTCAATACAGTGAAATGAAATGAAAACCTCATGTTTATTCATACCCATATGTCTGTCACATGAACAATCCAAACACAATTTATGAGCGACGAATCCTTAGAAAAGCACGCCTACAAATGATTGTATACCTACTATATCACCAGGTGTTTCTGAAACAGGGGACCATGTCCTGTTCGACTGGAAGCACCCGTCGCCTCTAAAGGGCAACGTCAAAGGGAAAGCATCAAGTTATGTGGGGATGGTTTACTCAAAGTGTGTCAGGTATACGAAAGCCCATCAGGACCATATTGGTATTTTGTTTTTTCTCCCCTAAAACTCGTAATTACGAGAATGAAGTCGTTATTACGACTTTTACAATGATAATGAAAATCACCGTGATATAATGACAATAAATATATTCTAATAATAAACTATTTTTTCTCGTAATTACGAGTTTTGTAAAGTCGTAATTACGACTTTTTTCTCGTAATTACAAGTTTTAAAGGGAGAAACAAATACCAAAATGGTCCTAATGGGCTTTTGTACAAATACATTCACAGTTGGGCCACACTAAATCAATTATCTGATTTTCATTCCCGCCTTTCCCGTAGACCAATCGTTACGTTTCTTCTCTTCCTCTTTTAAACTTGTCGAAATACTCCATTAGGATAGTCCTCCCTTACACAACGTACATGCGTCATGCAAATCACATTCGTCAAGGCAGAGACATATATAAGCTTT
This sequence comes from Haliotis cracherodii, assembly GCF_022045235.1. Taxonomy (NCBI): domain Eukaryota; kingdom Metazoa; phylum Mollusca; class Gastropoda; order Lepetellida; family Haliotidae; genus Haliotis; species Haliotis cracherodii. The sequence continues at coordinate 52,197,587 of NW_027266308.1, read as the reverse complement.
TGGTTATTTGGATATTTTACCCAGGGGATTGATTTTGTTTGGCTATCCACAAGTTTTAGAGGGTATTCGAATTTTTACCCTCCTGTTTCTTGACATTTGGGTATTTAACTAAAAATCTGTTTCGTAACAAGTGTGTGAATAGTAGTATACCCGTCTGCGTCTGCTTGCGGCTCCCTCTCCGGGAAGCCATTTTTGTTTTTAAAAGGCGCTTATTAAGATACAACATGTCCATTGAGGAGGCACGATGTGCATTTTGAATATGGCATCTATCAATGTGTTTGTCGGATGTACCGAATGTAACTGTCAGTAAGTGGATTTCACGATCGGCTGATAAATAATCATTTAATCTAACAGTTGTATATACGCATTCGTTTTATCAAGTAGTTGTAATATGCGAATTAATTTTATTTTGATAGCGTATTTATAGTTTTTGTTGCGTATTTGATACGCAAGGATATGATTTGTCTGCGTATTTCAGTTGATTTAATGCGTCACTTGGGCTGAAACCTATGATCGAGGTTTTTCAACATTATACCCGTGCAAGTGGGTTTCACCAAAGTGGTAAACGTCTGAGACATACAATACCTCGGGCGTTCCTCCTATACTAAGCTGACACGCTTTGATATAACTGGAATACTGTTCAAAGAAGCGTTAAACTCACTAACTCACTACTCATTCACATCCGTTAAAAGTTAATATATACAAATTAAACAGCTTGTCTAATTGAACTAAATATATCAAATTAATCCCTCCCTCTTGTTGTTTTTTTTTAAATTAGGGTGAACATCAGATAATTAATTAATAGTGGCCTTAGCTGTGCCTTGTGAAAAGAGTAATTTATTCACGGTGGTAAAAATGAAAGATACCAATAACGATCCACTGGTCATAAAGTCATAAGCCTAACAAACAAAATCAACAATTGTGAAAGTGTTTTTTATTTTATTTTTCTACATAATCTCCCTGCTTTTCAATACAATTCTCATATCGATAATGAAGCTTTTCAATTCCTGTCAGGAAGAAGTTCTACGAAGTTCTACGAAGATGTTCTTTCAGTTTAGAAAACAGGCGCAACACACTTCGTGCCATATCTAGCGAATATGGAGGGTTAGGAAGCTCTTGGAACCCACTTTGTTGCACAGCAGCATTTGCAAGTCGAGAGGTGTGAGAAGAGGCGTTGTCATGAACATGTAGAACTCCAGCAGTCAGCATTTCTCGCCGCTTTTTTTTGGATAGAATCTCTCAGGCGATGAAGCAAATCAGCATAGCAGGCACCGGTGATCGTCTTTTGACTTTCTAGGTAATCAACAAGGATCTCTCCTTGAATTTTCCTTCTTTGGTGCCGGAGAAGTGGAAAGGTCCCATTCCATGGATTGGCGTTTGACTCGGGATCATAGAAGTAGACCCATGTTTTATCATCCGTAACTAATCTTTTTTTTTGTATTGGACGAAATCCTCACCAATTAGCTCTAAATGTTCTCTATCTCTATCTCCTTGATTGAATCTCCATTGATGGAAGTTGTGGGACGTCAAGTCCTGGGGTCATTATCAAGGCTTGTTCTCCTTAGCCTTAAACATCGCTGCCCACCATTTAACAGTGGAATATAGCTAGGGCATTTATCCCCATACAGCTGTGACATGCGGTCATGAATTTCTTGAACAGCACTTTTCTCTAAAGTAAACAAATTGATGACTGCTCGATACTCGTTCTTTTCCATTTTTTGTATCCATTTAGACCTCTATCACGTTCAACTGGCTGTCACTAATATACAAACGGCCTCAACAGACCAAATACACTTGCAATGAACTACTCAAACAATGTACTGCAATGCCTAGTTCACATTGTTATGGCCCATAGTTGAACGTTAGAACTTTTTGACCAGCCCTCGTATGATTCAAAGTAACATTCTACCTCAGATCCGATTGATCCAACCAATTACAACAAACAATAACATGACACAGTGGTTGCTGAAGTTACGAAACAAGTTATGTGTTGACTGTTAAATCACTTAACACTCACACTGTACTATTGTTGATTTTTGTCCCATTATATCCGATCTCAGTGATATGGCTGGTTTCTCAGTAGGCGGGGATGTCACCACGTCCACTTGAGACACAATAGCTTCGAATCTTTACAGCGATTTTCATGTACACTGCCGGGCAAAAAAAGCATACACTTAAAATTGGATTTGGCCAAAAACTTACAAACGTTATAAAAAAAACCTACTAGGCTGAAAACAGTCGCCGAAACACTGCAAACTTAAGGACTAAAATACAACTATGATACCCGTATCAAAAACATCAACATGTTTCTTGTTTGGTTTCATCTTTAGCCACAACCAAACTGGGTCTATGCTTCTTTTGGTAAGAAACGACAAACGCTTTCGGGAGGTCAGGCTCGCTGACTTGGTTGATCCATGTCATCGCGTCCAAATTGCGTGGATCGATGCTCATATTATCAATCACTGGCTTGTCTAGTCGAGACAAGATTATTTACAGACCGCCGTCATATAGCTGTAACATTGCTAAAGTTAGGCGTTAAACAACAAACAAACAAAACTTTCGTTTGCCCACCAGTTTAGTTTCAGTTTGGATTCGGATATTTACCTGGAAATCACATGAACAGCTAATCATCACCTTCTTAACGTACTGGGGCAGTCGGGTAGCCTAGAGGTTAAAGCGTCAGCTCGTCACGCCGAAGACCTGGGTTCGATTCCCGACATGGGTACAATGTGTGAAGCCCATTTCGGGTGTCCCCGCCGTGATATTGCTGGAATATTGCTAAAAGCGGCGTAAAACCATACTCACTCACTCACTCTTAACGTATTAGTGTTCTAGACAACCCCGTGGGCTTTCCAAGACAGAATAGGTCCCCAGCACCCCATGCTTGTCGAAAGCGCAGACCAAAATGGGTATTGAGTATTCAGGCTCTGTGTCCATAGCGAGTGCCGAATGATGGACAGCATGCGCGTAATCAGTCGCACCCGGTGCCGAGCTGCATGTAGACACCGCTTTGCAGTGCTATTTCTCCGTCGTCTATTATCCGGTCCATGGCCGACTAGACACTACTAGACACCGCATTTACAATAACGAGACACTGACTACAAAATGACTAGATCGTAGACCCTCGCACTGGAAAAACAACACCGCTGACTGAAAGATACAGATAAAGAGATAACATTCTTTCAACAAAGTCGATTCTTCTCATGATCACTATACATCTCTTTGAAGTAAGGCATTTGGAAGGGATACATAGAAGGAAGAGAATATAAGGATGTCAAGTTCTTTATTATGAGGAACACAACGTTTCCCCGTGTGCGAAATACGCATCAGTCGGAAAGCGCACGTTAAATCTACAAAGTAAGTAAGTAAGTAAGTAAGTACAACGTTTCGGAGTATATGCTTACTCCTTCATCATTCGTTGTGTTCCTCATGATAAAGAACTTGACATCCATAATTTCTCTTCCTCGTCTCACAAGTACTTCTGTTCCTTATAAAGCGGGGCGGTCGGGCAGCCTAGTGGTTAAAGCGTTCGCTCGTCACGCCGAAGACCCGGGTTCGATTCCCGACACGGGTACAATGTCTGAAGCCCATTTCAGGTGTCCCCTGCCATGATATTGCTGAAATTTTGCCAAAAGCGGCGTAAAACCATACTCACTCACTCCTTATAAATCATCACCAAGTAGCTGACGGTAAGTTAATAGCCTATAATATACATGAAGTAGATGCTTGCTAATATTCACTTAATTGATCAATCAGAAAATCATGCAGCCATGACGTCATTGTTGACATTTCATATTACGATGTGGGCTTTATTCTGTATATTTTTTTCATAATTAATAACTTGTTTGCCAATGTTTCACACGCCACGTATGTAGCCTCCATCACGAGTATTGGACAATGAACTCTGCATGAGCAGATATTTCTTGTAATTGTAATTGACATATCTTTCTTTCATTAATATAATTGTTTGTTTATAGCAACAGGAGGAAATTATGTGTTTATAAGCATGTGTTAAAAAATAATAAAAGAAATCCACTCATTACGTATTAATTAGATATGTAATCTGTACAGGGTCATGCTCGCGTATAAGGCCCAATGTTATTAATGGTTTGTTGAATTAACATTTTTAACGTCATTCTTAACATCATTCTTAGCCATTTCAGGTGTCTTATATTTTACAAGCTGTCTCTCTTTAATGTATTCTGATATAAGTTCCATACCTATTGAGGTCAGTTGGACCTATGTTAACCACTATTATATAAGTAAGGATAAGAATTTAGGGATGAACAACTTCTTTATTACAATTTAAGAGCGACGTTTCGGTGTAGGTTCTAACACCCTTATCTAGCTAGTGATTTACAGAGTGAGGTTGACAAGTATATATACAGGTAGGAGGCAATGTTTATACAGTAGAGTAGATCATTCATAAATTCTTATCCTTACTTAGTACTCCAACTTCTAAATACCTATCAAAGAAGTCACTATTATATAACATATTGCTCCACTTTAATGTATTCTAATCTAAGTTTCATACCTATTGAGGTCAGTTGGACCTATGTTAACAACTATTATATAACATATTGCTCCACTTTAATGTATTCTAATCTAAGTTTCATACCTATTGAGGTCAGTTGGACCTATGTTAACCACTATTATATAACATATTGCACCACTTCGATGTATTCTAATCTAAGTTCCGTACCTACTGAGGTCAGTTGGACCTATGTTAACCACTATTATACAATATATTGCTCCACTTCGATGTATTCTGATCCATAACGCCATCCATTTATGTAATTAAGTACCCTCAATGTCCCAGTTAACAATTAGTACTGCTAAAGTCTGATCCGTTGCCAATCAGCATACGGTTGTCAATAACGTTTCGTGTTCGACGTCAACATATCTTCATCCCAACAAAATCTGAAATCAATGTAACAGAGTATCAGCTTGTCTCGTGTCAACTTAAGCCCCCTTCACTTCACTGTATGTTGTGCACCTGTACAGATCGAAGCCAGGATAAAAGTGGCACTGCGCACAGGGGGTATTACCGTCCACCGACATTGCTTTATAATAGGATCAATTTAGATGCAGTTACCATTATTTATGTGCAAGAAACATGTGCACGTATTAACAGAATCGTTTCCAACATGTTCTAATTATCATTTAAACTTTCTATTTTGATTCCTGTAATGGCGCAAACGCCGTGTCTTGAATGTGTCTGGCACTGGAATGTCTTTGATGTTTTTTTATGTTATGTCAATGCGTCAGGGTTCTTCACATTTGCATCTCTGTCACATGAAGGACACAGTGCCGAAACAGTGTGTTTCCATGTAACTGAGAAATTCATTAGAAAACAACACTCACGAATGTGTATATAATTACAGTAATAACACCAGGTGTTGGATAAATGGGTGAGCATGTGCAGCCCTCCTGCATCCCATGTTGTGCTTGAAGGTCAAGGTCATTATACAGCTGACCTTAAAAGGTACAGGAGCGTATTTTACTTCAAGTAATTTGTGGATGACATTTGTAAAACAGTGCCAGTCTCTAAGATGAATTGCTAGCTGTATCCTTGAGCTGTCGATATTAAAATGTTTTTAAATAGACCACAGCTCATACTTTTGTGTAAATAAAAAACTCAGCCTCCATCTTCTTGAAAAACATGTTCAGCCTCAACAAAATGTTTCGACCGCAATATGGCTATCCTCATCACTGATACAGATTATTTCGTGAGCAAAGCCATAATCTTTAACATCGAGACATGAGCGTGGTAGAAGGCAGGCCTTTAACGCGTATGTATTAAAAATCTTTCCAATCTTCCAAGACGCCATATCATGCAAGTCACTGTCTTGTACCCTTGGACAGGATGATATGACTGTGATGTGAAATGCCCATTAAACATCATTTACCCTTATTGAAAACGATAGAACATAAACATATATGTAAATAAAAATAGTGTATTGCAATAGCCAAAGCCGACGAGCGAAAGGAACGTTACCAACCAACATTGTTTATTCCTAAAAACAGAGCAGGACCAATTTTATTGTCAAGAGACATGAGACATGAATTAACAACATATTACAAGTTATTTGTATGAGAACAACAGTGAAGGTGATGTGATGTTTGGAGGAAGGGTCCACTGTTCAGTATTCGATCATCCATCAAGACTGAAATCAGCACATGAAACTCTTCAGAATGTCACACTTGACAGTCAGTATCGTGTATGCCCGTCACGGGCATCAATGCACGCCTCAACTCGACGACGGGAGGAAAATGTGAGACGTATGATCACAGGAAATGGGAAGCCATTTTTCCATGAGGGCTTGTGCTAACTGATCCTTGTTATGAGGGCGACCTGCTCCAATTTGACGATGACGGTGATCCCTAAAGTGTAAGGTGATAAGTCTGGTGATTGCGGTAGCCGAGACAAGACGTTGTGTAGGGCTTTGCTGAAACACATCTTCCCGAGGCATGGGAGTTAACTGACTGTAAAGGTCCAATTTGACGATGACGGTGATCCCTAAAGTGTAAGGTGATAAGTCTGGTGATTGCGGTAGCCGAGACAAGGCGTTGTGTAGGGCTTTGCTGAAACACATCTTCCCGAGGCATGGGAGTTAACTGACTGTAAAGGTCCAGTTTCCATCCTTGCCAAACTGGGCTGGACTCTTTGCCAGTTCCTGTTACCGCCTCGTAGTGGTCGTAAGCTCTGATGTTGTACGGACACAGCTTTCTAGACACTGCGCAGTCCGCAGTCGATGACGTCACTGTGATAATACGATACCTCAGATGAAGGATGTAGCGTTTTGCTGGGTGGTGGTGACAGGAGGATAGTCCTGCACCATGACTGTGGAATATATTTATTTTATGAAAAATAATAATCTAGAAATGCATACAAAAGCAAGTCTAGCCAGCTCAAGCTAGCTCTATTCCACAATCAGCAATCCCTGAAATCAGCATAGGGATTTTTTATTTTATTTTTAGAGTCAAGAAGGATATTGTGTAATATAAGATTTCAGAGACTAATTGTTAGTCTAACAGGACTGTCACTCCTAGTCCTGTCTCCCGGCCGCCCAGCCTGCCTGTAACGGGCCATGCTCCTAGTGACTGTCATTCGTTGTCATGTGTTGCTCCCTGATGCATAACTCCAACGGATTGTTCTCTGTGTTGAAGCGTCGATACTGTCCAAAGGTGTGGGTGTGAATGATACCTTTTAGGGATGGGACGGATAACTCGGGTACCCGGGTCGGATGGGTACTGAGTAGGACCCGGGTACCCACAGGACTACCCGGACGCGTGGTTACTCACGTGATATATTTTTTAATTACAAAAATTATCTAGAACTCTATGGTTACACTACAAGTCACAAATGTTCGCTTGTGAGTCAACTTCAGTGCATTAGGATGCTTCGGATGCATTGTAGGACTTGGCGTGATCAATGACCGCAACAGGGATCCGGTAAGGACAAACGCTCCTCAGACCGAACAGCGCATCACGCAAATGAGTGTTATCCTTTTAAACGGCAGTTTCAGAAAACGACGAAGCATTATGTTTCCCCATTAACCGACCGACCGACCATTTCAAAGTAAAGATCATTATAACACAGAGACCTAAGCTATTACTTGCAGCCCGATGTTCCCATCATAAAATGTTTGTAACAAATGTATGTAAACCAAAACTTAAAGAGAGAAAACAAAACACAGTGCCTGATCAGATTGTTCACAATGGATGCATACGGCACCACCGTAGCCATGGTTACCAGAAGTCTGAATGGCAGCACTCATTGTATAATGTAGCGACTACGATGCAATAACTCATGTTCAGTGTGGTAATTAGTCAGGGGGCGCGACCAATAATGGTGTCTCCGGAAACAGTGAGCGGCCCAGTTTGCACTGATCACAACGTGCTGGAGTTCAATAGTGAAAGTGAAAAGTGCTTTTGTTTGATTGGTCATTGTTACCTGTTCTCGCTAGGAATGTTACCAACTGAACGCCTCTGCGTTTTGTAAGAGACGTGTTTTAATTGATTCGGCGTTCATTGCATATAAATTGAACTAAGTAATGCATTGATACAACTCAAGGCTTTCTAATGCAATCGGTGAAACTATGATAAAATATGCCAACCTCAAATCATGCTGTTTCTACTTGATGCACTCCCTTATGAATCAAGCGGTATTGTTCAGCAGCTTAAGGCGCAACTTTTTGAGATAATTAGTCATGTGACGGAGTAGGTACTCGTTTACTTCGAAGTCAGTCAGGGGCAGTCGGGTAGCCAGTGATTAAAGCGTTCGCTCGTCACGCCGAAGACCCGGTTCGATTCCCGACATGGGTACAATGTGTGAAGCCCATTTCTAGTGTCCCCCGTCGTGATAGTGCTGGAATATTGCTAAAAGCGGCGTAAAACGTTAGTCACTCACCCAGTCACCTACTCACCCACCCACTCACTCACCAAGTCAGTCATACCCGACATTGATTCAATAAAGGCACTACGACAAGGAACCTATTGGCAGTCATTTTAATTATACACATCAATCATAAGTTCAAGGCTGCCGTGCAATATTGCTTACCACGGCTTGAAACAGCATTGCCTCACTCACCATACCAGTTCAGCACAAGGACTATTGTTTCACAATAAACAAATACGGTTTTAGCCAGGTGAGCTACAGTGCAATTTGGTCTATATCTTTTACATTATTGTGATCCCCAGAGAAGATTCAGGTCAGAAATGGTCTTCAAAACTCATACTTGTTGTAAGAGGCGACTAATGGGATCGTGTGGTCAGGCTCGCTGACCTAGTTGATGCATGTCATCGTATCCCAATTGCGTACATCGATGTTAACTATGTAAATCACTGTATTGTCTATTCCAGATTCGATTATTTACAGACCGCCGTCATATAGCAGGAATGTTACTGAGTGTGGCGTTAAACAAAAAACAAAACAAAACCATTGTAATCCTCTTTGTTCAATGGAAGCTGGCATGCAGGTGAGCTGCAACACAGAACCAGACACTCGGGTCTTCAGAAACGGGTCTTCAGAAAAATAAGTTGAAAGTTTGTTTATAGACAATTGTGCCCACAACAAACGTCATGACTTTGCATGAGTTAACCATCCGTGAGATCCTGACAGGCTCGATGAAAGGTGTTTCCTCTCGTCTGAAACCCCGACCTCAATCGACTTCATCACACAATGTGACGTGGTAGCCTCGTTGTGACCTCCACAGGTGGCACAGTGATTGCCGGGAGATTTACGCTTCAGGACGTCAACTAAACGAGAGGAAATGTCGTTCGAGTTCCTATCAATATTACACCGTAGTCAGAAGCAAGCTGTTTATGGCACGGTTAACTCAAAATCATATCCCCCGGGAACAGACGGTTCTGTTTCATGTCCTGCTTCATATATTTATTGCTGGAAATTTATGAAGTGGGGTAGTGGGAGCGCAGGGTTTGACGCTGAATTCAACAATAATTCAAGTCCAATTGGTATTACATCCTGTCTGGTGGAGGCAAACCATAGTTGTTCGAATCAATCAGTAATATTATGCTGACACAGCCAGTTTGAAACATAAAGAACCTATAAAGTGTGAGTGAGTGGGTTTGGTTTAACGCCGCTTTTAACATTATTCCAGTTATATCACGTCGTGTCAGCTTAGTGTGGGAGGAAAGCCCGAAGTGATGCAGGTCTCAGACGTTTACCACTTTGGTGTAACTCACGAGCACGGGTATGGTGCTGACAAACCTAGAAACATAATCGGGGCGAACCAGGATTCGAACCCACAATCATAGGTTTCTGGCGTGCCCACGGGACGCAACTCCGCACAGCGAATCGCGGCGCCTTAGACGACTGGGCCACCCGTGCCCCCAGAACCTATAAAGACAGTTGGCATCAGACAGTCACATAAACATAAGACGTCAACACCAGAAAATAACGATTATTTGCCGAAACAGATTCCATAGGGCGTAAAAAGTAAAACAGATGTGAAAAGTATATGAATGGATCACTGATGCTCAATGATGACAACAGGTATTGTATAAATTATTTCCCTTTCTCCTTAAAAACCAAAATGATGGATCCAGGATGTAAACAATAAAAGGCGGTTGGGCCCACCCACTCGGGTAGCTCTGCCAGCCGTGTCCTGTTGTCACGCTGCACAGATTTCTATAGTCCTGTTGATTGTGTGTTGATGTCTTGTAGGAATCGTGGTCTCCTGCATCCATAGGGAATGAAGATATAAATATTGCAGCAATTCGCGGCGATAAACCATTGGGGACACATATGGCCACAAGCTGTAAGAAACTGAAAAACGCTTGACGTCATGGCCATATCCTGTTCAGGTATTCATTACATCAGTGTGGTAAACGTCGATGTTCGGCGGGTGTTTTGTATTATTTGGTTTAAGGATCCGTCGAGCGTATCACCGCCTAGTCTCAAAACCCCATTTGGCAATAAAATATACAACAAGTTGTTTTTATTCATGTCCCGACAAAAAATATTTAACTCATGTTTAAATAATTGTCCAGCGTCTTGGCCATCATGGCACTGAATTATATATAAGGTGTTGTTTTTTTTTCGAACCACCGACTTCACGTTTTGCGAGAAAAAATCCGCGAACCTAATACATAGAAAAATAATTCTTTTCTTTTTTTCAGACCACGTGTTGAGCGATTAATCCTTATATCTAATAAGAAAGGCCTTGGGCTTTTACTGCACATTTCCCCAGACAAATGATATAACTGACTTACTGGGCAAGTGTTCATGATTTATGTAAATAGCGTATTGCATGGAAAGTAGAGGCTGGTTACGACATGGCCAAATAGGCTGACGGTCTTGTGTAAATATTCCCAGGATTTTCTTAATAAGATGTTGCAGTTAGAATGATTTACCAAAGTCGTAATATTTGTGAAGCTCTTGTGATAGTTCCAGCTGGAATGGTTTGAAGCTCAGATCTTCTGACACCTCTGTGTCAGAAAGACATCACTTGTACGATGACTTCAAATCAGGTCTGGGTTCATGATTGAATGTGTCAGTAATTGACTGACATTGTTTCCCGCACCATTGTCACAGTCCCGTTTTGTTCATGCACTAGAGGTAACGGTAAATTCCAACGTCCCATTTGTTGAATGGATGTTTTGGTTTTAACGCAGCTTCGAATATAATGGATGGATGCCCAAAGTGATACTGACCCTAGATTTGTTTGTTTGTTGTTTAAAGCCGCAATATTCCAGCGTTATGGTGGCGGTCTGTACATAATCGAATCTGGATCAGAAACACCAGTGATTGACATCATGAGCATAGATCCACGCAATTGGGATACCATGACGCGTTCGCTCATCACATCGAAGTTGTAGGTTCGATTTTCCAGGAGTTATGATAATGATAATGCTGAAAACGTCCCATAATCTATATACTTTTAACATCATGCTTTCAATCATATGTACTGGTTGAAGGTTCTATTGATAATTATTAGTGAGTGAGTAAGGTTTCTCGACGATTTGAATAGTAGTACTATTTGATCAAGATGTGTCAGATTAGTATGGAATGTCAGAAGAGAGGTGAGGTGAAATTGGGTTTAACGTCGCGTCCAAGATTATTGTACTTATATAGCAACGTGCATGCACGCGCGTGTGTGTATGTGTGGCTGCTTGTACTAGTCCGGACGAATGCCGATTTATCGTGCACGCCAGTCCTTGTTTTGGCCCCTTAAAACCGAGCGCCAGACAGAAATGATATTTTGTAACTCTAAGTGGGCATTGGTCTCTGTGAATGGTTGAATTCTTTTATGTATTTCAATAGTTTCTAGCCTTTTCTTTTTTTCCAGTGATTGATGTTGGTATAGGGAATATTGGTTTATTGCCAGCAAATATCGAAGTCAGGATGTCATAATATTGTTATTTTGGTACATTAACCCAACCTTTTGTAAACATATGAGCACATACGATATAACAATATGTATAAACAATACCAACCACTTTATTCTTTACAACGACTTTTGGGGGTCCCTTCAATAGATGACCCGTATTGAGGTGATATAACATATTAAGTCAATACGGGAAATTTAATGAAGGAACCCTGAGTAGTCAAGAATAAAGTGGTTGTTATTGAAAAATAACCGTTACGTATTCATCATTTGTCATGTTTCGTTTCGACTATGCTCGCCGGAAGTGCAGAGTTGTCCGAGGAGACAGCTATGTCGATTTATCCTTAAGGGTTTCTAATAGACCCTATAGTAACACAAACTTCAGATGTGTCCCTAGTGTGAAAATCAAACTGTACCCGTGTGTTGTATATAAACTGTGCTGTCGAAGTACCATATATAATAATTATTCTTCCATCAGTTGGCACTGCGCCTAATCGCTTTATTGGCGATATCGCAGGAGTGTTTATGATTTAAAGCAATGCATAGAGCGCGTGTTAGACATAATTTGAATATGACTAGTTTTATGATATATTGACTTTTAGTATCGGTAATTATTCAAGACTTATTCATTAGCGGTCGAGATCACTTAGTGCACCTTCGTTGCATTTCTATTAAGGTGCATTATTCGAGTCGATATACCCCTTGTACCTGGTTACCATGAGACGGGCTCTTATGAATATAGATTGATGTGAATTTATGAAGAATGCGTTTAAGTACAGAAGAAACGAACGCGGTTAAAACGACGCCACGTTCTTTAACACAGACATTACTCTCTTGAAATAACAGTGTTATAATGAACTGATTTCTGGCACAGGTAGTAATGTATGGTAATGGCCCTCTTTGGCCCACATGATATGAATAAAATTAAATGGTAGCAAAACGGTTAGTACTAATTCTTATGATGTGTTGATGTTTTGGACTTGTAACCAAACCAAATGAAAGCGTATTTAAAAACAAAGTCATCTAAAATGGGTCAACAAGGACGATTTCACAAATTGCATTGAAGGGTATTCTGAAGAGAAAGTCGGTTGAAAGCAAATTTTCTTAGAAGATGTAATGAATGAGTATGGCTTTACGCCGCTTTTAGCAATGTTCCAGCAATATCAAGGTGGTCATCACATCGGGGCATTGGGCGCGACGCGCGAACGCTTGAAACTTGGTTACCCCGCAGCTCTTTTGGTAAAAATGGATAGTATAAACATATTATAAACATCCCCATAGGTTACAGAGTACCTCAAAGTTAGATAGTCTCGTGAAGTTTGGAACGTCGGCCTTTCTCGGTCATTGAAATACTAAGAAAAAATTGTAACCACCCGTTCTAGAGTTTTTCTGTAGTAAATGCATGGCGTGTCCGCCATGTTTGTTCGTCTAGTAGAGGCGGCCATTGCCTGGGTCAGTGTAGCGCCAGCGCAGCATACCCAGGGAACCATTCTGAATATAGACCGTGATTGTTGATCAGACCGTCTTGACTGGGGGCCACCATTTTGTTTGAAGCTGACGCAAGTGATACAAGAGGTGGAATCTGTTTGGTCCATAGGAGAGGCATAGAAGGAACTTTACTCGTAGCTAGCCCAGGAATTCCAGCCTAGTTCGGCAAGGGTGGAAACTGGACTCTTAAAGTCAGTTTACTCTCTTGCCTCGGGAAGATGCAATCATGTTAGCCATGCTTAATATAAATAAGAGTGCCAAAACCATTTCAATAATCATAAGATATCTCCATTGTACGATTCCGACTATATCATAACATGCGTTTATGAACCATTATCAAAAAGTGATAATACTAGGTGTTCGTGATAAGTTGACACCCGCCACAAACACATGCTACAAGTTAAATTAAGGAATTGCATCGAACATCATTTTTGTCAATGATGCCAATTTGGAAATGTCCTCCGATGTGTTTACCTTAAAACGTTTTGGAAGCTTTACTTAGTTTTATTGTACTTTTATTGTTGATCATACAGGTGTCGGAAAAACGAAAGTTCTCAGTTATAGAAACATGTTCGATAATTTTCAATACATTTCAAAATTTCGTAACTTAACAATGTGACATACAAAGTGAGCCCCCAAATGTGTCCTAGTTATTCCTCACCCTCTGCAATGTATTTGTCTACCTTATCATGAATTTATTATTATAGTGGCATTATTTTGGTACAATACCTATACTTATGACATGATACGGTACACGACCTGTTCAATCCTAAAACCCCAAGGAACTACATCCTGTTAACGTGCAATAACAAGGTGTGCAACCCACTCGTGGTGTTCCCCGTCGTGACTATAATATTACTTAAAGTGGCGAAATATAACACTCATTTTCTTACTAATGTTGAAAGTCGTTTATATTTTCGAAATTGTATTGAGTGAAATGTTACCATTTTATAGACGACAGATAGTTTATGATGTGTAGCGACAGAATCATTTGGAGATTTGTGTCGATGAATAAAGAAAGTACTGTCTTGATATTCACATAAAGTAATTGAGACAAGTACAATTAATAAATTTACGTGGATTCTCAAAGGATTTGGTAAATGTTTGCAATCTGAGAAAACAGCCGTCAATATTATTAAAACTTTGTACACTACTATCCCTAACGACAAACTTCAGGAAATAACTCAACTGCTTGATCCATTGGGCATTTGTTACTATAATAAGTGACCATAGAGTAACATATTTATCTTCAGATGCCAAAATTAAAGCAACTGTCATCTGAAGTATAATGAGAAAACAATATGTGAATGAAATGACAAAACCTTTCCACATCCAACAGAAATCTCTGCATAAAGCAGAGTCTATTTTACACTTTCGTCTATATCATGAGCATGTGTTTATGAATCACTATCAAATAGTGATGATACCAGGCGTTCGCGAAAAGGTTAACGTATCCTGCCTCACTGGTGGCACCCGTCACAAACACATGCAAAGGCAAGTCAATTGTTCACCCGAAAAGAATATGGGAACATACGGTACAAGTCAAACTAGGGAATTGCATCGGGCATCATTTTTGTCACTAAAGCTTCAAATTTGGAATGTCCTCCTCATGTCTACCATAAAACCTTTTGAAATGTTTAAGAACATCCACGTCGAATATGGGGATGGGGCTTTCATGCGAGAAGTAGTCATCCCTAATTTCACCAATTGTGTATCTTTATGCATTTATGAATCGGAATTTCTGCTCGGTCCAAACGTTTATCTTAGGCTTCAGGTGTATCGATGACCAGATAGCCAATTATTTTACTTTTTGTGACTTTAAATGCTCCGTCTGTGCAACACATTATTTGCTTCCTTTTTGTTTCACCGGGCTCGTTCTCCAAACAAACTTACAACAGTTATTTTGAATATAGGCAGCGTTCGGTACCATCTAACATACATGTGGTGTCATCTGCAAACTGTGCCAAAAGATAATAAATATTGTCAATATTTATACCTCTGATATCTTTTTTTCCTTATCATATTTGCTAATATTTCGACACAAAGAATGAACAAGAATGGGGGTATAGGGTCGCCCTGACGACTAAGCAAAATGTTTTTATATAGCTAACTATTCTAGCAATGTATGCCATTCTTTTAAATCCCTTGTCCCAAACACAGTGAGACAATCTACTATAACAACCTTCATAAAGGGATTTTTTTAGTCTACAAAAACTGTTTGGATGCACTTTCTACTGAACTTACTTTTTTTTATTTGAAAAAAAACCTATGACAAGTCTACATATTTGCCAGATAAATCTACTGTAGAGGTTGACAATGTTTGAAAAGCGTTGTATCTATGTGATGCGCCGCTTCCTCTTACCCCAGTGAGGTGTTATGGAGAGGGTAACTGGTAATGGTCTGTTAAAAATGACCAAATTTGAACCAAACGAACTAAATGAGGTCACTTTGCAATGTAATGACGTCATGTAACAATAGGTAACATCCCATCTCTGCTGGAGACAAGTAAACCGCCCTACAGAAATGAAATACGAGTTGAGATTTGTGTTTTCAAATTAATGTTTCTGGACTTGGAATGAGTAATAAATAGCATAAGCCAGTTATGCTTCATATGTTTCCTCCTTACGTTTAAATATATAGTGAGTGAGTGAGTGAGTATGGTTTTAAGCCGCTTTTAGCAATATTCCAGAATATCACGGCGGGAGACACCAGAAATGGGCTTCACACATTGTACCCATGTCGGGAATCGAACCCGGGTCTTCGGCGTGACGAGCGAACGCTTTAACCACTAGGCTACCCGACCGCCCCTTAAATATATAAGCAGCAAGGCAGGGACATTCTGTATCGACATTCTACGAAACACTTTGTACCTTGGACTTCAAGGGGGCACGGATGTCACAGTCATCTAAGGCGCCGCAATTCGCTGTGCAGAGTTACGTCCCTTGGGCACGCCAGAAACCTATGATTGTGGGTTCGAATCCCGGTTTGCCCCCATTATGTTTCTATGTTTGTCAGCACCATGCCCGTGCTCGTGGTTGCATCACTTCGGGCTCTCCTCCCACATTAGGCAGACACGCCACGATATAACTGGAATAATGTTAAAAGCGGCGTTAAACCCAACTCATTCACTCACTTGGACTTCAATAATGTATTGTGAGTTAACAAGACCTTGTACGTACACAATTGTTACCTCTATTAACTGCATTCGGATCGGTATGCATAGCTCCATAACATTAAATTAATCCTACCGGGTACCCACTAGCTAGAGGCTAATTTTGAAAACGTCAATGGAAACACAAGTTTTACAACATATAGGATAGAAACTGGGACACAGTCGTGTGAAGCCGGCGGGGAGTCCTGGTCCCCAGCAACCTATGCTCATCCCAAGAGGCGACTTAATGAATTGGGTGCTCAGGCTTGGTGACTTGGTTGATCGCATGTGATCTTACCCCGATGGCATTGGATGCTGTTCATAATATCAATCTTATGTTTATCTGGTTCAGACTCGATTATTTTCAGGCCACCGTCATATAACTGCATCCGGGATTAAACAAACAAGGAAACGAAAAACAAAAACTTCTCGAGACTTAAATGAAACTTAAAGGATGTATTTGATGAATACTTTATTTATCTAAAAATATATATAATCGGTATCTCACCGAGAGCAAGAGCACTTTATGCCGGAAATACCTTCAGGCTGACTCATGGTTTTTAGAGAAGATCGTGAAATTAGTAATTAATAATCTTAAAATAGAACCTTTGTTGTGTCTTGGTATCCAACAATCGTGCATGTTTGTCAATGCTTTCAGCCATTGGAGTGTCGAGTCCAGAACTCGACAAACCAATCAAAAAGCATCCCTCCTTAATGTGTTTTTTGTTTGTAGTTAAGGCTTGTATTTAAACATGTGATAGTCGCAATTGTTTCACCATAGTGAAGAACAAGTAACTGTTAACACGTAGACTGCAGATGTGGCATAAGTTGACTAATTATGTCACTATGCCCGTTTGCGCCCCTCTGACATGTAAGCCACATTCCTTATAGGTTCCCCGCTCGAAATGCCGAACTGTTGGCATTATATTTGCAACATATCAACCGCAGATTTGTATCTCGAATTAATGATGTAAGACGCCAGTTCGCGAATATTTACGATATTTTCCGAATGAAACAGATCTAGGGGGGATAACTCCAAGTTTGTTTCCGTAGTGTGCTATTTTTCGATGAATGTGTAAAATGAAGGAAGTGGATTAATGCCTAACTGTGGTATCCTTACCTTCTTACCGAATCGGACCAAAGCAAGCATGCATAAGACATACCTGCAAAATATAATTATGTGTTCAGTGAGATATATTCGTTGTTCACCGTCCCTCGGGGGCGGTCGGGTAGCCTAGTGGTTAAAGCCTTCGCTCGTCACGCCGAAGACCCGGGTTCGATTCCCGACATGGGTACAATGTATGAAGCCCATTTCTGGTGTCCCCCGCCGTGATATTGCTGGAATATTGCTAAAAGCGGCGTAAAACCAAACTCACTCACTCACTCACTCACCGTCCCTCGAGCGGCATGGTTGACGTACCCTCAATGTTAGTTTAGGTTCCCTGACCCGAAGGGCTACATCAGCCCAGGCCCAACACGAGACCTGTGGACAACTTATATTGAATTTTGGGTAATCTGAAGAAATGTTTTAGTCGTTGTTCTTCTCATCTATAATGTTGTCATAAAACGAACTCTGTGTATATTTCAGGCAATAACTCGTGCGTGTCACGAAACGTGCTGCACGCGCTGCTCAAACACGCGAGCCAGGACAAGGAGCTTGTGTCTTACGCCGTTGAAAACCGAACAAACCTCGACAGATGGGACTTTGGGGGAGCCTTCGGCTTTGCTGTTTCTGTAGTAACGACAATAGGTGTGTATATAAGACTAGAAAGGGACCGACCAGTTGATAGATACTCTCTCTCTCCCTCTCTCTCTCCCACTCTCTCTCTCTCTCTGCGTGCGCATGTGTGTGTGTGTGTGTGTGTGTGTGTGTTGGGGGTGGGGGACGGAGGTGCTGGGACTTTGTATCGAGATGACATTCTTTTCGGTTTCAGCTGCAAAACCATATTTCGTTTTATTTAATACTATTTGTTCTTTTTTTTAAGAAACACGTAGCAACAATAAAAATTTTGTGGCAGGCGATTTCTTCTTTTTTTTCAAAGTTCTGAAGCATAATTACTCTTCTCAAGAGTTTTCAGGGACAATATATTTATTTATTAAAATCGCAGCCTCACAACTTGTGAACTTCGTGATGACAAGGAAGACTTGGTGGATTTAAGGACTTCTGATTCTTTATTAACAGGTTTAACCAAATTCATATACCTAGCACTCAAGATACGTATTTATTACTTTTGATGTAAAACAAGTAACTAAACATAAACATACTGATATATTATACAAATATTGAACACTTTGATATATTGATATCATGAGTTGGCGCTCTGTAACTGGAACTGGAACTGAAACTGTAACCTACCTCTCTGTAACCTGTATAATAGGCCGATGGCCTCTTTACGGTATAAACTCTATCATCATCACCTAGTATTCAAAACTTTCAGAAGTGAAGACGTTGAAGACGTTGAACTCCATACGTCAATTCTTTCGTCATTGACACAACAGCTTGTAGATGCTACTTAAATATATCTCAGTGATGAATTCGATACCCGTGAAGATCGGGGGTAGAATAGGTCTTCAGAAACCCAAGCTTGCCGTAAAAGGCTACTGTGCTTGTCATAACAGGCGACTAACGGGATCGAGTGGTCAGGCTCGCTGACTTGGTTGATGCATGCCATCGTATCCCATTGCGTTGATCGATGTTCATGATATCAATCACTGGATTGTCTGGTTCAGACGCAATTATTCATAAACCGCCGTCATATAGCTTGAAAATTGCTGAGTGCGGCGGTAAACAACAAACATAATTCAATGTGCGTAGGCGTAGGTTACAAGCTGAAGTTTCGCATACACATGTCTCGTGGAGTACAAAACCATCCACCTCGTAAAATGCATGTCGCTCCTACACCAAGCCAGATCAGCTAATAAAGGTGTTATTCGCTTATACTAGGTTTCGGCAACATGTCTCCCAGTACCATCATTGGGAAGATCGTGTGTGTGTTTTACGCCATCGTCGGGATCCCGGTCACAATGCTGATGCTGAGTGGACTTGGTCAACAACTAGCGGGCCTGTCCAACAAGGTGAACCAGTTGAAGCTATGCTCACAGAAGCCTGTGGTCAACAAGGTACTCAACATGGTCCTCATCATCGTGCTGGGGCTAGCGCTCATGTTCGGACTGCCTTCCTTTGTGTTTCATATCGTGGAGGGATGGGACATCATGGAAGCGCTCTACTTCTGTTTCACCACGCTCAGTACTATAGGATTTGGAGACTATATTATAGGTAAGTTGTAGCGTTCAGTTGGAGTTAGGGAGGTTGTCCAGTTTCCACCCATGCCGAAATTGGCTGGAATTATGCAGTTATATTTTGTCTGGACTAACGAGTCTATGCATAGTCCAATCAAAAGTCGCGTTACGAAATCAACATCCGGTTCGTAAACTGTCGTGATTTCGGTCGATTACAAAGCATGTGTACCGTCAACAGATATTTTCCAAGCTTTTCATGTTTTTAATGAAGGTGCTGACGTGATTTGATGCACTTCGCGAAGTAAGACCCGTTTTATTGCAATACAAATCTGTATTATCGATCAGTTAATCTTTGTACCCGCGTGAATGAAAATATTATGTCCCACCCCCCTCCTATCATTCCGTGTGGGTTATACTAGCATTTCATTTTAAACATGACAGTAAAATTGCTCGATTTGTTTTTTAAATGCGTATGGTGAAATAGCCCATGCAATGAACTATGTTCTTGAGTCTACTGTAGTCACCGTTACGTCTTTGAAAAACAACAGGACATCACTGTAGAACACATTTCTTATCCATTCGTCACCACGCGCCCCTTTCCGTAACCTGCAAGAAGACTCGTCCCCCTATCGATGAATGTTATGTGCGAAAATACGACAAACCAATCAAAATGCGCATATGATTTCAAGTTCTTCGTCAAAGAATCCCTCAGAATATTTTTTGATTTTACATATGTCTTGCATCTAAAAATATACCCAAGACACAGTTAAATGTGTTCTATCATACTGTATAATTTCGCGTGTTCCGATATGCTTTAAATTCCATCTGAAATATATATAATATATGGGGAAATTGTGAACCATTACGCAACGAGTTGAAAATTGTGTTGGGTATGCCCGTTTGCGCTAAGACGGAACCCGGTCGAAAAAATGGCCACGAGAGGGGCACGAGTCGCTATTCGGCTTGTCCCGGAATAACACGAGTTGGTCACGAACGAATTCTTATCTTCCCCAAACGTCCCTGACCCGGTTGATTTCTAAACATGAGATAGACACAAGCTTTACACTCTGTTTACCAGTTTAGTTAAAGCTAATTAATTCAGAGTCAATTTCCACTCTTAAACACCACAACACATACCATTGTCTCTATGTACACTTCACGCCACAAGACACACACCTGCAGGTGGGTTTGACCTTGATTCTATGTGAGGACTGCCCCAAGCATCTGGTCGACAAATACAGTCATCTCTTATTGATGCTGAAATAACCTGGTCTTTGATCACGTCCCAGTGGGCGATGGTGTGGACAACGTTGTTGTCGTGTTAAACAATGGCTACATCCAGATCTGACGATTCACAGAGTGTGGCGACTCAGTCTTGTGCAGCTCTTATTTTTCACATAGATCTTTATGTGTCATGCAAGAATAAGCTGGTGTCAGTTCTACCATGTCCGTTACTGTCAGTGGCTGTATTGATCATAATGTCATGCCCTGATATAGGCTTCAATGAGAGTGCCAACCCAAACCCGCTACGCATGCGGCATTCCATTTAATTTATGTTGGTGTAGCGGCCATAAAATTTCCGAGTCCCGTGATGGAATCCGAACCACGGACCTTCTGATCCGAGGCCGGACGCCTTGTCCACGTGACCAAAGAGGTTAACCCTCTGTGGGACGACTCCACGCCCTGCCACATTGGCATCCAATTTAAGAACTCTCTAGTCATGTCAGTGTACACAGCTGGTACAAGTAAATTAAACTGGAATCTTCAGATAGAATGCATAAACATGCATGCCCAAAAGCTCAGGGATAAATATTTCATTGATTTGTCAGTGTTTGAAAGAAATAAAATACACTCGTTATAGTGCAAACAATTTCAATACGTTTCTTTTTAAAAATAATAACTTCATTGATCTAAACTACCTTATGTTTCGAAGGGGGCACGGGTGGCCCAGTCGTCTAAGGCGCCGCGATTCGCTGTGCAGAGTTGCGTCCCCTGGACACGCCAGAAACCTATGATTGTGGGTTCGAATCCCGGTTCGCCCCGATTATGTTTCTAGGTTTGTCAGCACCATACCCGTGCTAGGTAAACGTCTGAGACCTGCATCACTTCGGGCTTTCCTCCCACATTAAGCTGACACGCCGTGATATAACTGGAATACTGTTAAAAGCGGCGTTAAACCCAACTCACTCACTCACTCACTCAATATGTTTCGAAAGTGTACTGAAATTCTATATACAGCAAACATTCGGGGTGTCACCTCTATTCATAAGCCCCCTTCGGGCAGGACCCTTAATCTCCGGCGCTATCTGTAAATGTCAGTTAACACCTCCTTACGTCGCCGGAACATACGTAGCTACATGACGTTGGTCACTCACCTTCACCCCCATATACAAAACCTGACTGACTTGTCAATCAGGGAGACGTCCCTGAACACCGACAGAAGCGGCCGGATTGTACGGCTAGTCACCAACGACTACGTCGACGATGAAGAATCGCCGTCCGACTTCCTGCTGTGTGTAAATGGCAGAACGGGTCTCCGCACCGGAACAATGACCACTCGGTCCCGGTGTGTCACGTGATTACTATCATATACCTTTCGACCATTTTTCCTCATCAACAATTAACATCGCTGTTGTCTTCTAAAACATAAAAAAACTGAGTTTCGTCTTCCGTCGGCCCACAAAGCTACAAACATCCGAGGGCAAAACCTATGCCTTTGGACACATCTATACAATGAAATATTGGCATCCGCGAACCAGATACACATTTTATGGCAACTAGAGTACTGCACTGTGGCACCCGGAATACCAATTAACAGGGCTCGGCACCCGGCGTACCGAAAGAGGGTTGGCACCCTCATTAATGAATTATATTAAACAAATGTATCCCGTGCGCCCCACTTGTCTTAACAATGAAGATATGCATCGCCCTTCTCTTCCTGACGTTTGCCAGCATGGTGTCTTCTCTCAAAGGAATTTAGGGGTGGTCGGGTAACCTAGTGGTTAAAGCTTTCTCTCGTCACACCATGTCCCGGGTTCGATTCCCGACCTTGGTCCAATGTGTGAAGCCCGTTTCTGGTGACCCCGCCGTGAGATTGCTGGAATTTTGCTAAAAGCGGCGTAAAGCCATATTCACTCAAAGGAATTTGCATTAAAAATGACACAGTACTTTTCACAAGACTGAATGACACGAGGGATTACTTCAACTTTCCTTTTATGTCGAACAATATTCCAATAGCTTTAGCCTTTGGTGTCTATTCACAGCTTTTGAGGTAACTCAAGAATGCTCTTTCTTCAAAGATTTCAAAGAACGCCATACGACTCTTACACCTATCAAGGCTAAAGTATAGCTTCCAAAAGCGTTGTGGAGGAGATCAATGACAAACACGATGTCCGATGCAATTCCCTGTTTTGACTTGTACAATGTTTCAGTGAACACTTGATTTGCTTTACTAATGATTATTGAAATGTTTTGTTGCTTATATTTAGGTTTGAGAACATATGGAACAACATCTTTGATATATAATGTGAATCCCTTTATCTCACCCGTATGAAATGCTGTGGGATAAATATGTGACAAATATTATAAAAATCCTGTAAAAACAACCGATAATCGTTCTACTGCAGACACAACATGTAAATAAAACAGACAAACCCATTTCAATAATCATAAGAAATATCTGCCAAAATCGAGACCATTGTACTATTCCGACCATGGCATGTGCATGTGTTTCTGGATCACTATCAAATAGTTATGATACCAGGTGTTCGCGAAAAGGTGGGCGTATCCTGCCCCACGAGCGACACCTGTCACAAACACATGGAGGGGTAAGTGAATTGTTCCCCTGAAAAAACGGGAACATGTGGTATACGTCAAACTATGGAATTGCATCCGACACCATTCTTGTCACTGACGCGTCAAATTTAGACAAGAATTACAGTGGACATGTTTAGTGTGTCAAACCTGATGCAAATTTATCGTTACTTTCACACTTTCCTCACATTTCGTGTAATATATATTAACACACAACCGCCTGTAATCGGATGATGGCTTTAGATCGGCGGCACATTATGCAGGATGATGTTGTACTGTAAATCCCAAATGAACTATTTTAAGCTGTTGAATAGAACGTAATAACATATATCCAAGTTGGCTACAGTATCACCACTACTACCGTGCATTATTCATGCAGTAAGTGAGCCACCGCACTTAACTAATTGTTGATGCCCGCTCTTAATGAAATTATGATAAAAGCATTTAAAAATCATGGTTTGGTGTATTATATTGATTTCTTGAGCGACTTTTGGTGGTATTTGCTAATGCTATTACTCATGCTGAATACTACCCATTACGGTACGGTATATGTGCACTTGTAAGTGATATTAAATTATCATCTAATTTTTCATGAACGTAAAGTTATTTTGGGCCACTGGTCCTTCCTTTATTCTGTACTTCAGCATGTATTTATTCTCGGTATCCCGTGTATTGTACAGTAAACTTCGTTTATAACGAACACGCTTATAACGAACTGACGGATATAACGAACCTACTTTTTATCCCGACTATTTGCTGTCTTTATGCTGTGTATATGCTTATAACGAACTACGGTTATAACGAACTAAACTAAGTGTCCGTTTGAGTTCGTTATAACCGTAGTTTACTGTATGACCATTCTGTTATGATAAATGGTGTGGACTCATTCGCCACCATAACTGTTTTGGGCCCGTTTTGGGTTCGTTTTGGGCCTGTTGAGCCCGTCGTGCCAAAACGGGCCCAAAAGACAGCTGAAACATGTCGTCCAATCAAATTACCCCCAAGAGCCAGAGAAGTTCTGTGCTAAATTAGAGACAGGGGGTTGAGATAGTGACGTCACTTTCGAAACGAGACTATTTTGTGGCGAATTGATCGAGGGGGTTTATAATAATAGATACGGTAAATGGTACACTGGATAACCGAGGTGCAGTGTATCTTGCCGGAATATAACCTGTACCACTGCCTTTCCCGAAAATGTGTGCCTTCTGGATTTCCGATGCTCTCGTAGTCAAAGAGTGAGTGAGTGAGTATGATTTTACGCCGCTTTTAGGAATATTCCAGCAATATCACGGCAGGGGACACCAGAAATGGGCTTCACACATTGTACCCATGTCGGGAATCGAAACCGGGTCTTCGGCGTGACGAGCGAACGCTTTAACCACTAGGCTACCCGACCGCCCCTCGTAGCCAAAGAAGTAATGCAGTTGTTTTATTGTACAGTCTCACTGGATGGCTCAAACTTTGGTTTTCATTGCAATCGTATTGAAAAATATATTGGTCTCAAATTTCTGTGGATAATATGTTGAAATTTGGCAGCACTGTAGAAGGTTACAATACATATGGCATCGTTTTGCCATAATTTGATTTTAGGTGATTACATCTTTTTTTATTAGTGAAAAAATCTAATTATAGATAGGTGACCTACAGAGCTACACATTCTTGATGTCAGCCGCCGTGATATTGCTGGAATATTTCTTAATGCGGCGTAAAACCATATTCACGCACTCACGATAAAACATTATTCCCAGACGTAACTATGGAATAATGTAAGGGACATTCTCGCGATCTCGCATTCTCGCGATCTCGACCTTTGGAAACGAGGTAAATATGCCCAAAACACGAGAATGTCCCTTACAGTATTCCAGACGTAACCGACACCACTGGGGTAGCCTAGTGGTTAAAGCGTTCGGTCGTCACGCCTGGGTTTGATTGCACACACGGGTACAATATGTGAAGCCCCACAGTGATATTGCTTGACTGTTGCTCAAATACGTACAATCCATATTCTTTCATTCTCACATGACTTCACTGACCTTGAGCTGATAGAGTCCACGTGTTGGATGTCATGGATATTATAGGCTATGGTTTCACGGTATGTCATTCAGGATATAGACAGGATTACACAAAATATCCGGCTTATATTGGCCTAGGGTTGAAATAACAGCATGGACTTTACAGACCTCGACTTCACAAATACCGCTGGGTTCGACGTTTTCCATGGGGTTTTATTCACGAATGTGTGTGTGTGTGTGTGCGTTCGTGCCTGCGTGCGTTAGTGGCTCTATAATGCTAGTCCACTGACACCGTATACCGACACCGAGCCGACCAGTCCACCCCCTTATGCCGAGGACCCGTGAAGATCCGGATTAGGATAGGTCTTCAGCAACCCATGCTTGCCGTAACAGGTGACTTTGCTTGTCGTAAAAGGCGACTTACGGGATCGGGTGGTCAGGCTCGCTGACTCGGTTGATGCATGTCGTCGATCCAAAATTGCGTGGATCGATGCTCATGATGTTAATCACAGGATTGTCTGGTCCAGACTCGATTATTTACAGACCGCCGTCATATAGCTGGAATATTGCTGAGTGCGGCGTTAAACAACCAACCAAGCAACCAAACGTATGCCGAGCGCCAGGCAGGGTAACAACGGTTTGACGCGGCCAGGGATCGAACCATCGACCTATCGCTCTCCGGGCAGAAGCTTTATCCACTAGACCACGGAGGCGGTCAGCACACCATTTAGAAGTATATGAAAATAAAAAAAATGAAAGTGACAAAACCCTTTCCATAATCAAATGAGGCTGTGCAAAGAACAGAGTCCATTGTACGATTTCGACTATATTACTAGCATGTGTTTATGAATCACTTTAAAAAAGTGATGATACCAGGTGTTTCCTGCCCAACCGGCGGCAACCATCACACAAACATAACACGTGGAAAGGCAGGTCAATTGTTCACCTGGAAAACACTGGAACGTAGCATATGGGGCGGTCGGGTAGCCTAGTGGTTAAAGCGTTCGCTCGTCACGCCGAAGACCCGGGTTCGATTCCCGACATGGGTACAATGTGTGAAGCTCATTTCTGGTGCCCCCCGCCGTGATATTGCTGGAATATTGCTAAAAGCTGCGTAAAACCATACTCACTCACTCACTCACTCACATATCATATCATATGGTGCGAGTCAACATTGGGAGTTGCATCCTGCATAACTGTTGTCACTGATGCGTCAAATTTGGAAATGTGGACCCCAAACGCTGGAGCTACAGGACTGTTGCTGAACATAAGGTGAATGTTGACTGCTGGACAGTTGAAGTCATCCCTCTCGTCATACAGTCTTGTGGACAGTTTTGTGTCACTATGTTTGCATGTTTGTTTATTGTTTAACGCCGCACTCGGCAATATTCCAGCTATATGACGGCGGTCTGTAGATAATCGAGTCTGGACCAGACAATCAAGTGATTGATAACATGAGCATCGATCCACGCAATTGGAATCGATGACATGCATCAACCAAGTCAGCGAACTTGACCACCCGATCCCGTTAGTCGCCTTTTACGACAAGCATAGTCGCCTTTTACGGCAAGCATGTGTTTCTGAAGACCTATTCTACCCCGGATCTTCACGGGCCTGTGTCACTATGAATCTTCATGCATTTATCTAAATATGAAACACTGGTCTCTTATATTTCTAGTTCATTTGGGTAAAGCAGTTGGAGGTAATTGGCTATTTGACCATTAGTTAACAGATCATCAATATTCATCAAGCTTAAGTTGAGGTTCTAAAGGAAATGTTTTTTTTCTGAGGAAACAATGTTGTCCACTACGCTACGTTCATCGTGTGCAAAATACGTATATAGCGTTTTCTTTTCTTATATAAGACAGCTACGCGATAAATCGCAAAGAACAATGAAGAACGAAGCGTGGTTTATTTCGAGATGAGACATTATTCTATCCCGACGTCGTTTTTTGAGATTCGAACATGCCCTTGCAACTTGATGACGTCATATATTGGACGACGTAATTGTTGTGAGGGGAGTGTCTAGTGAGTTGTTCCCCATAGGTTTATTTGGGCAACGCAGATGAACGCGACGGCCGAACCACTGCATCCAAAAGCGGAAGAGATATCACAATCGGTATTAGTTGAAAAGATACAGATAATCGATCGTGACGTGAGGAATATGCGGGAAATACCTGTGCATAAAATGGACCTGTCCGACATTGTCGAGGTCGGATTGTTTTCAGGGAGTCATCATTATTTAAATACGGATAAATAATTTTACATCGGCTGAACAATATTTTGATATCTTATATAAGAAATATCGTCGTTTATTTCTAACACAAAGCACCGAATAATTAATAAACCTCACTTCTCAGAATAGGCAAAAATGCAGTATACCAGACACCTTCCGCCATTCCTTAAAACCGGTTTCCAAGTTTTTCAGACGCCATTTTGTCGCGTCTCTAAAATAACAGGGGGTTTGGGGCGCAGGAACTCGTTATTGGTCAGTAAATGTAAATATATACCTCTTTTATATAGAGGGTATTGTTTCCTGACCAATGACGGGTTCCTGTGTTTTTTTATGGGCCTGCCCTTCCACACAACGGCTTGAATTAAATGCTTTCGTAAGTAAATGTATTGATTAATTACCAAAATAGATATAAAATACAACGTGGCTCCGACGGATGTCACTAATGAGGATATCGCACTCCATAACGGAACTTGTATTTTCGAGTACTGTTTCGATGTTGCTGTCCAATATTCTACGTTAATGCATGGCCTTGATATTCGATTTCAAGTTTTAATCATATTAAACCATACAAATGCAAGCGGGTTATTTTTTCTGCTTATTTTAATCTTTATCGCCCTTTTTTTATATAGTGGTGCTGTCGCAAGCGGCTTTATTTCTAGCATCAAACAAACATGGCGGACAGGTGTATAATGGATATGTACCTTCCAATAATTTTTTATTTATTTTGTCAACCTATTTCTAATGTTTGGGAATGAAAGCGTGACGAAAATCTCTTTTGTTGATGTTGATCTGTTTCTAATTTAAAAACAAAAATAAATCCTAATGAGGTGGAGTTTGTTAGTTGTTATGGTTACTATAATGTTATCGTGACTGCCGCACTCGAGCATAATGTCCTGGGAATAATGAGAACAAAGTTTTTTAAAGTGATTTCTCATAAATGATTTTGTGATATTGATATAACAAGGCTTGTAATGTGCATTAACCATTCTGATTCCCCGCAGCCGGTGTACATTGATTATAATTGACTGGAATCAGCATCAAATCTCCTGGCCTTACCATTTATGTCGGACCCGTGAAGATTCCGGGGTAGAATAGGTCTTCAGCAACCCATGCTTGCCGTAAAAGGTGACTATGCTTGCCGTAAAAGGTGACTATGCTTGTCGTAAAAGGCGACTAACGGGATCGGGTGGTCAGGCTCGCTGACTTGGTTGATGCATGTCATCGATCCAAAATGCGTGGGTCGATGCTCATGATATTAATCACTGGATTTTCTGGTCCAGACTCGATTATTTACAGGCCGCCGTCATATAGCTGGAATACTGCTGAGTGCGGCATTAAACAACAAACCAACCAACCAACCAACCAACCATTTATGTCGAGCAGTAGTCCAGGAGTTCCAGCCTTTCGGTGTTTACATTTGACAAATTTTGAGGTGGAATCGAGCATATTCTACAATTCTACATATTCCACGAAGATTTTACAAGGAGTCAAAGAGTTTCATACGACTCTTGCCAAAAGTTGTTTGATCAGGATTACAGCATGCAAGGCCTTAGTGAAGCTTTCAAGATATGGCATGGTCTCATTTTCAAATTTGACGCATCAGTGACAAGAATGATGTCCGATGCAATTCCCTATTTTGACTTGTACCATATGATCCCGGTTTTGTTGTTGAGATGAACAGTTGACTTGCCTTCGCGTGTGTTTATCATGGTTACCACCGGTGGGTCAGGATACGTTCACCTTTTCGCGAACACCTGGTATCATCACCATTTGAGTTATTCATGAACACACGCTTATAGTCGGAATCGTACAACGGACTAATTGTGATTGTGACTATGGAAGGGTTTTGTCGTTGTAAATTTAGTATCACTGTGATTCGTGAAGATTCCGGGGTTAGAACAGGTATTCGGCAACCCATTCTTGTCGTAAGAGGCGACTGACGGGATCGGGTGGTCAGGCTCGCTGACTTGGTTGATGTACGTCATCGTATCCCAATTGCGTAGATCGATGCTCACGATGCCAATCACTTGATTGTCTGGTCCAGAATATTTGCTTTTTGTGGCCCAGTCGTCTAAGGCGCCGCGATTCGCTGTGCAGAGTTGCGTCCCTTGGGCACGCCAGAAACCTATGATTGTGAGTTCGAATCCCGGTTCGCCCCGATTATGTTTCTAGGTTTATCAGCACCATACCCGAGTTCGTGGGTTTCACCGAAGTGGTAAACGTCTGAAACCTGCATCACTTCGGGCTTTCCTCTCACGTTAAGCTGACACGCCCCGATATAACTGGAATACTGTTAAAAGCGGCGTTAAACCAAACTCACATATGTGGCGTTGAATAACAAACAAACATTGGTATCAGCTGGATTCATAAACACATGCTCATGATATGGTGGGAATCGTATAATGGACTCCGTATGATATCTTGTGATTATGGAATTATTTTGGGTCGCATTTATTTATATCTCAAATATTTTTGTCTGTGGTTTGCATAAATGACTGATGTATAAATATTATTCTACCATGACATGGGTAAATACCTGATTCTGATCGGTTAATCAAAGTCATTCAGACGTGCAAAATCACGTTATACAGGTCTTCGGCTCGCGTTGTGTTTTGAATTAAATTTAGAGCTGGTAAATTTGAAAACAAAGTAGGTTTATCTCCTAATAGTGACACTTTCACTGGAGTGGCCTCGTGAGCACATACAGGACGATGAGGCTGGTTACGAACGCTATGTTTTCGAGTTTGGAAATCTCTAAGATACCCAAGTCGCCTATGTCCGGAAGAGGGGCTTGAGTCACTGTCAATACTTCACGGGTCTGTATGCACTACGCTCCTCCTCCTGCATCACCCGTGAATACATACGTCCGCTTTGCGATGTAATATACTCCCTTGATTTTGCAATATAAAATGTCAACTACCTTAGCGCTCGTTGGTTTGTTGTATAACGCCGCACTAAGCAATATCCCAGCTACATGACGACGATCTGTAAATAATCGAGTCTGAACCAGACAATCCAGTGATTGACATCATGAGCATCGAACCACGCCACTGGAATACGATAACATGCTTCAACCAGCCGAGCCTGACCACCCGATCCCGTTAGTCGCCTCTTACGACAAGCATAGTCGCTTTTTACGGCAAGCAAGGGTTGCTGAAGACCTGTTCTACCCTGGTACTTCACGGGTCCTCTCGTTGGTATCAGGATTTTGCTTGATTCGTTAGTAACAGAAAGCTACTACACCGGAAAGCGGCCATATGTATTTACGTGTGATGGAGAAATGTAAATGATACAAACCCGTCAAGTATTGACGTGGTTGAGGTGGTCATATTAATGTCTCTCAGACCAGGGCCCACTTGCACAAAGCGATCTTAGCCCAAAGACTATCGTAAGCCTATGTTAAAGTATGGGAGTTACAATCATCTTAGCACTAAGATCGCTTTGTGCAAGTGGGCCCAGGTGTGAAAGTAATGATCATGTACTCACACTGCATATTCCCCCAATTCAGGTATTCACGAGAAGAAGATATCAGCAGGCCCGGCCCGTGATGCGTATGAGATTGCGGCGTATGTTTGGATCCTTCTTGGGTTGTCCTATCTGTCTCTGGTCATCAAGTACATCACAGACGTGCTGGTTCAGAACGCCTCCAAAGTGGAGAGGAAAACACTAAAGAGATTTGAAGTAAGTTGGGCATTTTTTGCTTGTTTTATCTATTAACGAAAATGCACAAAACATTTTTTTCTTGTTTTGTATCCTATCTTGTAAAATTTGTGTTATGAAAAAACTCCAACTAGATCAACAAGAAAAGGGAAGTAACGTGGTTTTTAATGAACAAATTCATGTTTTCAATTGTATAAAATTTAAATTTCGACCATGTACTCATTTCTTTTCGGGGTTTTTTTAAATTTCGCAGACGGTATAAGACAAAAAGTGTGTTCGTGTTAGTTCAAACCCTACAAGCCAGACAAGCAAACAGATTCGATAGTTTAGTACACAAAGGTTTTATAGTTAATTATGTGCGACTACCGTTTTGTTGTTAGATTTCTTTTTAATGCAGGACCACATGCTTAATACCAATGCCAGTTTTATATGAAAATGTTGATGTGAAGCATATTTCTTGAAGTATTTTTCTCATACCAAAAGACAATGTTATTCATCTTCCACGAGGTGGGATATTACACCTTGTACTTACGGACATAACATACTGTTTTTTGGTCCCTGGCATTTGCTGTATATATCCTATATATATGCTTATAATGAAGTACGGTTATAACGAACTAAAATTAGTGGTCCCCTTGAATTCGTTATAACCGTAGTTAACTGTAATTCAGATATGTAGTTTTCTGGGACTAGCTGTGATTAATGATAACAGAAATATGAATACGAAAAGGTAAATGGGCTGTTTTATCATGTCTGATCCATACATTACTGTATTTATCATTCGTCAACACTCGCCCCTTTCCGTAACCTGCAAGAAGATTCGGCTTGTCCCGGAATAACACGAGTTGGTCACGAATGTGTATTTATATCTCTTTGAGACTTTAGTCGGGTGAACTAAAAAAGAGACATGTGGACAGTTGATTTTCATGTATACGCTTTTGTGTCACGATTACTTCAATTTCCACGTGGCGTATCAAAATTGCGTTTATGTATATACAAAGGAAATATAACCTTGATCGTGGTGGGATATTGCTAATTCACTACCTCACTAATGCTCACACAGTTTTGATCCTATTTGTATTATCATTTATTAGCAATTATCAGGGAAAATAGGTTGTTACTCATAGATTATACAAAATACACCAGACCCTTGTCTTTAGTTATTTTCCATTTGCTTTCAGAATGAGATTGGTCGCTTGGACGAACTTAAGAATGGCGTGGTACCAAATTTGAGAAAAAATAAACTCTCCAAGTCTAATAGTACGAATAACGTGAGTACTGCCCACGACAAGAATGTCCAGCTTGTCAGTATTAACCATTTGTAATGTCCATCTTCATCACTGGACCTTCAGTGTTCATGACACGACTTCCACCGCATACAACTTTAGACGGCCTTCAGTGTTTGACATCTGTATCAAGCATTAATTACGCCATGCCAGCGTTTGATCTGATCGGAACAACAACTTTAGACCTCATTGTGTCATAAGTCATCTGTATGAACCATCTATGGTATCATACCAATGTTTGAGCTGATCGGAACGACAAGCATGAACCATCTATAACATCATACCAGTGTTTGAGCTGACCGGGACAACAACGTTAGACGTCCTTAAATCTTATGACATACGTCCTTAAATCTTATGACATACGTCCTTAAATCTTATGGCATCTGTAAAAACCATCTATAGTATCATACCAGTGTTTTAACTTATCGGAACAACAAGCTTTGGCGTCCTGAAGTCATATGGGATCTAACTGAACCATCTATAACATCATACCAGCGTTTGGGCTGATCGGAACAACAAGTTTGGACGTCCTAAAGTCATACGGTATCTGACTGAACCATCTATAACATCATACCAGCGTTTCAGCTGATCGGAACAACAACTTTAGAAGGCCTTATATCTTATGGCATCTGTATGAAGCATCTATAACATCATACCAGTGTTTGAGCTGATCGGAACAACAACTTTGGACGTCCTTAAATCTTATGGCATCTGTATGAAGCATCTATAACATACCAGTGTTTTAATTTATCGGAACAACAAGTTTGGACGTCCTGAAGTCATATGGCATCTGTATGAACCATCTATAATATCATACCAGCGTTTGAGCTGATCGGAACAACAAGTTTGGACGTCCTAAAGTCATATGGTATCTGACTGAACCATCTATAACATCATACCAATGTCTACGCTGATCGGGACAACATATTTAGACGTCCTTATATATTATGGCATCTGTATGAACCATCTATAACATCATACCAGTGTTTTAACTTATCGGAACAACAAGTTTGGACGTCCTGAAGTCATATGGCATCTAACTGAACCATCTATAGCATCATACCAGCGTTTGAGCTGATCGGAACAACAACTTTAGACGTCCTTATATCTTATGGCATCTGTATGAAGCATCTATAACATCATACCAGTGTTTGAGCTGATCGGAACAACAACTTTGGACGTCCTTAAGTCATATGGCATCTGTATGAACCATGTATAATATCATACCAGCGTTTGAGCTGATCGGAACAACAAGTTTGGACGTCCTTATATCTTATGGCATCTGTATGAAGCATCTATAACATCATACCAGTGT
The DNA here is from genome assembly GCF_022045235.1 of Haliotis cracherodii. Taxonomy (NCBI): domain Eukaryota; kingdom Metazoa; phylum Mollusca; class Gastropoda; order Lepetellida; family Haliotidae; genus Haliotis; species Haliotis cracherodii. The sequence goes on along the minus strand of NW_027266308.1, from coordinate 52,163,534 downwards.
TTGAGCTGATCGGAACAAGAACTTTGGACGTCCTTAAGTCTTATGGCATCTGTATGAAGCATCTATAACATCATACCAGTGTTTTAATTTATCGGAACAACAAGTTTGGACGTCCTGAAGTCATATGGCATCTGTATGAACCATCTATAATATCATACCAATGTCTGAGCTGATCGGGACAACATATTTAAACGTCCTTAAATCTTATGGCATCTGTATGAAGCATCTATAACATACCAGTGTTTTAGCTTATCGGAACAACACGTTTTGGCGTCCTGAAGTCATATGGCATATAACTGAACCATCTATAACATCATACCAGTGTTTTAGCTGTTCGGAACAACAACTTTAGACGTCCTTAAGTCTTATGGCATATGTATGAACCATCTATAACATCATAACAGTGTTTTAGCATATGGGAACAACAACTTTAGACGTCCTTAAATCTTATGGCATCTGTATGAACCATCGATAACATCATACCAGTGTTTTAGCATATGGGAACAACAACTTTAGACGTCCTTAAATCTTATGGCATCTGTATGAACCATCTTTAACATCATACCAGCATTTGAGCTGATCGGAACAACAACTTTAGACGTCCTTAAATCTTATGGCATCTGTATGAACCATCTATAAGATCATACCAGCGTTAGAGCTGATCGGAACAACTTTGGACGTCCATGTGTCATGTGACATTTGTATCAGGCATTTATATCATGATGCCAGCATTTTAGCTGATCAGAACACAACCACCACCACCACCACCACCAACAACAACAACAACAACAACAACAACAACAACAAAGACAACATTTAACATCCTTTTGTTTGATTTCAAACAGTAATAACCCGAAACAGCGTTGTAGCTTCTGAAACAACATCAGTATGTGCTCTTATGGTCAAGGTCATATGTACAAAAAACTCTAAATCAACGTTTTAACTGAACGAAACAACAACAAAAGGAAACAAACGTTACATGTCCTTGCAATATGTGTTATGAGACATCTGGTCATGTGTTGTATCAAAAACGTTTGAGGTGATCGAAGATAAGGGAGAGGAAATCTTACTCTTACTCAGTAGTACTCCTACACATGAGTGAGTTCGAGGCCGCAGTAGTTGGTGGATTCACGTGCCTTTGTCAATTTGCTCTGTGAGATCAGATTACAGAAGAACTTTTAACAAACAACGTTCACCACACCTACAGTCAGACAAGGATATGAACGAAGCTGGATATAGCGATGTAACGATCAACCCAATACCACATCCCACTTCGGATATAACGAACGGAACACTTAGGAACTCGATATATCCGGAGTTAATGTACACTGGACTGATTTCATTGTAATGATATCAATGAGATACTGTTAAGGTCGACATTAATACCAGTTTACCAACTCTTTGTGCGCCATGAGTGGACATGTGGTGTACCAAATGTGCGTGGACTGGTTGATGTTTGGAATAAACAGATAGGGAGTTCTTAAACAGAAAAAAACCACAATTCTGTGTACAGTGCCTTCAGTGAATAATGTACCGTGTTTTTGTATTAAGCATGAAATACCAAGTATCACATTTCATTATGTGGCATAAGACACACATAACACCTCAAGACTGGTGATGTTGATTACTTGACTGCGCTGTTTGTCGACATTCGCCTCTCTCCGGAACCGCCACGGAATTACCCGAGTGTTCACGAATGAGTTCTTTATATGTGAAATAACAATGACGGATAACTTTGTTTCAGTCAAACAAAGAAAGCATTTGTTTGATTGGACGCTCATTTAGATGAAACAGAGTTGATATACTTTCTTGACAGTATACTTATGATTATTTCTATAATTACTGTTACCATCATCATGTCAGTTAACGTCAATTTCGGATTATTATTATTATTATTATTATTATTATTATTATTATTATTATTATTTACAGATTAAAATACAAAATGCAGCAAAATGCGTTTCAGTGATCTTGGCACAGTCACGGTGCTTAGTCTCATCATCAGTTCAGGGTCCTTGTCCCCTCTACACGCAGCACAGACAGCGAATGGGACTTCTCCCAGGAAGCGCTGCGTAGTCAAACCCACCCAGAACCTTTCGGAGAATATGAAGACTCCCCAACACTGCAGCCTTCTGCATTACCCAGATTGTCAGAAGGGCTGTATTCCTTTCCAAACTCGGGTACTCTCCAAATGTCAGTCAACAGATTGGGAGGTACCAAACCTAAGGCACCGAGAACAATGGGGAGTCGTACAACTTGGTACTTGGGATGGAAGCGTGACATTTCGAAAGCGAGGTCTGCATATTTGCTGTGTTTTTCCTCAATCTTGTCAATAACATAAGTGTCAAAGGGGACAGAAACCTGTGGTTGTTGTTGTTGTTGTTTTTGTTGTTATTATTATTATTATTATTATTATTATTATTTAGAAGGTTCTACTTCAAACCATGTTCACCACATGACACCTTGTGTAACTATGACGTCTCTATACTAAAATCAGCTACCTACTGTTTGTTGTGTAAAAATCAATTGCGGACTGGCGCGGTACCAACTTTAAGACGAAGATCGATGTATAATAAGGACCCTCATGGGCCGACGATTTATGGATCATAAAAGAAATAAGTAAAACTTTAATATAATTTCCTTGTTTTGATTTATTTCAATTCGAACAGAAATTCAGATTCATATGAATATAGAAATAGTTCAGCAAGAAGGGGAGCACAGTTCAAAACGATGTTATCTATGAGGAAATCCGGGGACACGGGTGGCCCAGTTGTCTAAGGCGCCGCAATTCGCTGTGCAGAGTTGCATTCTTTGGGCACGCCAGAAACCTATGATTGTGGGTTCGAATCCCGGTTAGCCCCGATAATGTTTCTAGGTTTGTCAGCACCATACCCCTCCCTGCTCGTGGATTTCGCCGAATTGGTAAACGTCTAAGACCTGCATCACTTCGGGCTTTCCTCCCACATTAAGCTGACACGCTGGAATAATTGTATTAATTCCACTTGTCTCAAATACTTTCTGAGAACATAAACAAAGTCCTTCCTTGATTGTGTTAAGTATTATGGTTAATCTATATGACAGTGATTAGGTCATACATTTGGGGGACCCTGCAATATCTTTCTCGTTGTACGCATTACATTGAAGCTTTGGAATCCATTCGAAAGAAGAGTAGTCATGTCTTCAGGTTTTTAAGTAAAGCCAAGAGTCGATAGTACAGGTGTGCTGATGCGTGATGTACTGGTGCGTGGTGTACTGATGCGTGAAGTACTGATGCGTGGTGTTTTGGTGCGTGGAGTGGTGCTTGGTGTTATGGTGTGTAGTGCGCTGGTGCTTGAAGTACTGATGGTGTATTGGTGCGTGGTGTACTGGTGTGTAGTGAAATGGTGCATGGTGTACTGGTGTGTGGTGAAATGGTGCGTGGTGTTCAAGGGTGCGTGGTGTACTGGTGTGTGGTTCACTGATGCGTTGTGTTATGGTGCATGGTGTGCTGGTGCGTGGTACACTGATGCGTGGTGTACTGTTGCGTGGTATACTGGTGCGTGGTGTTAAGGTGTGTGGTATACTGATGTGTGGTTTCCTGATGCGTTGTTATGGTGCGAGGTCTACTGATGCGTGGTGTTATGGTGCGAGGTGTACTAATGCGTGGTGTTATGGTGCATGTTATACTGATGCGTGGTGTTATGGTGCGAGGTGTACTGATGGGTTGTTTCCTGATGCGTGGTGTCATGCTGCATGGTGTACTGATGCGTGGTGTACTGGTGCGTAATGTTATAATGTGTAGTGTACTGATGCGTAGTTTCCTGATGCGTTGTGTTATGGTGCGAGGTGCACTGGTGCATGGTGTACTGATGTGTGGTGTACTGATGCGTTGTGTACTGCCGTGTGGTATATTGATGCGTGATGCACTGATGCGTGGTGTACTGATGCGTTGTGTTGCAGTGCGTGGTGCACTGATGTGTGGTGTACTATTGTATGGGTACTGGTGTGTGGTGTTATGGTGGGTGGTGTACTGATGCGTGGTGTACTGGTGCGTAATGTGCTTGTGTGTGGTGTACTGATGCGTGATGGACTGATGCATGGTGCATTGATGCGTGATGTACTAGTGCGTGGTTAAGTGATGCGTGGTGTACTGATGCGTGGTGTACTAATGCGTGATGTACTGATGCGTGATATAGTGATGCATGGTGCATTGATGCGTGATGTACTGGTGCGTGTTTTAGTGATGCGTGATGTACTGATGCGTTGTGTACTACTGCATGATGTACTGATGCGTGATGTACTGGTGCGTGGTTTAGTGATGCGTGCTGTACTAATGTGTGATGTACTGGTGCGTGGGGCATTTAGCGTGATGTACTGGTGCGTGGTTTAGTGATGCGTGGTGCACTGATGCGTGATGTTCTGATGCATGGTGTTCTGATGCGTGGTGTACTGATGCGTGATGTACTAATGCGTGATGTACTGATGCGTGATTTACTAATGCGTTGTGTTCTGATGCGTGATGTACTAATGCGTGATGTACTCATGCGTGATGTACTCATACGTGGTGTTCTGATGCGTGGTGCACTCATGCGTGGTGTACTGATGCGTGATGTTCTGATGCGTGGTGCACTGATGCGTGATACACTCATGCGTGGTGTACTGATGCGTGATGTACTGATGCGTGGTGTTCTGATGCTTGGTGTACTGTTGCGTGATGTACTAATGCGTGATGTACTAATGCGTGATGTACTGATGCGTGATGTACTAATGCGTGGTGTTCTGATGCGTGGTGTACTAATGCGTGGTCTACTGATGCGTGATGTACTAATGCGTGGTGTACTGATGCTTGATGTATTAATGCGTGATGTACTGATGCCTCATCGGTGTGCATAAACAGTTTAATACTTTGATAGTTTAAAAGTTTGATTATTTGCTATCATATTAACTTCCTCATTACTGGACTAGTTTGTGTGTGTTTACAAGGTCTGTCCAGTGATTCATACAGCAAACGCGTTTTTTTTAAACTTAAGCAATGCAACGGCTTACTGAAAGCCAACTTTACGCGCCGTGGGTATGCTGCAAACAGAAAGTGGCGCAAAAGGAAAGTTGCCAGATAGTTAATCGAAACATTATAGTATCTCTTTGGAGGCGTTATCTTCAGCAGGGCAGCACTCATGACATGCCATGGGCCGGTCGTCCACGTGTGACGTCATGTCAGCTAGACAGCCATATTCGGATGGTGCATCTACAGAAACGTCAATGAGGATATACAAACCATGACTAGATGGACAAATGTGACTGGTTTGTGACACTCATTCCTAATAAGACCAAACTGAAGTGGAGCGAGTGAATGCCATTTTACGCCACAATCATCATTATTCCTTGCAGCTCTGTCACGGCGGTCTGTACGCGCTCGACCAGAGGCCAGGTAATCCAGTGATTGACGTTATACGTTATCGAAGATACGCAATCAACCCAGTGACCGAGTCTTGCCACCCGATCCACGCCTTTTCAAGACAAAGAGTGATGGAGGACTATTCTAACCCAGGTCCTCGTCGGGCAAAATGCAATAGGAGAAAACAATTACGTTTAAAGTGATGAAATACGGTACACCCGCAACAGCTCGACAGAGACTTTCTTCTCGATAGTGATCCATATATACACAAATATAAGGAGAGTTTCGTCCCTTAGTTCTGCCAGGATTTGCTGTTGCGAGTTTTATATTTCATATTCACCCTTATTTCGTCTGTTTGAATGAATATTACTCGTTAGGGTTTGTTTGTTTGTTTGTTGTTTAACGCCGCACTCAGCAATATCCCAGCTATATGACGGCGGTCTGTAGATAATCGAGTCTGGACCAGAAAATCCAGTGATTGATATCACGAGCATCGATCTACGCAATTGGGATACGATGACATGCATCAACCAAGTCAGCTAGTCTGACCACCCGATCCCGTTAGTCGCCTCTTGCGACAAGCATACCTGGCTGAAAACCTATTCTAACCCTGATCTTCGCGGGTCTCATTCAGAAATAAAGATATGTCAAGATATGTAAAAACTGGTTATTAAGTGAAGAGTTCAGGCTTCAACAGAAAACACGAAAGAAATCGGTGTATTTAACATTTGAAACCCCAAACTTGGATTTAGATTCGGAATAGCGCCATCAAACATATCGGTAACACATGACATTTACCTATTCATTACTATTCAGTGTAATGCTTATTGCCTGTTATAACTTACCCATACATCATGTGTACGTGACACATTAATGAGTGAGTGAGTGAGTATGGTTTTACGCCGCTTTTAGCAATATTCCAGCAATATCACGGCGGGGGACAAGAGAAATGGGCTTCACACATTGTACCCATGTCGGGAATCGAACCCGGGTCTTCGGCGTGACGAGCGAAAGCTTTAACTACTAGGCTACCCGACCGCCCCGACACATTAATGAAATATGTACCAGTAAGCATTGATGCATCTCTTCCGTAACGTTATCGCCGTGTCTGCCATCAACGCTTCCATAGTCATGCCTTCATAAAGCCTATTTCAATGCATTTGTCATTTCGCTTGATATTAATTCCCATGCTGATTCTCTGTAACGTATAACGTCTCTGCTATATGGTGAATTAATGCAAATCTCCAGTATGACCAGGTATGAACTACTTTGTATGCAGATAGTGGCGCCTGATACCAAACCTAAAATATATCACTTATTTAGCAATTCACCAAATGTTACGTACCATGTGTAGGTCTTCATTCATCTCGTCAAATGCATGGATGGGCATTGTGTACAAATCAACTCGCTCAGCAACAACTTGATGAATAGTTACAAGCTTGAGACCATGTCATTCTAGGCTTCGGTTGGCCTGCACAGACTGAGCGAGTTTAAGGTCGCTTTTAACAGCGTTCCTGTTATATCACGGCGTGTTAGTTAAATGTGGGAGGAAAGCCTGAAGTGATGCAGGTCTTAGACGTTTACCACTTCGGTGAAACCCACAAGCACGGGTTTGGTGCTGACAGACGTTGAAACATAATCTTGGCGAATCGGGATTTGAACAAAGGGTTCTGGCGTGCCCAGGGGACGCAACTCTGCAAAGTGAATTGCGACGCCTTAGACGACTGGGCCACCTTCCCCCTGGCCTACACATATTGGCATCGACATGTCTATACAGTTGCAACATTTGGTTTATTCTAACTGGTGTGGTGGGCGGAGTGATTCATATGAATAGCCACGCTGTGCATTCAACAAGCTGCGATGGAAACTAGAGCGCCCTTATATCTATGTATCAGCTATGGTGTAATGTTACGGAGCGGAAAGAATCCTAGTTGACACTTGGTGTTATACCCGTCAGATACCTCGACATGGTCGACATGGTCCATGACTTCAATAAACCAGGTTTTGTTGTCCAATGTCCATCAACCTTAACTATTAACGCAAACGTGCAGCCATCCTCGTTAATCCAGGCTATTATCTCTACGTTCTGTTATGATAAAAACCCTGGTTACATTCGCTACCATGTAGCTTCGTTTTGGGGATGTGACATCCGATCTGCTGCCTCCGTGGTCTAATGGTAGAGCATACCAAAAGACGTTAAAAGATGGTACTTGTTGTTACCCTGTCTGGCGCTTGGCATTAAGGGGTTAAAACAAGGACTGGTCGGCTCGGAGTCAGTATACTGTGTCTGAGTGGGGTATTCATGTTAAACTGCGGCATGGTATCTCAGTGAGCTAGCACGATAAATCGGCATCAGTCCGGACTAGTACAAGCAGCCACACACACACACACACACACGTGCATGCACGTCGCTATATAAGTGCAGTAATCTTGGACTCGACGTAAAACCCAATTTCACCTCACCTCACCTCCGATCTCCATAATTCTTATCAAGAACTTCGTATAGAATTCTCTGGCGTGTAATAGGTTTTAGCGTCGTGTCATTCGAGGCAAACTCTCAACAAAGCTAGAAGCCGGGCCCCAGTCCATACTATCGAAACACCTATATTCTAACACAGACTAACGATAGTCGTAACGCTAAAATCGCTTTGTGGCTCGAGGTGGTTGATACAATAATTGGATGGAATAATTGAATATGACATACCGTTTTGCTGTCGACATGATATAACCTACGAATTTAAAAGTCGCATATAACAAGGTATATGCATTAAGAGATTATCCACTACTCTATATGCTGTCATCCAACAAAACCAATCTGGTTAATTTGCTTCAGGCTGTGTCACATTATTGCGCCAGTGCTTATCGCACACCACCAGGCCCGCCGCAGCACTGGGGTTCAGCAAGGAGCTCACCACTGCCCACGACTCTTTAAATGCCTTTGTAACAACTTTAGTGTTTGCTTCGAAAAGATAAACAAAACAGTCAGCTGAATTAAAGCAGCCATATGGTTGAACAGATAGGTCTAGCTCAGCCATTAGTGGAGCAGGATATTATTAAAAGCGAAGACCTTGACTCGATGAGTACAATGTATGAAGCCTATTCTTCCCCCGCAGTGATATGACCAGAATATTGCAACACGTGGGACAAAATTGTAATCACTCACAAACCGTGCGTGTAAACTAAAACCAGGGCTAATTTTTATAGCTCATATTGTCACAGATATTATGCCACAAAAAATATCCCTACGATCAAAACTGAAATACAGATGGGTTGATGGTTAATGTGAGAGTTCTGTAACCGCAACTAGTGAGTGAGTGAGTGAGTATGGTGTTACGCCGCTTTTAGCATTATTTCAGCAATATCACGGGGGGGGGGGGGGGGGGGGGGGGGGGGCACCAGAAATGGGCTTCTCTCAACTAGTTAGTGCGCAGCTCACTTTCCAAATGGCATCCGCCATGAAACATCGTCATTGTTAAGTCACGGAATATCCAGCTGACGGCATGATCTAGCTCCTGTTACCTAACATTCTCATATGAGGAGACCCGTGAATATCGTAAAAGGCGACTAACGGGATCGGGTGGTCAGGCTCGCTGACTTGGTTGATGCATGTCATCGATCCCAATTGCGTGGATCGATGCTCATGATATCAATCACTGGATTGTCTGGTCCAGACTCGATTATTCACAGACCGCCGTCATATAGCTGGAATATTGCTGAGTGTGGCGTTAAACAACAAACCAACCAACCAACCATATGAGGAGACAAGACTTTGATTAATGTAACGATAAAGAGATCCGATATTGAGGCCATCGTTCATATTGGATTTCAGGTATAATTCATCATGTCATTGTTGCTTGGCGTTCGGGATTTGAGCTGAATGCCCATCCCTGCATTTGATAAGGTGGTCGAAGTAGGCAATGGTCTATTGCGTTATATTGTTAATGGTATAATATCAGGGGTGACCTTCACAAAAATTAATCGCATTACAACTTCGATTTTATCACTGGGGATTTTTGCAGATAGGCAAATGATGTCCATGAATGAACTGCTGCTCTGTAAACGATTCTCCCCATTTGTCACACACTCCGATTATGTCGGTCAAACAGAGGATATGGTGATCAATAAGACAATACAATACGTAATGGAATAATCCAACTAACGCCAGCGTGGTCGCTGAGTGATATCACAGAAACCATTGATATGCGTTAAAAAGTTTAAAGGATTTGTAAAAATAGCAGTTTTCAGTTAGAGAATATTGATCAAAGGTAAAGACAATAGTTTTGTGTTTTAGATAACTGTGTCAACTGCTTACTTTTTACGTTCCGTTAACCCTTTATGCTAGAAGGGCCCATAAATATATGACAATCATCTCGTAGTCTATCCTCGATCATCAAGTATGTTATATTTCCATCCTTTTGCGAAAGTGAGTGAATGAGTTGGGTTTAACGCCGCCTTTAACATTATTCCAGTTATATCACGGCCTGTCAGCTTGATGTGGGAGGAACGCCCGAAGTGATGCAGGTCTCAGACGTTTACCACTTTGGTGAAACCCACGAGCACGGATATGGTGCTGACAACCCTAGAAACATAATCGGGGCGAACCGGGATTCGAACCCACACTCATAGGTTTCTGGCGTGTCCAGGGGACGTAACACTGCACACCAAATCGCGGCGCCTTAGACGACTGGGCCACCCGTGCCCCCCTTTTGCGATAAGTACCCTTGTTAAATTAGCTACCATAGCCTCGTTTCGGAAATGACGTCGCTATTTCTAACTCTCTTATCACTAACCAAGCACAGACTTTCTCTCGCTCATGAGAGCTATTTGATTGGACGGCTCTTTCTACCGCCTTGCCATGCAAATGGAGCTCAAATGTTTGTTGTTTTTTGTTGTATAAGGTCGCACTCAGAAACATTCCAGCTGTATAATGGCGGTCTGTAAATAATCGAGTCTGGACCAGACAATCCAGTGATTGATATCACGAGCATCGATCTACGCAATTGGGATCGGTGACATGCATCAACCAAGTCAACGAGCCTGACCACCCGATCCCGTTAGTCGCCTTTTACGACAAGCATAGTCGCCTTTTACAGCAAGCATGGATTGCTGAAGACCTATTCTACCCCGGATCTTCACGGGTCTCATATAAAGTGATGATATGTTATGGTCTGGGTATCAGACAGAAACATTATCGGCACTGTGGTATTACGTTGGATCGTCATGCTGAGACGGTGGGTTAGCCTAGTGGTTAAAACGTTCGCTCATCTCACCGAAGACACCGTTTCGATTTCCCACATTGGTACAATGTGTGAAGCCAATTTCTGGTGTCCCCCTCCGTGATATTGCTGAAATATGGCTAAAAGCGGTGTAAACCTACGGATCTTCCGTGTGACTAGCTGACGCTTTAACCACTAGGCTATCCCACCACCTGTATAACATGACATAATAATCAAGATAAAGTCAGAGGACCAGTGAAACACATTTGGACTGGGCACTTCATTGGGCCTTTTTGGTTGTATTAATTCTTTTTAACAGCAGATCCATAAATGTGAAACATAAAAGTTTTCTAGAAGTGTTATTTTTCTTCCAACCATGTCTGGAAGCAATTTACAATTTGGGACTGGTCATTCATAAAAAAAAAATGACAGTGAAAGAGGAGTGGGGTTGCAAAATGTATGAACAATCAAGGGGCAGGGGTCGGGGTGGCATATCAAGATGACAGCTCTATTTTTTCAAATAATTTCTTTTATTAATTTGTACATTATTTAAAGACAGCTAATTTATTATAGGGGGTGGGATGTGGTCGTGGAATCAGTAAATATGATACAGTCATAAGCCAATCTCACCGCCCCCTCCCCAGTAATAAATGACCAGTCTCTTTTAAAGAAACATCCAAATTAACTTCAAGCAGCACCTTTGTTAAATATATTTCTTTCTTTTAATTTCAATCGACAATACATTTCACTTCAGATAAATATGTCTGTACAATTTCATTTCTGTTTCGAATACTAGTTTCTGAAATGCTACACCAATCAACAATCAAAACTCAAGAGGGTCAGCTTTACCAGCGGATGACATTCATTTCTTATTCAACTTGATGGACATAACACGCAATAAACAGACAATTGCTTGCAAGCTGCATAGAAAGTCTGGTAATGTCTTTGCATGCACTTTGTTCAAAGCTTCAGATGGTCTGTCCTGTGTGGCGAGGCACTAATACTACAGCTATAATAGTTGTTGGTCTGAAACACATCAGGGTGAGTTTGGAGGTACCAATAAAGTCTGACATGGTATATTTTAAAAACCCATCAGACATGGGCATTTTGCAGGTACTAAGATGTCGGGCCTGTGAGTATTTGGAGAAACCCATGAGGTCAGGCCTGAATGTGTTTGGAGGAACCAATGAGGTCAGGCCTGGATGTATTAGGGGAGCCCATGAGGTCAGGCCCGGGTGTGGAGGAACCCATGAGGTCAGGCCTTGATGTGTTTGGAGGAACCCATGAGGTCAGGCCTGGATGTGTTTGGAGGAACCTATGAGGTCAGGCCTGAATGTGTTTGGAGGAACCCATGTGGGTAGGCCAGAATGTGTTTGGAGGAACCCATGAGGTCAGGCCTGGATGTGTTTGGAGGAACCCATGAGGTCAGGCCTGGGTGTGTTCGGATGAACCCATGAGGGTCAAGCCTTGATGTGTTTGGAGGAACCCATGAGGTCAGGCCTGGATGTGTTTGGAGGAACCCATGAGGTCAGGCCTGGATGTGTTTGGAGGAACCCATGAGGTCGGGCCTGGATGTGTTTGGAGGAACCCATGAGGTCAGGCCTGGATGTGTGTTTGGAGGAACCCATGAGGTCAGGCCTGGATGTGTTTGGAGGAACCCATGAGGTCGAGCCTGGATGTGTTTGGAGGAACCCATGAGGTCAGGCCTGGATGTGTTTGGAGGAACCCATGAGGTCGAGCCTGGATGTGTTTGGAGGAACCCATGAGGTCAGGCCTGGATGTGTTTGGAGGAACCCATGAGGTCAGGCCTGGATGTGTTTGGAGGAACCCATGAGGTCGAGCCTGGATGTGTGTTTGGAGGAACCCATGAGGTCAGGCCTGGATGTGTTTGGAGGAACCCATGAGGTCAGGCCTGGATGTGTGTTTGGAGGAACTCATGAGGTCAGGCCTGGATGTGTTTGGAGGAACCCATGAGGTCGGGCCTGGATGTGTTTGGAGAAACCCATGAGGTCAAGCCTGGATGTGTTTGGAGGAACCCATGAGGTCAGGCCTGGATGTGTTTGGAGGAACCCATGAGGTCAGGCCTGGATGTGTTTGGAGGAACCCATGAGGTCAGGCCTGGATGTGTTTGGAGGCACCCATGAGGTCAGGCCTGGATGTGTTTGGAGGAACCCATGAGGTCAGGCCTTGATGTGTTTGGAGGAACCCATGAGGTCAGGCCTGGATGTGTTTGGAGGAACCCATGAGGTCAGGCCTGGATGTGTTTGGAGGAACCCATGAGGTCAGCCCTGGATGTGTTTGGAGGAGGCCTGTGTGCCTGTGTTTGTGTGTGTGTGTTTGTGGAGGAGAGGGAAATTTTTAGGGATTTGTCATTTATTATAGTGGGTGGGTGTGGGGATGTGAGCTGGGTGAGTGCCACATGATACAGTCCTGAGAGGAATCCGCAGCATACTTCCAGTGCTTCAGACTGTCCATGACCAACACCAGCTATGGGACACAGATAATGTGTCACGTGTTCCATCAATACTGACATGAGTCGATCAACATCACGGAAAAGTTTCAGACTGAAAGCATTCCTTCACACAATCACCATGACCAGTTGTCAGAAAATTGTAAGCTGTTTCTGGGGATCAACAGGCAATATGCTTCTCTCATCCTCGCTGTTCCCACACAGTATACAGGACATCTCGTACACCTGAAACAAACAAGGCCAACCTATTTACACTTACCCATGCAACAGTTAAATCCTGGAACAATTCTAAAAAGATGGACCAATATTGGTACTCTTGCCAGCAGATTAGCGCTGCAATTCGCTGTGCAGAGTTGCGTCCCTTGGGCATGCCAGAAACCTTTGGGTGGGTTTCAATCCCAGTTCGCCCCAATTATGTTTCTAGGTTTGTCAGCACCATATCCGTGCTCATGGGTTTCACGAAGTGGTAAACATCTGAGATCTGCATCACTTCAGGCTTTCCTCCCACATGAGGCTGACATGCTGTGATATAATTTGAATACTGATCAAGGCCATGTTGAACCCAACTCACTCACTCCAAAATGAACAGTTTAAATATTGTTACAGACAAATGGAAAGTATTCACACAGTTCTCAATGTAACTTATTTGAATCAAGTCTCAGTTTGTATGTGAACAAAATGAAATATTTGATCTGATATAAAAACCTTGAAAACGAAATGGTCCAAAATCAATAGAAAAACTTTTTTTAGTTTACACGTTTACAGTATATATTACACTACAGTATTCTACATGTTCTGTGTATCAATACCAAGAATAACTTCAATTCTTCATGAAATAAGTGTTTAGGATGTGTGAGTAAAGGAAGAGTTATGTCCCTTGATTTAGCCTGTCAGTAGCAGCATGTGTGACTTGATGATGAAGGATGGTTTATTATAGGGCTGGGACAAGTCCAAATTTACTACCCAAGTAGTGGATGTAGGTCTCAAGAGATGGGTACAAAATGTCCAATTGGGAACTTTTATACAGGAGCCCTAGCAAGAACTATTTAGATACACACATAAAATGATCTGATCATGTATACACTGAAGTTGACTGAAGCTTTATCTTTACTCAAACATAAAAAAAGTCAGAAGGAATGTGTGTATGGAAATTGGAGACTTGGAGTTTAACCGTGAAGTTTAATTGTTATTGTCAATAAACAATATATCACATAACTAACCATAAGTCTGGGTAGTCCTGTGGGTACCCAAATTAAACATCCCAGCCCTAGTTTGCAATCATCCCTGTCTGCTGACTGCCTCCATGGTCTAGTGGATATTCCATTCTAGTATACCCATAGAATGGAAGGTCAGTGGTTCCATCCCCAGGGGCGTCACACCAAAAGACATTATAAGATGGTACTTGTCATCTGCCTGCCACTCGGCATTAAGAGGATAAAACAAGGACTGTTCAGCGCATAGTCATAATACTGTGCCTGAGTAGGGTATTCATGTTAAACTGCAGCATGGATTCTCAGTAGGCTACCACTATAAAAGTGGAATTAGTCCAGACTAGCCACTAGTTTAGTTAAAAAATTGACAGAGTAATAACTAAACTACAAACAGGCCACACTAAGTTAAACTCCCACCTACACCAAATTAAAAAACACCAAACCGGTAAATGCCCCCACTGCAACTTAAAAGAAACGCCTGAACATGTAATACTATATTGCACACATTACCAGCAACACAGAACAACACTCCAAGCCACACTAAATTGCAACAAATCAAATGACACTGGCAACAGTACTAAATCCCCTAAATGTCTAACAAACATTTAAAGCACTAGGCAAATATCTAATCAAAACAGGCCTACTTGGCCACATTTAATAAAATAAAATAAAAGTACAAACAAGCTGCCATAATAAATCCTAAAATTCTAAACCTATAAAAACACACAAACTCCCTTTAGTCCACACACACACACCAAATTCCAAATTTGTTCTCCAAATTAAGTAAGCAACCCTAAAAGCCCCATCGAGGTTGCCTCGACTTTTCGGACATACCCTTTTCGACCAAACACAAAATGGCCTGGCGGGCTGTGCGCAAAATACGCATATGTTGGAAAGCGCACGTTAAATTCCTAATTTAAGTAAGTAAGTAAGTAAATAAGACTAGCCACACACGCACACACCCCCCCTAATGCATGTTGAAATATTAGTGCAATAATCTTGAATGTAACGTTAAACCCAAGTTCACCTCACCCCATGCCTCTGGTGGGGGGTAAATGCCATCTGACCTGGGATGAGCTACTCACCCCATGTCTCTGCTGGGTGGTAAATGCCATCTAACCTGGGATGAGCTACTCACCCCATGTCTCTGCTGGGTGGTAAATGCCATCTGACCTGGGATGAGCTACTCACCCCATGTCTCTGCTGGGTGGTAAATGCCATCTGACCTGGGATGAGCTACTCACCCGATGTCTCTGCTGGGTGGTAAATGCCATCTGACCTGGGATGAGCTACTCACCCGATGTCTCTGCTGGGTGGTAAATGCCATCTGACCTGGGATGAGCTACTCACCCGATGTCTCTGCTGGGTGGTAAATGCCATCTGACCTGGGATGAGCTACTCACCCCATGTCTCTGCTGGGTGGTAAATGCCATCTGACCTGGGATGAGCTACTCACCCCATGTCTCTGCAGGGTGGTAAATGCCATCTGACCCGGGATGAGCTACTCACCCCATGTATCTGCAGGGTGGTAAATGCCATCTGACCTGGGATTAGCTACTCGCCCCATGTCTCTGCTGGGTGGTAAATGCCATCTGACCCGGGATGAGCTACTCACCCCATGTCTCTGCTGGGTGGTAAATGCCATCTGACCCGGGATGAGCTACTCACCCCATGTCTCTGCAGGGTGGTAAATGCCATCTGACCCGGGATGAGCTACTCACCCCATGTCTCTGCAGGGTGGTAAATGCCATCTGACCCGGGATGAGCTACTCACCCCATGTCTCTGCAGGGTGGTAAATGCCATCTGACCTGGGATTAGCTACTCACCCCATGTCTCTGCTGGGTGGTAAATGCCATCTGACCTGGGATGAGCTACTCACCCGATGTCTCTGCAGGGTGGTAAATGCCATCTGACCTGGGATGAGCTACTCACCAGATGCCTCTGCTGGGTGGTAAAAGCTATCTGACCCGGGATGAGCTACTCACCCCATGTCTCTGCTGGGTGGTAAATGCCATCTGACCTGGGATGAGCTACTCACCAGATGCCTCTGCTGGGTGGTAAATGCCATCTGACCTGGGATGAGCTACTCACCCCATGTCTCTGCAGGGTGGTAAATGCCATCTGACCTGGGATGAGCTACTCACCCCATGTCTCTGCTGGGTGGTAAATGCCATCTGACCTGGGATGAGCTACTCACCCGATGTCTCTGCTGGGTGGTAAATGCCATCTGACCCGGGATGAGCTACTCACCCCATGCCTCTGCTGGGTGGTAAATGCCATCTGACCTGGGATGAGCTACTCACCAGATGCCTCTGCTGGGTGGTAAATGCCATCTGACCTGGGATGAGCTACTCACCCGATGTCTCTGCTGGGTGGTAAATGCCATCTGACCTGGGATGAGCTACTCACCCAATGTCTCTGCTGGGTGGTAAATGCCATCTGACCTGGGATGAGCTACTCACCTGATAATCAGCCTCAACTCGGAAAATGTATTCATGATCTGCGATGACATGCTCACAGGACTTGCACACATCTGAAGGAAATACATACAAGTAGTAAAATGTATCCATGACAACTGCACTTTTACCGTTTTGATAATAAAATAACAGTAATTTCACTTAGAAAGAGGAAAATATCAAAATATTCATAAAGTAAAGTCAATTCATCCTCAAACTGTAGACTTCTGTGATGGTTTTTGTTCCAATAATTATGTCATGAAATGTTATTAGACTGAGTAATGGGGGACACAAGCTGATCACTTACCAGGATTTATCCAGGATGTAAACTAAGTGCCCCTGACAGGCAAATTGGAGAAAAAAATCATTACTTTCTTCAAAATTAATTGTTTTCTTAAGTTCATATTTTATTATATTTAGAAGTATTTTAACATTGTTTATTTGAAACTGCATTTATTGCAATAATATAAAACTAGGCATTACAACCAGAGACCATAAACTAGGATGTATTTTACAGTCTGTGTTACAACCTCTTCCTCTTTATCATCATGATCATGTTTATTGGTGCTGTTGTCAGTGAAATACAGGTTATCCCTACAAAGCCAGAAACGTAGTTATCAGTTATATACCAGTGTGATATATATGAACATGAATTGGTCAATTTGTAATTCTAATTTTGTAAAGACATTTACTGCAGAATTCGGGCTGGATATCGGCTTCTGCGCAGGTCTAATAAATCCATGTTAATGAGGTTTCTCTGTAGCAAGAATTATTAAACAGAGTACTTGCTTGATAGTTATGGGTCAAATTACAATGAATATGTTTCACAAAGTTCTATATAAAAAGCCCAAAGAGGATACAGTTACCGTAGTTACAGTTAGTGGATTGGTTTGCAGCCAACATAAACATCAGTAATATTCATTTTGTAAATTTAATATAATGGTTCACACACATCCGTTGGCCAGAAATAATAGTATATAATTAAATAAATTTCATAAAAAAAGGATTTAAAAATCTAAATTAGGTAAATTATTATTGTTTCAGTAATTCCGTAAAATCAACTGATACCATAACAAACTCATATTCTATTTAAAAAGGAAAAAATTATTTACACATTCTGATTTTTTTCAACAGAGTTCTTTTGACTGTAAAACTTTGACATAAGCAGCACCTACGCTGATATGTGATGACTTCATCCCCGTTTTCCTCCTCACTGCAAACTCTGTTGATGACCTTCACCTCTCCCCGATTCTTACAGTCGGCACACTGGGCATAGTTCACCATGTATGACCCATTGTCCACACACATACTGCCCTGCAACACATGCAGGGAGTCTTGATCAGGTTGTTACATAATACATCACATGCATGATTGGACCACTGGCACACACAATATTGTGGACATAAAGTCGCAAACAAACATGGAAAAACATATTCTCAATTATTAATATTTTCCACATCACTTTAGTGGACAGATTATCAATTGTAGTGAGTGAGTCGGCTGGCTTTAGGGACACTTTGAACAGTATTTCAGTCATAACAAGGCGTGTCATGTTAATGTGGGAGGAGAGTCCAAAGGGATACACATATATATAGTGGACACTTACCCCTCGTGAAACCACGGACCTATACCTATATATATTATACAAGTCCATGGTGAAACCAATAAACTGAAGTTGATATAGGCCTACATATGTTACAAACAAAGATTAAAATGGAATTCATGGCATATGCAGTCACTAAAATATGCAAATGAAATACTAAAAATATGACTAGGTGTACCATAATTTTGAATATACAAAAAGATGTGCCTCCATATGCTACAAATTCAATGCTACCTCTATGGTTGATTATTGATAAGAGTGCAAATGGTCTTCACTTTTTCTATATTTGACACATTTGATTTGAATGAAAGATCACGTACATTGTCGGTGACTGTTAATTAAGAGTTCACATTATTCAGGAATTGTTGATAATGGATACTATACATATTTGCAGGTAATGACCTGATATGCTTTATACTTGTTCGCCAAGTCAGAGAATATGGGAAACACAATCAGCAATATTGTTCAAACGTTGTGCGATCTCATATTTTACATGATGTGAATGGAGTTTGTGTGTGTGACCTGGCTGATCTCTCTACAGTATGTACATTTCTTCTACTAATACTGTATATTGCACATGAATGTAGGCACAAGATTCAGTAAGATGATTATATCATCTCTCCAAGGAAAAGTTATTATTCAGAATCATGATTCCAGTGAAGATTGATTCGAAGATCAAATAAAGATTACTATTTTCTGTTAACAAACTAAATATTGGTCTTTTAATAGTGTGCCTTTCCATCACAAATATTGCCTACCCGATCTGGAAACTCTTCCTTCACACAATCTTCACACATTTTCAAAGCGAGTGAGGGAATACCCGGAAGTACACAGAGCCTAACTGAGACGTTAGTAATGATTGGCCGCTGAGAGCCAATGAAAATATTCCATGCAAAGTGGCTAGGGGATACCTCAAAACGCTCTAGTAGCAGACGACGCAGATGAAACATGAAAATTCCTCTTCCAAACCATTATTTGAAGAACCTTAAGAGCCAACCCTTGCCAGAGATTACTCCAGACGACGTTGATATTGTTATAGAGGTTTGAATTACTCTCACAAAAAATATAAACATTGTACATTCAGATAAGTTACACAAGCCTAGTGTGAAGACAGGAAAACTGATACTTTCACTCCGGTAAATAAATACTTTGAAGTTATGTAGTTCTATATACTGTCGATTACAATGCCACGTGACGTTACATCTGTACTAAATGTCTTTTCCGGAATTTTAGATTAAAATTCCATTGTTGATAATGATGTCTAAGGAGAAGAATTCTTAGCGGGGGGTTATGTTGGGTCATTTCTTGACTGTAGAGCCACATCGCGGCTCTCGGCAAAGGAATTCATTGTTGTAGCCAATGCGGGCGAGAATTTGTGTTGGAGTATTTATGTACAGTTATGCATTCCTATAATCTCGCCCAGTCTATTACGAATGCTAAGTTGGTCCCTTCTCCCAAGGAGAAATAGTATGCATCTGTTGAAAGAATGACGAAACGTGGCTCGATGACTGACTAGCCTACAGATTAGTAGCCTAAGAGACTATCCAAAATGTGTAAGGACTTGTAAGTTTCTCCGTATATCTGTGGTGATGTAGAACCGAATTTCGAACAAGTTAGGTTTATATCCGTGGAGATTCGGGTTAGAACCGATCCTCAGCAACCCTAGCTGAGAGCCGCGATGGGGTCCTACAGTAAAGACATGACTGTAGGACCCCGTGTTGTGGCTACAGCAACCCATGCTTGTCCAAAGAGGCGACTAATGGGATCGGGTGGCCTGGCTCGGTGACTTGGTTGATGCATGTCATCGTATTCACAATTTCGTAGATCGATGCTCATGATGTCAGTCCCTAGATTTACAGACCGCCATTATACAGGTTGAATGCTTCTTAGTACGACGTTAATCAACAAACAAACAAACATACAAACATGGGATAATATACCTCATGTGCTATGGTCTAGTGGATAAAGCGTCTGCCGGGAGAGCGGAAGGTCGGGGGTTCGATCATGTCAAAAGACATTGAAATATGATACTTGTTGTTTCCCTGCCTGGGCATTTAGATTTAGCCGCCAACCCCAAGGATCAAATCTTTGGTCCCAATCAGTTCACTGCATGATGCCATCAGCAAGATTAATTGATAAATGAAAACCATAAAAGAGAATAATGAAACCATTTGATTCAAATGCTATGCTGGATTCGAATATTTTGTATTGATTTGTGTGCTTATTTTCTCTTTGTCAGAGAGCAGAGGAAGACGCCCGTAAACGAAGGAAGGATGAAATATTAGCAAATTTGGACCAGCAGACATTAAATAACGTTGTAAATCAGGGATTTAAAACTCCCAATGTGTTGCCTTGTCGCAAACCAGAGGTTACCTGTACCACACCACGACTACCTAGACTTGTGAATCTTAGTTTCAGTCAACCATCAACACCCAAGACACCGGCGATCTATAGACATTATCAAACAGGATATGCTGCAACCCCGTGTTTACCACAAAACATAACAGACAAGTATTCTTTTCCAGAACTTACATGTTATAGGTTATCACACGCCCAGCCCCTACCATATTTTGATTAAAAAAACTATACACATTCCTTAATGATATGATTTTAAAGCTATAAATATTTAAGAGAATAACAATGCAGTGAATTCTGATCAGTGGAAATCTTTAGTGGAATCTTAAGTTACATTGTGGCTTTTGAATACTAATTATTGCAGTTTTTCGGGAGATGGATTTGTCATCCCAACACCAATGGTTCTCAGCGCCCTAGATAGTCTACATGCAGTTGGCCCCTTTGGCGAAAATGTTCCTGACATTTTGGATTTTATAGGTACTGCTTGAATACCATTACAAGTGACAAAAGTGACAAGTTACAAAAATTAACCACCAAGAGTCTACAATTAGACCTGTAAATTTTATTGCATTGATTTGTCATTGTTGAACATGCTGTTGCCCTAGAGGCGTGCAGGTATGTTGGTTTAGTCTAAGTCTTGAAGTCTTCAATTTTGTTTCCAGTAACAAGGACATCTTAATTTTCATGCATATCTTCTAACACGGCATGGGATAAGTCTTGGTTATTAATGACTACATTTGTTATAGATGATGATAGCCATGATATGAGAGCTTTTGATGAACATATTCGTCAACACAGCCGTGTTGATTTGAATGACAACAATGTTGTGGATTACCTGCTTGGAATAACTGAAGATACGATAAAGCCTGAAGCAAAAGCTATTGAAAGACCGCGCCAGCCACAAGTTTGGGTATGTTGATAAGTAGACTTTAGGATAGCATGCAACAGCACAAGATACAATACGGTATCAACAACGTTCTTTTACGTCCGATTCAAACAGTATCTCTGACCAAGACGTTTGTCTTGCCATGAAAATCTCGGTATTATCATGATTATACCTTTACCACTAGTCTCTATTTAATAGCTGAAATCAAAATAGAATACTACTTTAATATAATTTATTGCATATATACAATATATATTTTCATAAGACCTACTACGATCAAGGATAAAATGAAATCATACCTATGAGTATGAGTTTGATCTTTTTCGCCAAAGGTACATATTTTGTTGATGTCATTTGCTGAAACCGCTCTTAATGTCAGACCCATGTTGATGATGATCAACCTCTACGGAGAATGACCCGGCGGAGATATCTTCACTCAAAGGTCATCACTGCCGAGGAGGAAAAGTCTCTCCGTAAACTGAAGAAGAAACGAGATAAAGAACGCAGGAAGGAGAGAAAGGATCTATTCAAGAAGGAAACTAAAGGAACTCGAAGGGTTTGTAGAAAAAGTTGACTATTACCTTGGCACGTCTGTAAGTAATTATACACAATAACAACCCTATTGATATGTGATTACATAGATATCTAGCTTGTGTCTTTACGATTTGTGAAAAAAACAATTTCAGCAGTGGACGTAAAATCCTGTATTTCTCTCAAATATGGGAAATCTTTTTCTTACAAATAGTTCATTCTACAACGAAGAATATCCCCTTCTATAGATTTACGAAAATTAAGCAACTAACAAAGTGTAAATGTACTTCGAATGAATAGTGAGGGGCCTAAGAGTTCAAGATACCGTGCCTTCGGGTGTGAGTTGTAACTAAACCGCACACATGGTGCATGAGCATTTGTAATATCCTATGCATTGAATAGTAAGAAGGGATTAATATCATATAACTCTAAGATTAATCCAACCTTATTTCTCATGAATGCCCTTGAGTTGGCCTTGGTAGTCACTCATTGTCGGAAGCAAACTATTCTATATGAGATATTTATTGTTAGACTTTCCCACAGAACGATTCAGTTAGTTGTCGTATAGACCGACACCACAATGAATTCCAATTATAAACCTGCAGGTCACCTCACTCACTACTCCGAATGTATATCAAGAGAAGGTTATTTCAAATATATACTGAATAGTAACCTTGTGTGTACCTACTTACAGCACTGCAATATACCACATTTGTACACTGTCATTCTAAGCATTCTAACCCCAATGTTAACCACAATATATGTGTATGGTATTGGTTTTATTCACAGTATTTTATTCGCAGTAGAAACAAATGTCTGCACATGACATTTTATCAGAATACATTTTCTTTTGTAATACAATGTTGCGTCCGCAATTCGTTATGTTTTACATTTAGTCTGTGAAATCTTTGACTTTACCTGTTAAATAAATTCTGATACTGATTTTCTACTCTACGACTTACCTATTTTCACCAACTGGACTTTTTATGCCTATAATTAAATCAAATGAAACATGAGACAGCCATGGTGCTGACAGTGAGCGATAGATATCAGTTCTCAAGGTCTTCTACTTCCAATAAGATTAGCTAATAGGATATTACCAGGACCAAGGCCTAAAGGATTAACTCCACTAGCCCAAAGGATATTTCTAATCTTATATCCTCCATTCCTTTGGTAGACGGCTGGTCTGTCACTACATGCTTGATTATTTGGTCATCTGTTAGAAACTGTTACGAATATCATGATCAATGTCAGAGATAAGCTCCTATTGTCTTGAAGTTACATTAAGAGGTGTTAGGAAACGGTAGTGGCAAAATAAGCCATAGCAACTTCTTATGTTTCATACATCTTATACAGTGTGCAAGGATCTACACTGGACCATTGCCATAATCCTATAATCTGCACATCAATAAACTTTGCTGAAATAAAGGTTATCACTGTAATCATAGCAATAATTATCTACCACTGCACATGGCGTTATATTGCAACTTCTTACATTCCCATGATTTAATGCTGATCATCACCCTATCGTGGAATTCGTCCCTACGTCGGCATGTTACATGGCCCTGTCTTATCTTCAAAACAGCTCAGGGTGTATTCTTGGAACTTGGACTATGTTTGAAGCATGCCATCTAATGCGGCCCTTTTGCTATTTTCCATTACATATTATTTGCTCTATCAGGCTAATAATGGACAGTTGTGTACGTTTCAAAACTATTGAAGAACTGGGTTTTTTTAATCTTTCAGTTGTCTTAGACTTGTAGTGTTGACCGATGAAACAACTTGAAATTGGTTAGAGATGTTCCTTCTGAAGCAGGTTCTTACTCAAAGAGTAGATCTTCTTGAAATACTTTGCAGTATTTTCCCCACATTTGGTGGGACCTTATGAGAATCATTTCCATCAAAAATGACGTTCAGTTCCCCTGGGTGTTCTAGTCCATATAAATCTGATTCCAAGATGTTTTACATCAATCATTTTGTGTGAGATATGTATTCTTCTGATTGCTCTTTCCCGTTGTGTTTGGGAAAGTTGTACGACCTATACTTCCACTTGGAAACATGCCAGAAGGTATCTTTTTGGAGAGGTGCGGTATTAACGCCGAATGGCATTTATCTCTGTGCTTTAATGTTGAGTTGGAAACATTATCCCTTAACTCGATTGAAATCAGTGCACATACTTTGCCTATGTGTGCTTCATTAGATAATTTACAAGTAAAGGTACTCACAATTTGAATTTCTTACCTTATTTCAGAGCAATAGAAAGAGGAAGGAAGTCAAGTATTCGTGATTCTCAAGATTTCATCTCATCCTGCAGGTTCAACAATGGACTCACATATCGCGTTTGTTATTATGTAGATATCGTATATAAACATATTGTTACAGACAGTTGGTTTGTTTATTTGTGCAAACATTGAATACAGTTGGTTTGTATATGGGATACACTTAGGCTACCGATCACGTCTCTTACAAGTTTTCACAAAGTTTATTATTTTTCTGCCCCCCCCCCCCCCCCCCCCCCCCCACACACACACACACACACCCCACCCACCCACCCCATGGAGAATGCGGGATATATTTGGTCCTCTGTAACCCATGCTTGTAGTCAAATGCAACTGAAGTGGATCGGCTGGATGACCTGGTACCCCGACACATTGCACGCTACTCACACTATTAACCACTGGTGTGTCTGTCGCAGTCTTGGATTATTTACAGGCTACGTGACTGCAGCATTAAACAACAAACGAACTAAACAATAAAATGTGTCTTTGTTTACAAAATATGACTCAAGTTATCTTGAAAACATAATTAACTAAAACAAACGGTATTAAGCGAAATAACTTTACATATATAAGGATCATCCATTATAAAAAATATCAACGCTCAGTTGTGATCACTACGAGTTAAGATTGCGAGAAGCAGATGTAATGCAATGATTTTGTTCAACTGAAACATTTATGTTTTTCTACCTATATAATAGTATTACACCAATGTAGCATGTGTAACATTTTGACATAAGTTACAATACATTTGATTACATATAAGGTAGCTCATGCGATGTCGTATGGGTTTTTTTTATCATATAACCGTCAGCCGGCGAAATGCATTGTATAGTGTTGTTGGAACACAAATGTGTATTTGCTGTGTTGGTTCAAAGGAACTGTAGCATATAACATATCTGACAGCATATGGAAAGCTGTCATTCAGTAAGCCTCTGGTGGTAGGGTAATCGTGACATCTATCTATGTTTTCGCCCTTTGTTACTGTAACCATACTTTGATACTTGATCTAACTGTCAGGGTCCACGCATGCCATTGGCAACGATTACTGTTTTGTTTTCACAGTTGTAGAATGTTATATTGTCTGGGTCCCCCGTGGTCGATACGCCTCCTTACATCCAACAGTACACTAACAGTATCTATTAAAGTAGACCCCTTATAACAATCCTTTAATCCCGCCCACAAACTAACCCTTAAGTATTTCATATCCCAGGTTGCGCTACTCACTCTACAGTCTAGGTTTATTATATATATTCTGACCCACTTTAAGAGCCTCTGTCAATTGAATATATGTCACCCAATAACTTGCAATTTGCCACTCTTTCATGGAAATGGATTTCCCATACTCGCGGCAATCAGTTTATATTCATTTCGTCTTTGATCACGCTGTGCATGTCTTCCAGTGCGTACACAAGAGTCTGTGTAAGAGGGATCTTTATGATTGGGTATAGCTGCTTTACAAGTCGTGATCGTGTAAACGCAAAGTCTATTACACTTAGTAAACATACATGTACAATTTGGCTTAAACGAACAGGTGGTTTAGGGTGTGCGAACTACAATGCATTGTGAACAAACGACCCAGTATGTCTGAAGCACGTTCTTGGTACCTGCTCGTGATAAATCTGGATGTATTACATGAGGCCAAAAAACTTGCGGGAGAAACTCAGGCAACACTCCCTAGATACGACTCAACATCGATCTCATCTCACTGTTTGTGTCTAGCCACGCAGGGGGACGCGCACCCATCGACGTTTGCTCACAGTTAATACCCGTGATTAAACGGTTTATCTGCACGCTACTCAGTCTGACAAGGCTTTGTGCATGACGGGTATTGATATTTTGATACACTACCAAAGTCACTTGATAACAACACCAGTGTGACGGTGTTTCGATGCTTCAATACATCTGTTGACAACCACGGGCTTATCAAACTCTCGGTGTCACAACTGAGTTGAACATATTGCTTTTCCTTCAAGTGGTGGACTATTTATTAAAGATGGACATATGTGTATTCATTTGACAATTGGAATTTTAATTACCAAGCGACAGTGTATGAGAAGAAACAGTTTGTCGGTGAAATAGATTCAATATTGCTGCACCGTGCAGGTAAGACCTGACCATTGCTATGATCGGCTATGTGTTTTCGCACATGTGAATAGTGAGCCCAAACATGGAGTCGAATTCTAATTCGGCTCCTCCAGTGAATAACGCTCTGTTACCGGACATTTACAACAAGTTGGATGCAGACTTGCAAGAGAGGACACGTGTAATTAACACTCAGTTAGACAAACGACTGTCAATGCAGGAGAGAGTCCTTAATAAGTACCGAAGGGCAGCGGAGAGGTTGTATAAAGAAGAGTCCATTAGAGTCAGACAAGATCTTGTCAAAATCAACAAAAAGCTACCAGCAGTTGGCAACATCAGAAACTTTTGTTTAGGATACATTTCGCGGAAGAAGAAGCATGGCAGGAAAAGGAAGGGCATTCCTGAAGAGAAGATAGACATGCCTTTCTGTGAACGCCACTTTATTCATCATCTTCCAACTAAGAAGAAGTTCTATAAGCAGCCGACGCCAACTCCTCCTCCGCCAGGTGATGTAGAAGGAGGAGCGAATGTTGTCCCCGGTGATGCTGCTGTAGTGAACGGGGTTGTTCCAGCAGGAGAGAGTGTTGTGACCGACACGGATGGAGCAGTAACCGACGTCTCACTTGGGGTTATGTCTGATGTGCAATTGAATCCAGTGGAACCAAGACGCGTGTTGCCTGCATCGCGGTGACACGATAGGTAGTCCACGCAGAACAATATGGTATCTCTGTTTCCTGGTGCATTCGGCTGATATCAAGGTATCAACTTAAACCACCTATCGTCGTTGCCATATTTTGAACTGCTATGTTGTACGTGAACCGACATGTTCTTGAAAATATTGTTGTTTCCATTACATATGATGTTAGTGATGGATATTTGTATTGTCTTATTTTAGATTAATGAGTTCATCATACGTGGGACGCCACGGGGTGTATCTAAATATGATGACACATTTGGTGGCACAATTTAGAGAACATCGAGAGAATGTGGTTTCGAAACGTGACAAATAAACAACTTTAAAGGTGTATTATTATTTTTATCAACTGGAAACGTACATTTTTCAACAGTAAGTATTAAATGGTTTAAGCTTGTAATCTTGAGAGTTGAGACGATATTGTATTTCCATTGGACCTGTTTAATACCGCGTTAATGGTTGTCAACCGAGACTGATTATTAGAACATTATATAACAAATTGCGTCTGGTTGTGCCAATAAATGGAATTACTGTTACATATAATCAATCACTGTCGCATAAAACTGCTGTCAAAGCACCTGACATTGTTATATGATAAACTGCATAACTTCCACTTCTCGATTCTTTTCATTGCTTCATTTTGAAATATTAGTTCCATATTCATGGTCGATTGTAATTAATGACGCGGAAACAGTATCCGGCACGCATCAATCAAGGCATGATCACCCTAGCGTCGTGTCTGGTATAGTGGTTCATGGGGTGAACTATCAAGCCTGAACACACCGGGAATAAAATCCGCTCGTAATTAGAAGAACTCAGGCAGACGTAAGCTTCAAAAGGACATGTTTATTATAAAAGCACGCAAGTGACAATTTATCATGAAAACATGCAATTTACATTTATCCACTCCAGTCCAATATCAAAACGGGAAGTTTGATCAAGGTGCTGTCGTGACCATAAGGGTTTTCTCACGGCTCGGATGATAGCCGTGACACGCGATTAATGATCAGTTTTATCCATAAATGAGTATCAGTTCGGCCATAACGAGGCGGCTGGTTGCATGGAGACTGATTACATCGTGTGTGTGGAGATTGCTAGTCAGGAAACATGCTCTGTGGGATCAATGACTTGGAATTAGACAGGTCTGCATGCACTAGGAATGGGCGTTAGCATGTCGGTAATTTAAATGTTAGGAAAAGTCGTTGCAGGAATAATGGCTGGTGACTGATGAGTGCTTCTGGAATAGCTAAGAACAATACAATAGAACATGTTTCCATGTTGTATTGATGTGTCAATATTTGTATTAATATATAATGTGAGAAAACATGCAGTTGTATGATACTTGCAACTTCTGGTTTATTGCCCCTAGCGACGTTGTTTCGATGTAGATTCTGAAACCCTATTTCTAGAATGCCAATCAAACAGTTAATATAAAATATGTCCCACTCGATTTGACTGAGACGTCTTTCTGAGAAATTCATTAGCCTTAAGTCATAACTACTTTCAGAGAAATCAACAATGTAATGGGCCGACTGTTTTGATTTTTACACATCGTTATATATATATATGTATGTATGTATGTATGTATGTATGTATGTATGTACACAAAACAATATGAATTTCAAGAAACTATATCCATACTCATGGGGTAGTTAACAAGTTTCACATTGACGTCCACTTTGTGGACCAATTGTAACCTTACAAACAAGAGAACCTATTGAGCGTTTTAGTTATTTCAATAATTTCAATTTTGTCATTAAAAATCTACTGCCCGCCAGCTCATCACTTTTGATCGAACATTTACCAACGTGTTATTAATTTCAGACCTAATATTGGAATTGCTTTAACATCTCCCATACACAGAAAGAACAGTGTGAACAGGTGCTTTGCGGAGACTATGTCATCAAGAAATACTCATCCACGCTTCGATGAACAGCCGAGACTTGAAGCCAGTGTTTAATGACTTCCCTTTCTTTTCTGTTTGGAACGACACTGAAATGAAACTTTTATTGTCCTTTTCTATTTTTAGCCTCGCGTGTCGATACTGTCATCAATCATTTTCAGAACTTTTAAATGGAAAAGTGGTTTCAGCATGGGAACCGTGTAGTATGACATGACATGACTTCCACCGTGCTGATATATATGTATATATATAGTGACATGTGATTTTCAATTGATAACACTGTGACATGTGAAATAGAACAAAACATATTTGCGCTGATTTATATCCCTTTTCACAATTTTGATCAGGAGATACATCTGATAATAATGAAACAGAACCCGGCTGTGACCCACGCCGACAATAATTATTGCCTTGTGAATCCAGACAGCGTAGGTAGAAGAACATATATTAGTATCCAGTGTCAGGTGAATACATCTGAAAACGTAAACGATACAGGTACAATATTTTATCTTAAAATGCGAAATCAACAATTCTTTATATATCCTGTTCCTGTTACATCAGTGAAACAGAAGATGTTCTGTTTCAAATGCATTTAACGTAGGCACTAGAGGCCAATGTATGTATGCTTCATGTTTTGTGAATATAATTATTTGAATTTGAATATAAACATCGGATCAACACAATGAAACGCGCGGATTACACAAAATACATGCATGAAAATAAATACCTTTTCCTTTGTTATACAGGGTCGAACCATTGAGGTCGGGGGTAGTTTTGGTATTAATTGCGATACGTACATCCGTTTGTATCTCACCTGGATCGGAGCGCCAAAGGAGTATATATGATAACATCACGAGGCCGGTGAAGCTGTGCCATGATTTGCGACCAGAAAGTTGTCATTCAACTTGTTCAGAATTTAGCTACTAGCTACAAAAAAAACAACTCATATAAAGGAAATATCATTTTGGTCTTTGCACAGGTATAGGTGTGCAATTTGTTATGCAGTTAATCTCGTTCGTCATGCCCAAATGTCCAATGACGATTGCAGCAATATGTATATATCCCGTGTCTTTTTCCACTTATATTGATGAAGGAAGTCAACGCAGTATCTACAAAGTGTCGACACTTTGCCTACGGACATTTAAAGTGTGGACGTTTGGGAAACAAACCTTATATATGACTTTGAATAAACAAATGTAGAATTTGGTCAGTGGAGCTAGCTTTAATTGATTTATACTTAAATCAGTAATTCAACCAACATTCCAAATTACCATGGCAACCGTATTAAAAAAGCCACATTTGTGCGTTTTATAATGTAATTATGCTTGCACACATACAGCTGATCCAACACAGATTATCGTAGTTAACGTTTACAAGCCGGCATTTGCTATATTAAGCCTATTTGACTATATGTACACACATGTGATTTATAGGGTGTTTGATTCCTACATTATATGGAATATGATTGGTCCAATATAACTGTCCATTTTCGTTTGAAAAAAGAAGCTCTTTTTCTACTTTTCTCACAACGATGCTATATTACATACATATATATCATGAAATATACGAATAAGATTTTTTGATTTGACCACTCTTATCGATGATTTATTTCACCCATAGCCTTAATCTTAAACCAAATATTAGTTGTATTGGTATGGCATGGATGATGACATGTCCGAGTCTCTGTGTACTCTGTGTAGTTTGAACCTTCCTACGTGGTAACCAAATAATTTATGAATTGATTATTGGGTTTGTAATGGTTGTAATACATTTAATCGTAGTCCAAAAGTAAACATGATCGATCCAAGATAATAATTATTGAATTGTGCGTGTTTTAGAATAATTAGGATTTATGAGCCTCTCGTTCTTCTTACTTCCTATACTAAGACACTTCTTTATTAAGTAAACTCATCCAAACGTTTTGGCCTGAACAATTTCAGTGCTGTTATCTGAGACATTCTCCAGCATGTAAACTTCCGTGTAATATCGTGATCAATGAAGAGTGAGTGAGTGAGTGAGTTGGGTTTAACGCCACTTTTAACAGTATTCCAGTTATATCGCGGCGTGTCAGCTTAATGTGGGAGGAAAGCCCGAAGTGATGCAGGTGTCAGACGTTTACCACTTCGGTGAAAATCGGGGTTACCAATGAAGAGAATACACGGATTTTTG
Source organism: Haliotis cracherodii (assembly GCF_022045235.1). NCBI lineage: Eukaryota > Metazoa > Mollusca > Gastropoda > Lepetellida > Haliotidae > Haliotis > Haliotis cracherodii. Next base: position 52,132,304 of record NW_027266308.1, on the reverse strand, counting down.
TGTTTTTACAACAGCAAACTAATTTTATTCATCTGTAAGATACAATATGATGTTTTATTACATGTGTATAATCATATATGTTTTAGGTGTTCATATTTCTATGTCATAAATCTTCAAAACTGGTTATTCTATATTCTCTCATAATACGTGCCCTACATCAGTGAGTGAGTGAGTTGGGTTTTACTCCGCCTGTAGCACTATTCTAGCCATATCGCCACCGGGGACACCATGCATGCACTACCTACTACGGGACCCGTGAAGATGCGGGATAGAATAGGTCTTCAGCAACCCATGCTTGCTGTAAAATGCGACTATGCTTGGCGTACAAGGCGACTAACGGGATCGGGTGGCCAGACTCGCTGACTTGGTGCGTGGATCGATGCTCATGATATCAATCACTGGATTGTCTGGTCCAGACTCGATTATTTACAGACCGCTGTCATATAGCTGGAATATTGCTAAGTGCGGCGTTAAACAACAAACGGATGAAAAAATAACCCTACCACGGTAGGACAAGCCGAAGCTTTACCCTTTGCCCACATCGATGTATAACGATGTAAGTCAAGTGACATGTTATGTAAGTATGCATTGTATACATTTGAAGTGCATTAAACCTCTACACTAACATAAAGAATGTACATAATATTAAACTGAAACACAAACCCTCACGCCAGTATCGATGTATTGCTGTGAAGCATACCATATGTCATAACAATGCAAGAATGATTTTGATAACACTTAAGACGCCTACACCAACATTGATGTATAACCATGGTTATCACATGGAAACTCATGCATCAATGACATTACATGAGCGACAGTTTGCCATTCTTTTGTGCCTATTCCGTTGGTACTCGTTGGTTCAGAATAAAATCTCTAAAATGAGTCGGAGTCGGAGTATAGATTACATCTTATTCAACCCTGAAGAAACGATAATTGGGAAGGGATAAGATTGGGAAGATACCTTGAAACTGCTCTTGCTTCTTTGTTTATGCATCAAACTTTGGCTAAATATGGATGCATGTTTCAAACGTGCTTTCTTGGGTATCTTAAATACACGTGTATATTATGTTATTTAACACCAAAACATTCTGAAAAAATAAAATTGATTTCTCATTCGAGTGAAATAACACTATATATGCCGGAACTACATTCAATCTCCATAACATTATGGTTTTCAAAGATCACCAAGAAATGCAGAATAAATATAATATTTGTATATTCTTGTCAAATAACAAATGCATCTTATCGAGTCACCTCATGAAGTTGATCTGTGAAAGTGTCAACTTCGTCAGGTCAAGAGATGGGATAAGCCTGTTATTTGACAAGAAAAATACAAATATCCTTTCTGTATTAATAAGAAGATATCTGGTATAAAGAACACTATTGATTAGTTCTTTTCCTGATTGACCTGACGTGCATGAGCAGGTGATGACGTCATTGTCTTGACTTCCGTATTTAAGGCCCAGCCTGGGTATCTGAAATATAATTGAAATATATATATATTCATCTACGGATTTAGTGTAATAAAGACGATCTGCAAAGTTCTTTACATGTTTTTTGCTTGTTTTTTTATATAAATTCAGCATTCCTAAATTTAAGATCTGGCCTAACAATTCTCATAGTTGATACACTCTCTGAAATGTGTTCCTAATTAAGCATTATTATGTTATTTGAACCTTAAATAAATATACACATTTAAACGTATTCTGTAATCATGTGGGTAGACATTTGCTCAAACTCTCAATTAAGCATTACAATGCTATTTGAAACCTATGCATATAAACATTTGAACGTTCTCTGTAAGCGCACTTTTTATGGATAGCAACTTCTTTCATTCTATTTCACGACGTTTCAGAGCTACTTCGGGGCGGTCGGGTAGCCTAGTGGTTAAAGCGTTCGCTCGTCACGCCGAAGACCCGGGTTCGAATCCCGACATGGGTACAATGTGTGAAGCCCATTTCTGGTGTCCCCCGCCGTGATATTGCTGGAATATTGCTAAAAGCGGCGTAAAACCGTACTCACTCACTCACTCACTCACTCAAACTCAGAGCTTCTTCTTGCTCCTTCATCAAGTGCGTCACATCACATAAGACGTTTTGAAGATGAACACGTGCATTACTCAAACAGGTATTCAAACACCAATGACAACGCCTGTCATAATCTCCGACGCTGTGACATCTTGAGCTGTTTAATCTCTACTTATTTTCTGATAAGACCTCTTGTAAGTCATATATCATGTTATTTTCATACACGGCCATAAACCAAATTGACACCCACCATATATCAGAACTAGTCCTTGCGGGATATTAACTCTCCACGTCGGTCTTGTACATTATTCAGCTGGAGTGAGTGACATTTTGCAATATTCCAGCAACAGTTTGTTAGGGAACAAGACCCACACATTTTAATCGTTTTAATATGCTGGGATTGAACCCTGGATGGTCGTCGAGATGTGCGAACGCTTTCATCAATAAGTTTCTTATTCGTTACCACTCGCCCCTTTCCGTCACCTGCTATTCGGCTTGTCCCGGAATAACACGAGTTGGTCACGAATGAGCTTACCCGGCAGCCAGAAATTATGAAATGTCGGCAATAAAGACATTACATCGTGGACAGAAATTTTCCCCCCAAAAAAACGCATAGGTGAACTTTCTGATATTTAATCTGCTGTGTTCAAGGCAATAAAATCCATTTTATACAATATCATTTGAAACCCAATTACGCAATAAAGAAGTCGGAATGTCAGTTATCATAAATAAGTCAATAAAAGTTCAATCAGTGATGAGACCGTACCGTGGTCTAGTGGTAGAGGGTCCGACTAGCACTATAAATCGGCATCAGTCCTGACTAGTACAAGCAGCCACACAAACACACACACGTACATGCACGTCGCTAAATGCAATAATCTTTGCGACGTTAAACCCAATTTCACCTCAATCAGTGAGGACGTCAGTTCACAAGTGGCGTTGTTTTCAGTACCTATTATGACCACCATGTTCCCCTCTGCATCTTCTCGGCATGGATTGAAACAGTCTTTGGATCTGAAATTGAGGGTGAGGTGAGGTGAAATTGGGTTTTACGTCGCGTCCAAGATTATTGCACTTATATAGCGACGTGCATACGTGTGTGTGTTTGTGTGGCTGCTTGTACTAGTCCGCACTGATGCCGATTAATAGTGCTAGCACACTGAGATACCATGCCGCAGTTTAACATAAATACCCCATTCAGACACAGTATACTGACTCCGAGCCGACCAGTCCTTGTTTTAGCACCTTAATGCCGAGCACCAGACAGGGTATCAACAAGTACCATCTTTTAACGTCTTTTGGTATGACGCGGCCGGGGATCGAACCCCGGGCCTTCCGCTCTCCGGGCGGACGCTCTACCACTAGACCACGGAGGCGGTCTGAAATTGAGGAATCCAACCCCACCCGTCTTGCAATTTACACTACCTCACGTAGAAACGATTTACAGTTTACAATGGTGCGTCTTGGCAAACTGCATCCTTTCCATGAACGTAAAAGAGTTTTTTAATGGTAAGAAAAATTCAACCTTACACCATTTCTGGAAAATAACTGAAATTGCCTCTTCTCAATAGGCTTTCCCTTTTTTGGAGTGTATACATTTGGTTATTAAACGCCTTCCTATGAAATAGAACAAAAGGGTTTACCGTATGCTGGAATTACGTTTTGGAAACGTATTTACGACCAACGCGTGTGTTGTGTTCATGTCTAACCCGGCTGCTCGTACAACTCAGACCACCTGTAGATATCCCTTCTGTTAAATCTCATACAATTTGTGATATCGATTGTTGTGACTTTGTCTCTACCCCATCGTGTGTACAGTTTGATTGTAAGCCGAGAGACACAAAGAAACTGGTCTGGGTTACATCAAGTCAGTCATGCAAATATGAATATCGAGAAATGAATAAGTCCTAAAAAGAAAAGAAAAACACATATTCGAATGCTTCGTATGTTAATGCAATTTGTTTTCACGTGTTCCAATATACATACCCTTCAATACTACTACAAACACAACTGCTTTGTGCACACGTCTGTTTAGTTATTTTGTAATTCACATCAAACCTTTAAAGTATAATAGAGTTATTAATAATTTTGTGCATGTTATTTGTGCTTTTTTCATTGTGTATTCTTCTGAACGAACCTCTTCACTCTTCACTCGAACCTTTCGGAGGTGTGTTTTTAAATAATGAACTAAAGATAAACCTCAGCTTGTTATCTACGTCTGAATTCCCAGTTCGTATTTCAACCTTTACCAAGTTGGCGATGCTTGACATATAGACTAGTATTGCCTCAAAGCTCAAGTACACGGTGCTGTGTTTGGAGTTCTCACATCCTCCAGGTATGTCTTTGATCTCCCTGGACGTGCTCAAGGAGGTTGTACGGCCTGAGTTGGGTCACCACCCGGCTTATAACGTGTGTTTGAGTGGACTTCACTCAGCTATATCACTTCATGGGAACCCTTCACATGAAAGAACTGTTTATGATCAACATATATAAAAACATATGACACGGGTTGACACGGTTATAACTCCCGTAGAGCTCTGTGCGTGATATATGCCTGGAGAGGTTCCAAGTATTGACAAATAATGAATGTTACTTCACTGTTGACACTTCGGGAGAAGAGATTCTTGCTCATTCAAATACGATAATCTTGAGTGGTTTGAGCTATATCGTTCACTTAACCAACGCCTTTTTTCATTTATCCTGTCCCAGTCATCACACATCTATGATCCGTATCCTTCTCGCTACTGTCAACACACACATAGGGTTAACTATCCACTCCCAAGTCAACACACACGTATGGTTAACTATCCACTCCCAAGTCAACACATCTATGATTCGTATCCTTCTCACTATTGTCAACACACACATATGGTTAACTATCCACTCCCAAGTCAACACATGTATGATCCATATCCTTCTCACTATTGTCAACACACACATATGGTTAACTATCCACTCCCAAGTCAACACATGTATGATCCATATCCTTCTCACTATTGTCAACACACACATATGGTTAACTATCCACTCCCAAGTCAACACATGTATGATCCATATCCTTCTCACTATTGTCAACACACACATATGGTTAACTATCCACTCCCAAGTCAACACATCTATGATTCGTATCCTTCTCACTATTGTCAACACACACATATGGTTAACTATCCACTCCCAAGTCAACACATGTATGATCCATATCCTTCTCACTATTGTCAACACACACATATGGTTAACTATCCACTCCCAAGTCAACACATGTATGATCCATATCCTTCTCACTATTGTCAACACACACATATGGTTAACTATCCACTCCCAAGTCAACACATGTATGATCCATATCCTTCTCACTATTGTCAACACACACATATGGTTAACTATCCACTCCCAAGTTAACACATCTATGATCCATATCCTTCTCGCCACTGTCAACACACACATATGGTTAACTATCCACTCCCAAGTCAACACATGTATGATCCATATCCTTCTCACTATTGTCAACACACACATATGGTTAACTATCCACTCCCAAGTCAACACATGTATGATCCATATCCTTCCCTCTATTGTCAACACACACATATGGTTAACTATCCACTCCCAAGTCAACACATGTATGATCCATATCCTTCTCACTATTGTCAACACACACATATGGTTAACTATCCACTCCCAAGTTAACACATCTATGATCCGTATCCTTCTCGCCACTGTCAACACACACATATGGTTAACTATCCACTCCCAAGTCAACACATGTATGATCCATATCCTTCTCACTATTGTCAACACACACATATGGTTAACTATCCACTCCCAAGTCAACACATATATGATCCGTATTCTTTTGGCTACTGTCAACACACACATATGGTTAACTATCCACTCTCAAATCAACACATCTATGATCCATATCCTTCTCACTATTGTCAACACACACATATGGTTAACTATCCACTCCCAAGTTAACACATCTATGATCCATATCCTTCTCGCCACTGTCAACACACACATATGGTTAACTATCCACTCCCAAGTCAACACATGTATGATCCATATCCTTCTCGCCACTGTCAACACACACATATGGTTAACTATCCACTCCCAAGTCAACACACACATATGGTTAACTATCCACTCCCAAGTCAACACATGTATGATCCATATCCTTCTCACTATTGTCAACACACACATATGGTTAACTATCCACTCCCAAGTCAACACATGTATGATCCATATCCTTCTCACTATTGTCAACACACACATATGGTTAACTATCCACTCCCAAGTTAACACATCTATGATCCGTATCCTTCTCCACTGTCAACACACACATATGGTTAACTATCCACTCCCAAGTCAACACATGTATGATCCATATCCTTCTCACTATTGTCAACACACACATATGGTTAACTATCCACTCCCAAGTCAACACATCTATGATCCGTATTCTTTTGGCTACTGTCAACACACACATATGGTTAACTATCCACTCTCAAATCAACACATCTATGATCCATATCCTTCTCACTATTGTCAACACACACATATGGTTAACTATCCACTCCCAAGTTAACACATCTATGATCCATATCCTTCTCGCCACTGTCAACACACACATATGGTTAACTATCCACTCCCAAGTCAACACATGTATGATCCATATCCTTCTCACCACTGTCAACACACACATATGGTTAACTATCCACTCCCAAGTCAACACATCTATGATCCATATCCTTCTCGCCACTGTCAACACACACATATGGTTAACTATCCACTCCCAAGTCAACACACACATATGGTTAACTGTCCACTCCCAGGTCAACACATATCTTTGATCCAAATCCTTCTCACTACTGTCAACACACACATAGGGTTAGCTATCCACTCCCAAGTCAACACACACATATGGTTAACTATCCACTCCCAAGACAACACACATCTATGATCCATGTCCTTCTAACTACTGTCAACACACACATAGGGTTAGCTATCCACTCCCAAGTCAACACATCTACTGTCAATAAACAAACAACTAAACTCTTTCCATAATCATAAGGAATCTGAAAAGTAAAAGTAAAAACATGGAACACACCAAACTGGGAAATGTCCCCACATGTCTACCATTAAACTTTGTAAAAGCCTCACCTGGGCCACGAATTCTGCAACCCCGGCCAAATAACCATAGAGCAACGGGTCATATGATGCCTCCGAGAACCCAACACACACCTATCTCATCCCTTGTCAACACCCACCTTTCTCACTCCCAGTAAGCACACACCTATCTCACGCCCAGTCAACACACACATATCTCACTCCCAGTTAACACACTCCTATCTAATTCCCACTCAACACACACCTATCTCACTCCCAGTCAACACACACCTACCTCACCCACTGTCATCACACACCTATCTCACCCCAATCAACACACACCTATCTCACCTCAGTCAACACACACCTATCCCACCCCAATCAACACACACCTATCTCACTCCCAGTCAACACACACCTATCTCACCCCAATCAACACACACCTATCTCACCCCAATCAACACACACCTATCTCACCCTTATCAACACACACCTATCTCACCCTTATCAACACACACCTATCTCACCCCAATCAACACACACCTATCTCACCCTAATCAACACACACCTATCTCACCCCAATCAACACATACCTATCTCACCCCAGTCAACACACACCTATCTCACCCTAATCAACACACACCTATCTCACCCCAGTCAACACACGTAGAGTCTTGGGCCAGGTTGAAATATTGGGTACTCGGCACCCTTGCAAACCGGGAATCTACAGTTATTACATTATCTCAAATATAGTGATCTTTATTTAAATGCTAATTAAACAATGATTGATTTTTTTCCGTTTCAACATTTAAAAAAATATATCCAGTTCACGTTTTAAAGAGGGACGATTTGATTAGTTCTGTACCTGGTTCCGTCCATGTTATTTGTAACACGAGAACGTTGATGGCTCGCACGTGTTCATGGGGAACCAATATAAGTCAACTCAATGTCACTAATCATGTCCCCGGTGTCGGTTAACAACAAAACAGCCACGTGGGTATAAAACTGTAAACGTAATGCCAATGTAACAGTGCTCCCTGTCAGTCATACAATAGGCTTTTCCTAACAATACAAGATTAATGCCAGACCCACGTAGGGGTAAAATACATACAATGTCAATCTACATACAAAGTATATCGTCATTTAGCTGGGCGACACCGATCAACTGTTTGTCTCACCGTGGGTAAATTGACGAGGTAAAGGACGTCATTATCTATGTATCGTTTTTACATGCATTGTTAATTCTGACACTTGGAATATGTAAAAAAAATGTTAGCGATTAGACATTATCTGCGCGACTGTATCAGATTGTGTCGGGTATTATATGCACGGGTACACAATAAGTAGACTTAATCAGTCTCTATTTTTACAACCGAAGCAATTTATTGTCAAGTAAACTCAATTAATTTGAAAAACGAAACGTTGGAGAAATAAATATTCTCTTCTTAAACAGCCATGAGCGTTAAGGTCATCGCAATATACCATTACGGTTGAGTACTTATTTAACAATGTTATATCCTAGAAAACTAAATCCAATCTCGATTGGGGTGTGGCGAGGTGAGGCGAAATGGAGTTTAACGTCGCGACATGCACTACAGATGTATGCCTACATATATTCTGGTTAAAAAAGGATGTTAGGCTATTGGTGTAACTTCATCTTACCACGAAATGAGAATAAGCCTTCACTAATAATTTAGACATAAAATCCCATATAAGAAGTATGTTGATAAAGTTATTGATCTCCATGGCTCTGATATGTTAAGAATATTCTGGATAGTTGTGGTTTATGTTTTGTTTGGAAAAGTCAAGATATAATTTCAAAGGAATGGTCATTAAATAATGTTGATCGAAGGCTAAGGGGCCAGTGTTATCAGATGTGGTCAGGTTCCATGATGTTATCAAATGGTAGTTATCATAGTTGGATAAAACCCATATCTGGTTATGAACAATATCTGCTTCAGAGTATCTGTGTTGCTTGTCTTTTTTTAAATTCCGTTCTGCAAATCAATCTTTATCCATAGAAGTAGTGAGGTGGCTTAAACATGTTAATGAAAGACAATGTCATTTCAAGATTTGTGTAGCTCGCGTGATGAATTCCATTATCTGTTTCAATGTTCTTATTTTAAAAATGAGAGGATTATGTATCTACGCAAATATTATTATAAATATCATAATTTTCATAAATTAAACAACTTGTAATAAGCTATCATTCAAGCGACTCGGTATTTTTATAATGTATTATCACAAACTATAGTCCTCGTCACTTGAAATTGACTCACGAAGTGAGTCTAACGTCCGGCAGTAACCTGTCCCAAGTGATTACATTACATAATGTTTACGTTCGAATATATATATTCAAGTGGCTAAAAGTGATGTGCAATGTTTAAGACAGCATTCATAAATATGAAACAAATTCATCCTCAGCAAAAATATTCAAAAACGTTTATCTATTCAATTCTTTGTTTTGATAAACTGAAATATAAAAGTGCTCCTATACTTCCAAACTTCCTTTTCTTTGCTCCACATATTGCGATGATTAATTAACGAAGATAGTTGCATATGTGATAAATAATACTTATAAAGTGAAAACAAGCCATTCCGCCGATAACAAACACTGCCTATTCATAACCGGACTGTGCCTACATAACCAAAACTCAATGAGGATTCTTTCGCTAGCAAAATGGACATTTATTGAATGTTTGCAATGTTTGTCATTACTGTAAGTAATATTTCTTAACATCTTAACGGTGAAATGGATTATTTTCACTTTATAAGTATTAGCCCCCAAATGAAAAATATAACGAAATGTTTTTCCTCCATCGAAATATTGAAAAGAAAATTGTTACTACAACACAATTTCAGTCAAACAAAGCAAATGCATATATTTCTTTTATTTTAGTAATATATAAATAAATTGACCTGACCCATTGTACTACGACAACATGATATGATTTGGTTGTAAAAACTATGTAAATAATCCTTTTACAAAGTACGTTTTATATTTTTTTCTGAATTTTGTAATAACCGCGTTTTTCCATTTGGAAAACATCGGGTAGTTCCGGCGGCCGACCATCATAAATGTTGAATCCACTATCCGGGGCACTGGAATGCGGATGTAGTTCTTCTGATTGATATTTGTCAACGTCAACTTTTAACAACAACCACGGCAAATATGGCGGCAGACTCAAATTTGGATTCTTTCAGCAACCTGAGAGAACTGGAAGATGCCATAAGAATTGCAGAACTTGATGATGTAGGACTCCAGACTGAAAACTTTATTGTAAGTGATATCTCGTGCACGTGTTAGTACTGTTACTTCCACCGAAGAGTTTGTTTCGTCGTATATTCTGGTTTATTTCTTTTCGGAAGTGAAACTGTTATCGACAGTTGATGATCAAGGAAGAGTGTTTATAATTTTCAAGTATACAATGCCCCCTTAATAGTCGGGCATGACGCTTAGATACAAGCACGTTTGATATTTTCGCAAATCAGTTGATTATTTGCAAGCTTTAGCCCGTGTATCCGCATCAATAAGTTACTTTAACAGCGATAGAACCTACACTGTTAGTAACACAGTTTTAGTCCCCTAGCCCTTATAATGATAACATATAGCTAAAAAAGGGCAAATTTCTACCAGTCATTGTGATAGCTTAACTATTAGGCAGTTTACCATTTACTATAGGACTAGTGCCAGTTTCTAACGTTGCTTTTAACTGTTTTGATTTTGTTTTTAGCATGATTATGTTTTTAGCATCGTTCATTTGCAACCCCAGTTGATGAATGCTAGACGTTTGGAAAGTCAAATACTGAGATTGTAAATGAATTTGAATATATTATTGATAGTTGAAATGTATAAAGGACTCTGATGTATGATGAACAGATTGAGTGTTGTATGATTCAGTCATTTACTGAGAGGCCTTCTTTAGTACCCCTGATAATGCTGCATCAAGTATTTTTTTGAAAGATTTCCGCCCATATCCCTCCTCCAAAAGTTATATTTGTATGCATTACAGCTCAATCCTTTTAATCATATATATATTTTTAGGGGAGGTACGGGCAGAAGTCTTAACTATATGCTGAGTAAACCCAATTAAACTGCATTTTTGACAACATTCATATTTAACCTTTCTCCTGTTGCAGGTCTTGTGTATCAATCGTTACTTAACAGATCCTGAGTTTAAGAAACAGACCAACTCTGACACAAGTCAAGTTTTGGATGTGCACGACATCACGCTAGCTGATACCTCAACAAAGAGAAAGTTGCTGCTGTCTAATAAACTCAACTTTTATGTGCAACAGAACAAGGTTAATATGAGAGCTATTGGGATGATTTGAATGGGCTTCTTCATAACGTTCATGAAGCTCAGCATTAACAATGATTTCAAAACAGTTAACTATAAGCATGTCTTAAAATATAGTAAGTTTATCATAGTAGTATGCTCATCTCAAAATCTGAAAATATTTTGTTCTTAAATCGAATGGTTTGTTTTTGCTGTAGCCAATGGTTGCTCAATATGAATGCATTTTGAAGCTGAATATGCTAAAACTATGTACAACATGTACAATTGAATCCTAACATGGTTAGATTCATGGTTTTTGTTATGTTATTGTTGTTAACATGGTAACACTAATTGTGATATTCATGATGATAATAATATGTTTCAGTTGCGTGTGGGCAGCACAGTGTGTCTTAACAAGTGTAAAGCAAGATTTGATGAAACAGATTTACAGGCAGAAAGTCTCATTATCATTGAGGAACTTCATGTAACTGGACAGAAAACTGCTGAGGACTTCATTGGTACTATGACTTATTACTATTCAACTTTGGCTTCTGAAATAGTAAAAGAAGAGTGGCAGTAGGGTAGCGTAGTGGTTAAAGTATATACAGTCAAGTCCCATTAATCCGACATTGTTGGTTGCATATGATTATGTCGGATAAACGAAATTAGGTTGTAAAAACATTCGTGATCGAAAATTGGACAACTGCACGATAGATAACAATACAAACACGTAGGAAAAAGACAAATGAAATATTCATATTGTTGTGCTACTCACTGACTCGTCTCGCATCAAAACACAGGGCTGTGTACTCGCGGGCAGATGATCATGGAGTACACTGATCACTGTCGGAGTAACGAGACTGATTAATGAGCGATTTCAGCAATTTGTTGCAAATTAGGTGTGTTGGAGTCGGAGTGTGAGACTGTCGGATCAACGGGTCTAAATAGCACTGATTAAATCCGTTCCCACCATTTGTGTCGGATATAGCCAATCGTCGGATTAACGAGTGTCAGATTAACAAGGCTTGACTGTACTTATCATGCTGAAGGCACACGTTGGATTCCCCACAGGTGTAAAATGTGTGATGCCCATGTCTGGTTTCCCCTGCCATGATATTGCTGGAATGTTGCTTAAAGCGGCTTAAAAACATACTCGCTCATAAGTAAGATTAACATTGATTTTTCATTTGTTGATATCAATATTTTAGTAGACTAGATAACTAATGAGCTAACTGCTAATATCTATTGTACTCTGTCAGTTCTACTACATGTTCTGTGGGTAGAGCATGTATAGTGGTAGAACATGTAGATGCTGGTATGTTTCTAGTATAGCTGCAGCATATGCAGTGAGTAAAAAAATGTTTTCTAGGTCATGATGGTGTCTAACTTGGAATATTGCTTGAACTCCAAGATAATGACAACTGTTGTCATTAATGAAATATACCAAACAATAACAGTTAGGAATCATGATATTTTGGGGGATATTTTTTTAGGGAAAACTAAGCACACAATTTGATTAGAATATCCCCAAAAATATTCATGATCCCTGACTTTTTTTGTTCGGAATTGTTTGGTCTGAAATTAAGGGTCGTCCCTGAGCTTTGCACCTTTAGCATGTTCAGTATTTGTATCTACTATTAAGGAACTCTCTAAATCTTTAACAAAGTAATCACTTTTTTAGCGCAAGGACAAGATCCCCTTAACTGTCATGCTCATTTTCAATTTCACAGTGTGAAACTGTAGGTAATGGTAGGGCCGTCTTGTTTAAGTAACATTAAGCATGGGACATATCATGCTTATGTTAGCTTTATTAAGATTATTAAGTCCAACTACATTTTCTATCCCTACAGAGAGCTATGATTTGCCATGGTATCCTGAGTCTAATGTGCGACAGACAGGCAGAATCCCCATAGCATCTGGGAGGGGTTCTTATGTCAGTGTGTGGACCAGCAGTGATGTCGTCGTTCCCGAAAGTGAAGATACAGGTGAGTAGGTTGTGTAACATCCTGGCATGTCTACATTGGGGGTTGACCACCTCTGTGGTCTAGTGGCATAGTGTCTGCCCGGAGAGCAGAAGCTCGGGGGGGTAATCCCCCCTTGCATCATACCAAAAGACGTTAAGAGATGATACTTGTTGTTACCCTGCCTGGAGTCGGCATTAAGAAGCTAAGACAAGGACTGGTGGGCTTGGAGTCAGTATACTGTGTCTGTGGGGGGTATTCATGTTATGATATCTCAGTGGGATAGTGCTATAAACATGATAAAAATCGGCATGAGTTCGGATAAGTAGCCACACACGCACATGTGCATGTACGTCGCTATATTTGTGCATTAATCTTGAATGCGACGTTAAACCCCATTTCACCTAAACGAGGTAGGGGATCACCTGGCCGCAATGTGTGATCTGACTGATTGTGGGTCAGTATACCCAATGTGTACCCCAGGAACTTGGATCATAGATCATGTTGTCAACCACTGGCTTTTCTCATGATGTATTTTGGAAATATATATTGAATTAGTATAAGGATACCAATGAAATGGCAAGCTGTTTTTCATGATAGGTATTGATTGACAACGTAATCACACTTTGTTACTGTTTGGGGGGCCGAAAAGAGCGTTGACACTGATGAAACAAGAATGTTTATTTTATCTGGTAATATATCTTTGGGCTCAAAGGGAGCTAGATGCCTGTAGGGGGACGGCATAGGGCCCAGTCATCTAAGGCACCTTGATTCACTGTGCATCCCTTGGACGCTTTATGATTGTATGCTCAAAACAAGATCTGCCCAGATTGTTTCTAGGTTTGTCAGCACCATGCCCATTCTTGTGGGTGTCACCAAAGTGGTAAACATCTAAGACCTGGATCACTTCAGCTTCCTTCCCAAATTAAGCTGACATGCCGTGATAAAACTGGAATAATGTTTAAAGCAGTGTCAAACCCAACTCGCTTACATTCACTCACAACTCATTCAGCATATGGTTATTAAGTCAATCCAATCCTAGTTCCAGCCCAGAATGATGTGGATGAACCGCTGACCCTTGACCTTTGCTGCATAAAAGAGCTAGCCACCAGGTGGGGTCGCATTCAGTCCACCAAACCTCCCATCCTAGTCCGAGTTGTCCGCAAGTCTCGTCTTCTCAACTATGCAAAGCCTGATAAAACAGACAAGTGGCCATTCCAGGTATGGTATACCAGTGAATAAAGTTTGATAAAGACTTGGGGCTCTTTTCTTATTTTCTTATAACAAACTGTAAAGGTCTGTGAGATGGATGGGTTGTAGGAGGCTAGGTAGGAGTTTGAACAGCTATGTGGATGTTTTGGAAGCTATGGAGATGTTTGTGTGGCTTGATGGATATTTGGGTGGATAAGTGGATGTTTGGGTGACTAGGTGTGTGTCTGCATAGCTGTGTAGATGTTTTGGAAGCTAAGTGGATGTTTGTGTGACTAGGTGTGTGTCTGCATGGCTTTGTGGATGTTTTGGAAGCTAAGTGGATGTTTTGGAAGCTAAGTGGATCTTTGGGTGGATAAGTGGATGTTTGTGTGGATAAGTGGATGTTTGGGTGACTAGGTGGGTGTCTGCATAGCTTTGTGGATGTTTTGGAAGCTAAGTGGATGTTTGTGTGACTAGGTGTGTGTCTGCATAGCTTTGTGGATGTTTTGGAAGCTAAGTGGATGTTTGTGTGGCTAGGTGAATGGTTGTGTGGATGGGTGGATGTTTGGGTGGCTTGGTGGATATTTGGATGGCTGGGTGCCTGTTTGTTTTGCTAAGTGGATGTTTTAGAATTTAGGTGGATAAGCCCTCTCGTGGTTAGTAATTTGTACATTTGCCCTACTCTTGCTATGCTGAGGTAATTATACATTGATATGACTGCGTAATTGGTTAAGGTGTTTCAAGTTTCAAGTCCTTGTAATATTGCAGTTTGCTTGTGTATTCACATAGCGTCATTTGAAGATGTTGGATGCTGTTTGTTTCAGCATCACCTGCTGGTGTGTGACAAGTCTGGATACTGCACTGTTGTGTTGTGGAATGTTGTGTGTCTTCAATACTTGAAGCAGTGAGTATGTCGGCTCCTCTCCTTAACTGCACAGACACGCCACGCCACGTCACCACACCACACTGCACACCACACCGCATACCGCACACACCACACCACACCACACCACACCACACCACACCACATTCTTATTCTAGTTTTGTTCATGTAGACTTCAATCTTATCATTCATGAAACTCTTCCTTTAACCATGATAACTGACTTTCCACTTCTCAATTCAGAATAAAGGAAGGATCTGTTCTGATGCTGAGAAATTTTACAGTGAAGAAAAGCTTCTCCATAAATTACCAGTGGCATATACAAGAAAATGGCCTTGACCTTTACCCTATTGACCTTAATATGAATGCTCATCATCCGAAGGGAGAGATTTTGATCCTCAACAACAGGAGTTTACCCAGTCTACTTCGCTTGGCGGAGTTGAAGTACCGATTAATTACAAGAAATCAACTTAGGTGCGTAACCATGGTAACTGTGAAGTAGAACATCCCCATGATCATCCGAACTACATTAACTTGGTACATCATGTGAGCCATTGCTACTTATTGTCCTAGTCATTCATGGGGATTCTTCATTCGTGAAGATCCGGGGTAGAATAGGTCTTCAGCAACCCATACTTGCCGTAAAAGGCGACTATGCTTGTCATAAAGGTCGACTAACGGGATCTCGCTGACTTGGTTGATGCATGTCATCGATCCCAATTGTGTGGATCGATGCTCATGATGTCAATCACTGGATTGTCCGGTCCAGACTCGATTATTTTACAGACCGCCGCCATATAGCTGGAATATTGCTGAGTGCGGTATTAAACAACAAACCAACCAACCAACCATGGGATTCCGGGTAAGAATATAGGTCCCTAGCAACCTAAGCTTGTCATGAGAGACGACTAAATGGACCAGATGACTTCGTTGATAGCATGGCATCGTATCCCACTTGTATGAATTGATCATGATCAGGAACCAAGAATGAGTTTATGTTTGCATGCTTGTTTGTTTTTTCTTACTTAGCATAATATTTTAGTGTTTCATCATGTTCATTGTGATTTTCGGATAAAAAAACTTTTATGATAGAATTTGAAACTACCATTGGTGTTTTATGATCATTTTAAACCATCTGGACCCTTTATAGCTTTGCTCCATGTTGGTAGCTTGACTGTAAATGTGTCTGTTTCTACAGTTCACTGCCAGACAACGTGGTGTGTGATATTGCTGGCGTGGTGGTGTATGTCGGACGTGTGGAGAGGGAAGCCACTAAGGGTGAGTTGTCTTGTCTTTGTCTTGTGATCCCATCAATTATCATGCAATAAAAATGGTGACCGAGAGTATTTTTATGTCTCGGTAGAATTTGGGTAGGGGAGATAACTCCGGTCAGTTAACAAGGAAGTCAGCTACCTAGAAAATCTGACCATGTTTGAGAGTCCGGATAAGCGAGGTTGGACTATGAATGATAAATCGTAGAAAGTTACCAGTGGGCCCGAAGGTAAGCAGATCAGAGTTTCTACTGCAACTGCTATGTCTGTGTGTGTATGTGCAGGTCGGACACAAGGGGACAGCGGAGGGTTCTGGCTGAGGAGGTGGGTCCACATCCGTGACCACACCCACAACAAGCCCTTCATCCTTCAGATGTACAGGGGACAGGTCAGTCAGCACCCAATTTCTGAGATGTTTCATTCAGAGTAAGCATTGTGGATTTGTCCGAAACCTTTGTTGTTTTGTGACTGATTATCATTACAGTAGTTATATTACAGTTTACTCATGGATCACGTTAACATGACACCCCCCCAAGCTTTTCTTCGGTCTGTTAATAAGGGCTCTTTCTATTTAATCTACATAATTTCATCCAAGTCTAATAATAAAAATAATAATGACAATCATTTATGACATCCGCGGCGGTAGGGTAGCCTAGTGGTGAAAGCGTTGGCTCGTCACATCGAAGACCGGGGTTCGATTTCCAACATGGGTACAATGTGTGAAGCCCATTTCTGGTGTCCCCTGTCGGGATATTGCTTGAATATTGCTAAATACGGCATAAAACCATACTCAATCACTCACTCTTTTATGACACACTAATCTCCATGCACTATGGGGGCGGTCGGGTAGCCTAGTGGTTAAAGCGTTTGCTCGTCAAGCCGAAGACCCGGGTTTGATTCCTGACATGGGTACAATATGTGAAGCCCATTTCTGGTGTCCCCCGCTGTGATATTGCTGGAATATTGCTAAAAGCGGCGTAAAACCATCCTCACTCACTCACTCCATGCACTATGATGTGCATGAAGCACAAATGAGAAAGTTTCTTGAGGTAGGCTTGGCAGAAAAGGATGAGGCTTGAGAAATGCTTTGAACGTAGAATAGACAGGACAGTTTTTGAGTTCAAATGGTAGCTGGTTCCATGAAGGGTGCAGCTGGGACACCTGTGAAACAAGAATCCAAGTCTTTTAAATTGAATTGTATACTTTAGTAAGGACTTACGATTGTTAGCTGTATCAAGAACATACTCATTCATACATGATAAACTGCACCTAGTATCTATTTTACTGTTTTCATTTCCAACCACTGCATCCTTTAGGATGCTGTTTTTGACAGCCTCAAGCCCCACCAAGTAGTGATGTGTCGACATGTGAGGGTGAGGCACAACCTTGCCTCCCTGCACCACTCTCGCCAACACCGGCACATCTACGTCACCACCACTGCACTGTCACAGGTATTGTAATACAGTCATGCCAGCCTTTATGTAGAATGATTGAAGAGGTGGTCGGGAACGTGTGCATTGTTGACCTTACATTTTGAGAGAGCACTGACAACTGATACAGAAATGTTGATCATGTTCCTAAGATTAGTATCATTACAAACATGGACATCGCTCAGTTCAATATTGCTTTTAGAACAGTGTTAGAGAGCCACAAATTGAGGAGAGTTTCAAATCAAGTAATCTTACAGAAACTACTAGCCTGAAATTGGCTCAGAAGCTTTAAGTCTGTTATCATAGGCTTTAAAAAATAAAAGCATTAGTTCTCAGGCAATGTTTTTTAAAAATATAGGGCGGGCAGCATCTTTGGGGTAGGGGGTGGGGGATAGTGTGTAGTGTGTAGTGTTCAAACTAGTATCTAACCAATAAACAGTTATGTAATCAATAAACAACTGTGTACAATCAACCTGGGAAGGGCCTCCCTACATAAATGTATTCCTTGATAAGTAAAATACTGGAATACAGTATTCGACTACTGTTGGACTTGGAATATTTAAGGATATTTTTTTTTTTTTTTTTTAAATGGAAATAAAAATGAAACGTGCGGCAAACTTTATGACGATGAGGACTGTACCTGAGAACCAAGACTATTATTTGTTTTAGCCATATATAGATAAGGGTTTCAATGTTAGGTTGAAAAAAAATCAACATTGAAACCCTGAAGTTTGAGTGTAATTCTTACCAGAATAGAATTGTCCGTAATATCATGAATATGTTATATGCAATTTGCAGTTTTGATAAATTTAAAGATTGAACCTGCCATGCTTTTTAAATGTTCCACAGGACTTTCAGTTTAATATATGTATAAACCTGACAAGGATTACCATTTTTAGTGGTACTGCACATTGGTGGAGAGACCCCTATCATGCATGTGTCAAAGAGAAATATATTTTTATTATGGTATAATCCTGAAACTTTTGTTATGATTGCAAAGCCTCTGATTTCTTCCCTTGTTTCCAGTGTGTGACATCCCAACACGCCTTGTCCCCCTCCGTCCGCGCGTGGATGATCAACCTGTCTCGACGTCTCAATGACATGGACCTGGACATGTCTGTGGGTGGCTACTTCTCCTACCCCCCACTACCTCACAGTCTCGCCGAGTTGAAGTCTCTGCACCCTAACATCATGGTATGTTGCACGTCATTGATAGAACAGTCAGTGTTGGAGTTCACTTCTCAACACTGTAATGTGATGGTACATTGCAGGTCATGTATATAACAGTACATTTCAGGTCATTGATATAACGGTACATTGCAGGTCATTGATATAACAGTACATTGCTGGTCATTGATATAACGGTACATTGCAGGTCATTGATATAACAGAACATTGCAGGTCATTTATATAACGGATCATTGCAGGTCATTTATATAACGGTACATTGCTGGTCATTGATATAACGGTACATTGCAGGTCATTGATATAACAACATTGCAGGTCATTGATATAACAGTACATTGCTGGTAATTGATATAACGGTACATTGCAGGTCATTGATATAACAGAACATTGCAGGTCATTTATATAACGGAACATTGCAGGCCATTTATATAACGGTACATTGCTGGTCATTGATATAACGGTACATTGCAGGTCATTGATAAAACAGTACATTGCAGGTCATTGATATAACAGTACACTGCAGGTCATTGATGTAACAGTAAATGTTGGAGTTCTCTTCTCAACAGGGGGAACGGGTGGCCCAGCCGTCTAAGGCGCCGCAATTCGCCGTGCAGAGTTGCGTCCCTTGGACACGCCAGAAATCTATGATCGTGGGTTCGAATCCCGGTTCGCCCCGATTATGTTTCTAGGTTTGTCAGCACCATACCCGTGCTCGTGGGTTTCACCGAAGTGGTAAACGTCCGAGGCCTGCATCACTTCGGGCTTTCCTCCCACATTAAGCTGACACGCCATGATATAACTGGAATAGTGTTAAAAGCGGCGTTAAACCCAACTCACTCACTCACTCATTCTTCTCAACACCTTGACGTGATGATAAATTGCAGGTCATTGATATAACAGTACATTGCAGGTCATTGATATAATGGTACATTGCAGGTCATTGATATAATGGTACATTGCAGGTCATTGATATAACAGTACATTGCAGGTCATTGATATAACAGAACATTGCAGGTCATTGATATAACAGTACATTGCAGGTCATTGATATAACGGTACATTGCAGGTCATTGATTTAACGGTCCATTGCAGGTGATTGATATAATGGTGCATTGCTGGTCATTGATATAACGGTACATTGCAGGTCATTGATCAGCATCCTACAAAATCCTGTGGAAATGTCCAAAGACATAATAATCAATGATGAAGAAGTTCTATTTTGTATAACAAAGTCATAACTTCATATGATATATATATCTCCCACAAATTAGACAATCTGCCCAAGGTTAAAGACCCACTATAGATCTGATTCCTACATGATGTGTGTGTTGATGAAGATTGTAATGTTTCAGATCACCCCATGCAGTGCGTGGAGAGAGACCCTGGAGAGATGCAGCTACATGCAGCATATACGACTCTACGTACAGGCCAAGTTAGCTGCTGTCAAGTTCCATGGGCTAGAAACGTCAGTAGGACTGTTTTCTTCTTGTCACATTTGAGTATTTTATCATTACTGTGAGACGATGAAAATAGTCATTGCCTGCGAGTCCTTGGTTTTGTTTTTCAGCCTTGATGCATACAAATATTTCCTAAGGTTTTGTTTGTTTGTAGTTGTTGTTGTCGCACTCAGCAATATTCCAGCTATATGATGGCAGTCTGTAAATAATCGAGTCTGGACCAGACAATCCAGTCATTGATATTATGAGCATCGATCCACACAATTGGGATATGATGACATGCATCAACCAAGTCAGCGAGCCTGACCACCCCATCCTGTTAGTCTATTACGACTAGCATAGTCAAGTAAGTAGTATCTTAGGTACTGAGGTGGCAGTTTGTTAAGATCAATATTCAACCTCCTGTTTACTTTCAGAACAATGGCCCAGGGAAAATCAAAGAAAAAACAGGTTTGTAAAGTGTAAAACTTTGTAAAGGGATGAAGTTTGGTGTCAGACTAATTATGTAAGGTTGTGACTCATAGATTTGGCCCCAAGTACCCCATGTTTGTTGTTAGCAGAAATAGGGAGTTTTGCATCCCCTCTTCCCCGCCCATCTTTCTTTTTTTTAAATACATCTGATGACATTTTGTATGCGCATTGCCTTCCATGATAACATGTTGATGTGGTTGTTGAAGTAGTAAAACTAATAATGGGTTACATAAAGTTTGTGTGATTTGGGGAGTAGACTTTTGGATGACCTCCCAAAGTAAGTTGTCTCATGCTCTGTTGCTCCTCTTCAGAAAGGTAACCCTTTGGAAACAGTTGTCAATGCTGACACACATCAGAACATTGACCGCTTTGATTCTGTGGGGGACCACGAAGTGTCCAACAGTCATTTGTGTCCAGTAGATTATCACCGGGGGGACAAACTGACCTGGATCAACCTCCCAGCTACTGACCAGCCAAAGCCGGAAGTTGGAGGTTTGTAACTGTAGTTTGAGACGATTCCTTGTTTGCATGTTACAGTACCTTAGTTTGGCAATGGAATTTGTTGTAACCAAAAAAGTTAAATTGATGAGTGCGGCGTTAAACAAACAAAAAATATTCCTTTTTTAGCTGACCTGACTGAAAGAGACAATTTGTGTTATTTCTATAACTAATGTATAATTGCAGGGCCAAGGTTCCAGGAATCTGAGGAAATGTTTGTAACAACATGGCAAGGCCTCAATACTCGTGTTCTTTTACATTCTCTGCGAGATGTTAGCTGTGTTAATTTCCCAAAGCGTACAGACTTTGCTGACTTCTTAGAAGGGAAATACGACACAGAAACAAGCCAGGAAGGATCTGAAGTGTCTGTACTGACTGTCCGCCAGCTCCTACACACAGCAGAGAACTGCCACAGTCAGCGCTTCCTGGTGGTGCTGGATCTCTACAGAGATTCTGACACCCATGTTGAAGTTGTACTCAACAGGGCGTACGTGTTGTAGCATACATGGTTGTGTGATGAATGCTTGTTGTCGGTGATGGTAGATCTGAATGTTATTGAAAGTCAAGGCTGTTAACACTTGAAAGATTGTGTGGATGTGTTGTACAGTGTTATCTGTGCACAACATAGCTGAAGATGTAACCACCAGGATGTTTGTGTGTCACTGTCAGCACACTGGGTGAATGAATCTCTACATATTGTAAAGTTAACATTGGATACTGGTCGTTCTTGTCATGTTGGGGGCGGGCGGGTAGCCTAGTGGTTAAGGCGTTCGCTCGTCACGCCGAAGACCTGGCTTTGATTCTCGACATGGGTACAATGTGTGAAGCCCATTTCTGGTGTCCCCTGCCGTGATATTGCAGGAATATTGCTAAAAGCGGCATAAAACCATACTCACACTCACTCACTCACTCACTCACTCACTCACTCACTCACTCACTCACTCACCCCTGCCGTGAAATTGCTGGAATATTGCTAAAAGCGGCATAAAACCATACTCACACTCACTCACTCACTCACTCACTCACTCACTCACTCACTCACTCACTCACTCACTCACTCACTCACTCACTCACTCACTCACTCACTCACTCACTCACTCACTCACTCACTCACTCACTCACTCACTCTTGTCATGTTGGGGGCATGGATGGTCCAGGTGTCGAATGTGGTTGTGCAGATTCATGGGTTCGAATCCTGGTTGTCCATAGGTTTCACTGAAGTGGTAAACATCTGAGACCTGCATCACCGTGGGCTTTCCTCCCACATCAAGCTGACACCGTCATATAACTGGAATACTATTATAGCGAAGCTAATCCCAACCAATTTACTCACTCACTCATGTTTTTAATTTATTATTCATTTTCATGCATGTATGGTATTAAATTATTGTGAATATGTGTATTTTAACTGTATTACATGGCTGGACCATAGACATTTCACATGTTGTTTTAGTCCTTTTAGCACCGCTGTATCACCTGCGTCGTTAGTACATCACACGATTGTATCCACTGTGTCACCTGCATCCTTAGTACATGACAGGATTGTTCATTCATCACTCAGTCTGCATACAGCTGATATGTTATGTAGTCGTGACATGTGTCTAGTCTCAGTCAACAAATGAACGGTGACTGTAACTCACGGAAGGCAAATGAACCCGACTTTGAGCAGGAACTCTGCGAATCTTATTGTTATACAAATACATTGTAATTACTTATTATGAGGTCAGTATGCGAAAACAGACCACTTCAGGGGTCCTTGGATCTTTGTTTTATTTACTATGTTATACCAAAATTCTCTTTAAAGTATAGGATTCCTTTAAACCATCTACTGTTTCATTACTGTAAGTTGGCTGTGAACCGGGACATTTAGTACCAGACGCCATCTTGTTTTCTAGCAGACGAGGCAATATTCATCACGTGACAGGTCAATACTGATCGTGATGAGTCAATATTTGAGGACAGTGTCAGTCACAGATTTTGAGGTCAACATTCAAATGTTTTGTTTCGTCACATGGTATGGATTAGCCAGTAGAACTGTAAGATTCTTAATAGAGGTACAACAATTCCTGATGTTGAAGGAAGGAACCAGGCCATAGTTTGATTCCTTGATTAAAAGTAGCAACCACACTGCAAAGTATGTGTTGATGGTTGATTGAGAAATATACTCTCCATGAGGTACTGACAATGTGTCATTGCCGTTAAAGGCGACACTGCTTGTCGTAAAAGGCAACTAACGGGATCAGGTGGTCAGGCTGGCTGACTTGGTTGATACATGTCATCGATCCCAATTACGTGGATCGTGCTCATGATGTCAATCACTGGACTGTCTGGTCCAGACTCGTTTATTTACAGACTGCCGTCATATAGCTGGAATAATGCTGAGTGTGGTGTAAAATAACCAACCAACCAACCAATGGTATAATGATATGACAGTTGGTTTGAGCATTTGGAGAGAGAAGTGCTAATTGTGCGAAAAAGTTACAGTTGCAAGAATGATAGAATTCCTCTTTACATCAGTGTTTGTTCAATGTAAGGGGCGGTCGGGTAGCCTAGTGGTTAAAGCGTTCGCTCGTCACTCCGAAGACCCGGGTTCGATTCCCGACATGGGTACAATGTGTGAAGCCCATTTCTGGTGTCCCCCGCCGTGATATTGCTGGAATATTGCTAAAAGCGGCATAAAACCATACTCACTCACTCACTCACTCACTCAATTGTTCAATGTACCTTTGTTATCCAATAACAGTGTCACCCGTCCTCTATATTACGTAAATGAGCACTTTTATTTTCATCATAATATCAGAAATGAGTTCAAGACTATTAGCTTTGTTCCATGACACAGCTACCATGTAGCCATTGATAAATGCTTAGACACAATGTTTCAAAGCATTGGATGATCTTGTTGAAAGTTTAGAGTGATAATCCAGTATAAATCTACTCTCAAAGGCAAAATAACTGCAACCATGTAAGATTACTGAAAAGAAATAATAACCATGATATGGGCAACTATAACTTGTGAAAATAATCTAAATATTAGTATGCAGAATTTGATTTTAATATTTTGAATCTATAAAAAAATTAAATTAAAAAGCCAAATCTTTTGAAATCTTTTGAAAGTTGTTAGGGTCCATCTTCTGTCCAATTAAACGCCAGTTTATATTTTCAAAGATTTCACAAAAACACCACCATATGATGAATAACAACATGACAGTTACTTTTACCCTTGAGTATAACAATGTTTTCTCTGTATGTTGACAATGTGTACAGTAAGGGAGCAGATCAAAAGCTTTATGTGGGATTTAAAAAAAAGACTAATACCTTTAAGATTTGAGACATCCTCTCTCTCTTCTCCTCCTCCTCCTCTCCTCTCACACACACACACACATCCAAACATGGCACATCAAAATTTGGGGACCAACACCAATCCACCATCCTCCAAGGAAGGCTTTATATGCCGTGATCTTTCTTTTGGTTTATTAATTTTACCTGCATTTGTGATGCTGTTCCAAGTTCAGAGTACAAATATGGTTATTTATGAGAGAAAAATGTGCAACGCCTCCACACCCAAAATTAAGGAATTTAAATTTCTATCCAACATGAAACTTTTAGTCTGCTCCTTAATTTTTATGCCGGTGCTACACGTCCATGTTTATTAATATTGTCCATAAAAAGATTTGTGCAATTGTTGTTAAGTTAAATGGATTTAGCATTCTTGAAATGCATGTGTCATCCATGGTAGTTTCCTTGGTGAACCAAAGACGAATAAATGCCAGTTTTGATACTGGGAATTCTGTGCCAGGAATGTAAGGTATGTATGTATGTACAAGCACACAAAGTAAATCCTGTGAAACAGGTTCATGGCACTGCGAAAACATTTGCAAAACACTCAAGATGCAGTGAGTGAAGGAGTTCGGTTTAAACCCACTTTGAACAGATTTCAGAAATAACATGGTGTATCAGCTTAAGCTGATGCAGAATTTGGACATTTATCAGTGTGGTGAAACCTATGAGCATGGATATGGTGCTGACAGACCTAGAAACAATCATGCTGAATCTGAGATTTAAACCCATGATTGTAGGCTCCTGACAAGCCACATGAAGCCAACATGCTGTGATACGATTGAAGTACTGCTCCGTGTGACTTACAACCAAACTCACTCGTCGCTGTGTCCCCGCTGACTGAAAACTGTCTCCTTCATCAGATGATTGTTGGTATGGGATGTCTATGTCTAACATGAACATCCTTGGTATGAATGACTTTTACTGTGTTAAGTTCGTGAGAATTTGATTTTACATTTTAAAGATCCAACAGGATATTGTATGTGTTTTAATATTTATAAAACTGATTTTTAACATATTCTCTTGCTTGATTTGTTATTGCAATAAATGCTGAAAATATAGTTATTGTTTTCAGGCACTGTCCACAACAAAGACGCACCTACACATAATCGTGATATCAGCATGCCTAATTCTTCATAAAAACCAAATGTGTGGCACAAAGTTCCAATTGGCTCATGTAGACTTGTCCACGCCTTCGTGGTGTAGTGGTAGAGCATCTGCCTGGAGACTGGAAGGTCCGGGGTTCGATCCCCGGCCA
This sequence comes from Haliotis cracherodii, assembly GCF_022045235.1. NCBI lineage: Eukaryota > Metazoa > Mollusca > Gastropoda > Lepetellida > Haliotidae > Haliotis > Haliotis cracherodii. Next base: position 52,105,946 of record NW_027266308.1, on the reverse strand, counting down.
TACCAAAAAACATCAAAAGATGGTACTTGTTGTTACCCAGCCTGGCACTTGGAATTAGGGGGACCAAACTAGGACTGGTCATCTTGGAATCAGTATGTCTGAGGTAGGGTATCCATGTTAAACCGTGGCATGGTATCTAAGTGGGCTGGCACTATAAACTGGCATTAGTCAGGACTAGTACAAGCCGACGCACCCATGCATGTACGTCGCTGTATTAGTGCAATAATCTTGAACGCAATGTTAAACTCCATTTCACCTCACCTCACAGAGCTTTTCACTGCTTTCACTATTCAATCTATTTTTCTGATTTTCACAGAACAACAAAACGTCGTACATATTTGAAAATGAACCTGTTTAATGACATGAGATGATTATGTACAGATATGATACGAGACTGGCACCACTGGGCTACAACAGCCAACATTCACAGACTAGAGACTTAAACACACGGCTAGTCAATACCAGTGCAACCCCACTTATCCAGACTGACTTTGTGAAATAGGTCTGTATAAATGAACTTCTTGTTGTGGGACCGGTGTACCCAGAGGAGGCTATCACATCAGATACCTGAAGTCTGGATAAGTGGGGCATCACAGTATATTATAGAAAATTCATCGTAGCAAGAAAGTAGTATTATATGCACATATTTACTAGAAAATTGACGATGACAAATGTAGAATAAAAGTGACTGTGGAAGGAAGGCCTACATTCCCTGTACTTGTATAACAGTTGGATCTGTCACGCGTTGTCTAAGGTATGAAATATCGGGAGATATGTTGAGTTTCAATAACTATTCACAGATCACATTTCAGTTTTACATATCTGCTTAATAAACGTAACGAGCATAATACTGTTTTTCTTATACCTCCTTGCTGAAACCGTTTAGTCATGTTCCAAAAGAAACAGGCATAACATGGGATCTTAAACAAGTCTATATCAATTTGTACATAATATGGCATTTCATCTTTCCGACACAGTTGCAATTTATCATCAACTAAGTCTTATTTAAGTGCAAAACTAAAGCAATACGTGTGATTAACGGGATTTTCATTTTTGGACTTCTATGCAAAAAAACATAATTTTTAGGTGTTTTTTTTCTCAATCTCATTTGTCAAAAATGTATTTATTGGGAATCAGGTATTAAATTTACAGGCAAAATTAAGGAATACTTGGTAATCATCATTTCCGATCTAAAAGAAAGTAGCTTCATTTATTGAAACAGAGATCTCTTAATAAGATATTGTAGCTTTCTGTACGATGAAATGTCAAACATATAAAATAGGATATTTATAGCAGATCATAAGTCATAATCAAACCCTGAAGCCTTTTCCTGGAACAGAGATAATATACCCTTTACTCAAGAGGCAAAGTGTCATTTTAAAGCATTGTCCATCACCTGATACTAAATGTTCAAACAACACAGACTGTTTGCAGATGGCTTGACATGTAGATCTGTCAGTGATCAGGTAACAGCAGTGAGGGAGATGGGACATATACCATCAGAGCTCCAGATAAGCTTTTGGTGTTGTGGGTATTTTACCCATGCATTCAAATCATTGGGTATCAGTAATTCTATCTGAGTATTCAAATTTCTGTTACCCACTAGTTTTTACATATGTGGGTATTTAAGTTAAATATTTAAAAACATTATTCATCTAGTCCCTGCAAACTGGTGTCGCGTGGGTTCGAGAGCTTTATAGGACTCAAAAATACAACGATACTTCCACAAGAAAGTGTGATGGCAAATGATCATGATGTAACTGTCATCATGGAGTTTGGCAAGGTTGACGGAATGCCCGTTTATAATTTCAAAATAAGTTGCTGATATTTTGATGATACGCACAAGTTTTATATTTGTAGTGTATCTGTAATGTTCGTTGCGTATTTGATATGCTTGGATTTTATTTTACTGCGTATTTCTGCATTTCTGATGTGTATTTTACGCAGCTACGCAGCTTATCTGGAGCTCTGTAACATGCATACTGATGGTCAATAGTTAAGCAACCACAGATCTGGCTATCTGCAACAAACTGCCGAAACCTCTTCTATTATTCTGAGCATTCATTCATTGATATTTTTGCCATTTTTTATTTTATCATGAATATTTTGACAATTTGATCATATTTCTCAAACAAATATCTGTATTTTCCATAAAAAGCACATAAAAAGATATTAAGTGTATAGCTATGTGAAAATCACACAGGGAGGAAATTAACTGTTTCGGAGGTACACATGTCTGCCACATGGTGGCAGTAGGATGGAACCAAATAAATATATCAATGTTACGCTAACTGTGGTAGGTCTTGTTTTTTAATATTGACATAATATGTATGTTTCTTAAAGGCAGCACCCACTAAAGGACTTGAATGGTTGCTTAACTTTTGATTTTAAGGTTTTTATTGACAGACAAATCACTCTTTCAGGATTCTATTATTTGGGACCCGTCATTGTTTCAGACTGATGCAAATATTTGCTTCTGTGCTCTAAGTAACAAGTGCCTTAGATTTGTAAAATAAAATACCTCTAATCTTCTGTACATTACAGGATTAATGATAAATCAACTATATACCCTTCTCAAAAATCAAATATCATTTTTGTGAAAGACAAAAATTGTGAATCCTTGGAAATAATGTTTCCCATTTTTCTTCTCACAAAACATAAAATATGTGATAAATAAAAACATCAAAGACACTGACACAGAGGACTTTCTACCAGAACATGATAAACATGGAACTCTCCTTTGATATTTACAAAATATACGCAAGTAATATTTACAATATATTAACGGAAAAGTCTTTACATCAAAAAGAAGTTTATTAAGTTATGTGACAATACAACACACACTGAACGTTTCAATATTATCCATATAATTGGTAAAATCAAATACTGTATTTTCACACCATAATGGTCAAGCCCCCACCAGCATGGAACTCTACAAGGAGACTGCTAGCCATGACAAAATAAATTTACACTGAAATATTCTTTTGTGGTGAGAATATTTCATCTAATTTCCTGCAAAGGAGTGTCATTGTTACTTAAAGGGGAAGTGTACACGCAAAAATCACTTTCTTTCTTTTTCTAAACAAAACGCAATTTTAGAATTAGTTTGTATCTGTGTTTGAAAATATACACTCATTTTTTTTCACAGTGAAAGTAGGAAGCTCACAATAGTGTGAAAGTGATATGCCGTTATGAGGCCTTCGTTTTACGAGCGAAATAGGCCTGAGTTATCCCCCTTAGATTATGACGTAATTGGTGCCAATTCAACTGGGTCCCTGTCTATTCTCAACGCAAAAGATATCAAGGACCAGTTTGCGGTAAAACAACATGGTCTACGACACACTCCGGCGCAGTGGTGTCTCAGCATAACACAATTCTGGCTGGCATCTGAGATGCTAGAATCACAAAACTGTACCTACCCCACGTGAAGCGGCTCTAACAAAGCATGATGACGTCATAATGTTTATCAATTGGCACCAATGACGTCATATTGCAAGGGGCATAAGCCATGGTGTTTTTGTTATGGAAATAGAACACTTGGTAAATGTGAAAAATATGAATCGTTTTAGTGCCAAAAATATGTTAATTAAATATGATGTTTTTATATTTTTGTCTATGACACTTCTATGTTAACACTTTTAATGTGGAAAAAGTACAAGAAAAAATGGTTCATTTCCGTGTGAACTTGCCCTTTAATTCTGATAGTTTTGACCACTGTTTAATAGCACCAGTTTACAGAAAGCCTCTCATGAGAAGTATTTGACAAGTAGACCCAATTAGCTTCTTACAGTTAACACCTGTCAACAGAGGTAAGATAACGGTATGTCCTCTTAACTCAATGTCACATCCTCTAGGATTGAGTGCATAATATCTCCAATCTATTACAATAAATACCCTTGATCCCTTCACTACCATTAACTTGAAGCCCATTTCAGGTGTCCTCCGCCGTGATATTGCTGGAATATTGCTAAAAGCGGCGTCAAACTAAATTCACTCACTCGCTTATATTGTGCTACTTCATACACAAAGTGCATACTCATAGCTCTGACATTATTACCTCGGTCAAAGGACAGTGTGCCACCATGCTTAGAAAGTGTTGGTGTTCTCGGTTGATGCGCAACCTCGTTTGAGCGTCACAAGCTACTCCTTGCTCAGAGCATGTGGCCCCCAAAGAGCATTACTTAAGCAGGTAGCGTCAGTCAGCACGACCCAGGACCAGCACATCCCTAGGTATCGTCCAGGTCATCGGACCCCAGGACCGGTATATCCCTAGGGATCGTCCAGGTCATCGGACCCCAGGACCGGTATATCCCTAGGGATCGTCCAGGTCATCGGACCCCAGGACCGGTATATCCCTAGGGATCGTCCAGGTCATCGGACCCCAGGACCGGTATATCCCTCCCACTTACTTATACACAAGTCCGGATCCCTAAGACCCCAGGACATTCATTCCTTCTACCCGGGTCACCACGACCCCAGGGTTTCACACCATCCAGGTCACTGCGACCCCAGGGTTTCGCAGTAGGCAACTGAGGCAGCCCCCATATTACGCCAAACATTTGTATATAAATAAGAGGTTCCTTTTTCATGTACTACATATATGTTGTTTGTTGCACCAATAGAAAGTGTTGTCACTATCTCTAATCACAAACTTTTCACAGAATTTCCTTTAGGAGAGTAATTTTGATAGAGGGCCATATGTTTATATGGAGTCATATTTTGACTCAAATGAAGCTCTGGTGGTGAATGAGTCCAGGATATTTATTTATGAGTGAGTGAGTATGGTTTTATGCCGCTTTTAGCAACATTCAAGTGAGTGAGTGTGTATGGTTTTACGCCGCTTTTAGCAATATTCCATCAATATCACGGCGGGAGACACCAGAAATGGGCTTCACACATTGTACCCATGTGGGTAATCAAACCTGGGTCTTCAGCTTGACGAGTGAACGCTTAAACCATAAAGCTACCTCACCGCCCGGGATGTTTATGTTAATAGAATGGAGATAAAGTCACTTGCTAATCAAGGCCGACACAGCCATGGCACCAGAACAATGGGTATGTGTTTCACAGGACCTTTAAGGCTAATGTATGAATACATGGCAATTATTTGCAAGAAGAAATGACTAGGCGACAACTGATTTTCCCATGGCAGTAATTTGAACTATCAACACACTACCTATAATACACTGAGACATCCAGGCCTACTGTAACAGGAGTATACAGGAATGAATAAATAACGTCCTACATCAACAGTGTTTTGGCTTTGATCATACAATATGGCATTGTAGTGTACACAGCAAAATGTACACCTCGGCTTGTAAACATGGCACAATATCTCTCTTTCAAATCTCTCCAGTCAGCAACATGACTACTGTCTGATGGCTTCCCATAAAATCTGTGTTCAAAATTCTCTCAGATATGTATTTTCCTCCACCTCACCTTGACACAACTATACTTGAAGTTGTGTGAAACCTGAACATCTTACCGACAACAGAGGCTTTCCCACAGCTGGTGCACCATCTCCACACCAGGCTGCCCTCACCCATACCACTTTCTACCAGGGCTGGGACAGGTAACTCGGGTCGGGTGGGTACTGAGAAGGACCTGGGTACCAACTACCCGGACCCGTGGCTAGTCATGTGAGATACTGTTTAATCTTTTACTGTGTATGAAAAGTTATACGAAAATACACCATTTGAAGGGGGCGTGGCCTAAATGCAAATGTCCGATTGGGATTTTAAATTTTCCGGACCCCTGGTTTAATGACAAAACGTATCTCGTCCATGGTTACACTACAAGTTACTAATGTTTGCATTTCTTTCTGACTATGAACACATTCCTTTTGACTTTTCTATGTTTGAATAAAGATAAAGCTTCAGTCAACTTCAGAGTATGAATAACCAGATCATTTTATACTGTATCTAAATACATTTTGCAAAGACTATGGTCCAAATATTCCCTTACAGACATTACGTACTCATCTCTCGAGACCTGCAGCATGTACCCGGGTAGTAAACCTTGACTCGTTCCAGCCCTACTTTCCACTGTAGGTGTTACTTTCAAGAATTCCCATCAAAAACAGAGTCACACCTACATTCCTTTTAACTCAACACTGTACCATCAACACTGGTGATGAAGAAAATAAATTGTCATCAAACTCCCAAATACGAGTTCTATTTGGATCCATCACCTTTTCACAAATGTCGATAAGGATGAGAAAGCTCCACCACAGCTTAGTATCCTCTTCGATCAGATTACTATTAAACAGCCTATGACGCAAATGACCATTACATGTGTACACTTGGCAATACTGTCATCATTAAGACCTGAAACAATTGAAGGGTAGTAAAATCGTTGTTGTTTCTAAGGTTCAGGGCTCGTTCATCAGGTGATGCAGCATCAAAAGGTAGCCCTCCAACATCACCAGAAACAATAAACAAGTTGTTATCCATAAGAGTGAGTATGGTTTTACGCCGCTTTTAGCAATATTCCAGCAAAATCACGGCGGGGGACACCAGAAAGGGCTTCACATATTGTACCCATGTCAGGAATCGAACCCGGGTCTTCAGCGTGGAAGCGAACGCTTAAACCACTAGGCTACCCGACCGCCCCTTTATCCATAAGAGGTTCCACATGTTCATGTTCTACTACATGTTCTAAATGCCAATCAAAGACTTAACTGTTACCATTGTTACCTCACTCCAATTCCTTAAGGTCAGTGTCATGCATATCTTAAACTCCATAGATCTATTCAAGCTTTTAATCACTATGTCAAACATGGACTTTTCTCAATACTCAAATGAACTTAAGTGACCACAGTATGGTAATTGGAAGAAATTCTACCATTTTACCACAAACAAATGTAGATAAAAGAATAACTAAGATTTTTTTCAGAAAAAAACGCTGAGTTTGTAAATGTGACAAAGTAGCATGATGGGAGACCGGTAATCATTGCAATGAACATGATCAGAAATTTTCATTTCCTTGAATTGAGAGAACCTTTCTTCCTCAAAGAATGTCATCCTCATAAGTTTCATTATTCTTTGGGATGAGAAATACAATCACCATTCGATTTACGTGATTAAAATGAAAATCAACAAATAACAACTCTAAAATGAGTGAACCAGTGAGTAGGCGCACTGTCTTCAACATCGTGCCCTGCGTGGAGCTCTGATCTGTCACTCATTCACATTCCCTTTCACACATTGGACAACATATTGCAGTGAGCCCGCCCACTCCAGGTGACTGACAGTCTGCTCAGGAGGGGTGTGTCTTCATACTTGGCTGTGTTGTCTTGGGGGTCTGCCATCACGGCCTGGGGGTGGGGGGCGTACATTTGGAGATGATGTTCTTGGGCCTAGGGATAAGGAAAGGTAAAAAGTGAAAATGTCATTTAAATAAAAAAGAGTAAGGGTACAAGACCTGACAATTAACTTACTTCTGTATGACTGCAGTTGACTTACAACATTATTCCAGCCATACTATAACAAAGCATTGCAGGATTATCCAATATATGTTATCTCCATTCTATTATGGGTGAGGTGAAAGAAATAGGGTTTAACACTGCGTTAAAGATCACTATATAGTGATATGCATACATGTGTGTGCGTGTGTGGCTGCTTGTACTAGTCTGGACTGATGCCGATTTATAGTGCTAGCCCACTGAGATACCATGCCGCAGTTTAACATGAATACCCCACTCAGACACAGTATACTGACTCCGAGCCGACCAGTCCTTGTTTTAGCCCTTAAGCAGGGTAACAACACGTATCATCTTTTAACATCTTTTGGTATGACGCACCAGGGATGGAACCCCGGACCTTCGGCTCTTCGGCCAGATGCTCTACCACTAGACCACGGAGGTGGTCCCCACTCTATCATTAATAACCTGGGCATCTACGTTCGGCAAGCGTCATCTCCATCTTGCTTAAAAATGTCACCAAGAATATCTCGCTCTTGAGGAACTTGGAACTCTACTGTTAGTGTTGTGTCATTTGAATAAGACTTAAAAACGCTACAGCAACGAATGGGTGCAGGGTATGTATTCCTAATAGAATGGAGATATTTAATACACTAGATAATCTCTATACCCATGTACCGAAATTGAACCAAGGTTGGCTGCAGTAACTGTCTCTCTGTTCTGCTCCCTATAAACGATGTGGATATTGACTTGTCGCTACAGACCGTCCCACAGTGTTTTCCAAATAGATCCCTGATCCAAATCTGCATCACACTTCATATGCTTCAGCAGAGTGCAGGCATCATTATCTAATGACAAATGTAAAATCAGTCACTTCCTAAGACACTTGCCTCCAAATATGAGTACATATAATTTATATTGTGCAACAACCCATACTCTCGATGATTCCAACTTGTTAAGTACATAGAAAGTTGCATGATTGAAAATAGAAGTATGTACACAGATTTGAAGGCGAGTGTTTTAGGAAGCAAATCGTCTTAGTTTTCATTCGACTACGACTCATGTACATTATGACAGAGTTGTTAGTGCGGTATGTTCCGAGTCAGGAATCTATTAGGAAAACACTATTGAACAACGTCAAAACCAAAATAATTTATAGGGAGCAGCACAGCTAAACTCAGGTCAATACATGGCAATTCAATAACTTAAACACTAGACTACCCCTCCACCCCTGTTGTTGATGTGTTAAAGCAATATACAATAAGAGTTCATAGGTCCATGATACTGCTAGTCAGCAAACTTACTGCAATATCATCGCAACCTGTAGAGTCATCTCCCCTGGACAAAACAAACCGAAGGTTGATAAAGTGAGCAACAATCCAGGTTCAGTTACATATTAAGCACGGATCATATTTTAAAAAAATTAAAAATTCAGTAAACAAACGGTACTTACCCATCCGTGGGTCCATTAAGTGAGGGGGAGGCATCCTTGGGGGTGGTGAATTTGGACTAAAGGGAGGTGGGGGGCCCCGAGGACCAGACATCATGTCTTGGGGTGGCGGTCTGTAGGGAGGGGTCCTCCTGTCCATAGGGTGAGGGGGGCGTCGGTCAAATGGGGGTGGGGACCTGCCTTCCTGCATCATCCGACCAGGGGGTGGAGATCTGCCATCTGGGGGCATGTGGGGGGGTAACCTGGCCCCTGGAGGAGGAGGGCGTCGGTCTGGAGGGGGAGGGAGTCTGTCGTGAGGAGATCCACGGAAGTCATCGTCCCTGAAAGTCAAATTTTTCAACATGTTTAATGGCGGAATAGAATAGGATGCTTTTGTTGTTCACTTGCCTGAGAAAAAAACAACACATTTTAAGCTTGAATGTTCCTGATAAAGAAATATTCCCATGCAGCTTTTTAGCCTGAATTCCTGATTCACATATCTGTACACCTGAGCATTAATTAGGCACCATCCTCTTTTTCAGATATGTGCTTCATTAAAAGAGTGAGTGAGTGAGTGTGGTTTTACGCCGCTTTTAGCAATATTCCAGCAATATCATGGCGGGGGACACCAGAAATGGGCTTCACACATTGTACCCATGTCGGGAATCGAACCCGGGTCTTCAGCATGACGAGCGAACGCTTTAACCACTAGGCTACCCGACCGACCCTTTATCCATAAGAGGTTCCACATGTTCATGTTCTACTACATGTTCTAAATGCCAATCAAAGACTTCATTAAAAGAATGACTGGTAAACACAACAACAGACAGAAGATTACTAATCTGAGATACAGAATGTCTGGCACCACCATCACACAAATAATGAAGCTGGGCACTAGCAATCGGGACTCATTTATTGGCTTTATGCTAAAAACTCTCATTCCAACAACGCTGAAAAGACATTAGAATGGTGTCTCCTCATGCTGCTGATCAGACGTCTGACTTTCAACATTGGGATTCTCTGCCATTCCTGGTGCAGTGCCTGGGTCCGTTCATTCAGGTTTCGAACTGGAGAGCCTCCAGCTCTCGCTTGGCAGCAGTACATTCATACATGTTGACAAGTTTGGGTTCCATAATTAATGCTCATGTATAGTCTGGAAGGTAATTTAAGGTACCAAAGTTTACTACAATATCTGAAAAACTATTGGACCTACTCCAGTCAAAGTTGGTATCAGATTATTTAACAGTCATACATAACTGGATATTACATTTAAAGACAATCGGTGCATGAATAAAACATCTGTCTATTTAGCTACCACTATATTTCATCAACAACCAGACCTGTTCGTCACGGGTGGAACGAGCATTCATCGAAACAGCCATCTGCATAATGCTACCTCTGCGTCACAGGGCCATATGACATAGTTGAACCGATCAACTCAACTCGAAAGGTTTAATGGGAATCACGCATGCACGAATACGGTGTTAGCATTGGGCGTCTCAACATGCCTGATTCCAGACTATATATATTAGTAAGATGTGACTTGCCATTCTAGGGGCCCTGGTGTTTCATAGAACTCCTTACTGGCTGTTAAAAGTTCCTTCTGAGGACTTTCAAAATAACTTCTGGTAGGTTATTAGTCCATGTTAAATACGCAAATGCAAGCACAGTTTGGGGAGTGTGGCCCCACTGTTCATTACTCACCGGAGGTGAGGAGGGGGCATAGATCCTCTTGAGGGGGACCGCTCCATGCCGGGAGGGGGAGGAGGGCCATTCATCATTCCTGAAACCAACATGTCAGTGTTAGCACCCCTTCACTAGCTGAAGTAATATTCTGAAGAACTAATTCTGAATTTTTATATATGTTTGTTGTTTAACAGCAATATTCAACTATATCACCAAAGCCTGTAAATAATCGATTCTGAACCACACAAATCTGTTATTAATATAATGGGCAACATCGAAATTGACAAAACCATTACAATATATTTTCTGCCACATTCATCAAGTGTGAGTATATTCCAGGGTGCCGTTGCACAAAACAACCTTAGCACTACGACCGTCGTAAGTATATGTTAAGGTATGGGAGATCACCTTAGCGCTAAGATCTCTTTGTACATCGCACTGAGCACAGCAAAGCTGCAGTACTTACCTGGGGGTGGCATGCCCCGTGTCGGAAGGGGGCGGATCAGACCTCCTGGGCCCATCATCTGACGCCGCTCCAGCTCCGTCAACCTGCAACATTCACGTCACAGTAACCATCCTCTGCAAGTGCCGAGCGAATTACTGTTGCTGCTGTTTTGAAAAACATATCAGGTACATAAGGGTGTCAGCTAAATGCGGGTGAAACCCACATGTATGGTGCTGCCTGGCCTAAGATTCAAACCCTCGACCTGCAGATCCAGGCCTGGAAGCTAAGGGACATAACTCTGCACATTTGAATTGCAGTGCCTTATGCCACTGGGCACTCGTCACTCATCTAGAAGTTACATTTTCATTTTCATTTCCAGTTAGCTTGACAAGCTTTGCTCACCATGTTTTTGACATGCCAGAATATAATCATGTGACCTAGGTTTTTTATTTTCACCATCCACATTGTAATAAATATATTTATCTCACCATACATTAAAATGCTAGCTTCTGATTGGTTAAGGCGAGGGCAATTATTTTCCATGTAGCCTGCTGAGAAATCAATTGTAACACACCTTACATAACTTGCTTATCTCGCATATGTATAGTTGAGCTGAAAAGGACAGATGCAACTCAAGGAAAGTAGCTAGGTTCGTTTGCATCGTCTGCTAGCTGTCAACATGGCTGAATCAAAGCATTAGACTCAGTGAAACTTCGGACATATATTACGGGTCTGAATGAATGAATGTCGGTGAGATAAATTTGTTGTCAACCAATCTGGAGGAGTATATGGTGTGATGAGGTGAGGTGAAATGGGGTTTAAAGTCGCTTCCAAGATTATTGAACTTATATAGCGACGTGCATGTACACGTATGTGTTTGTGTGCCTGCTTGTACTAGTCTGGACTGATGCCGATTTATAGTGCTAGCTCACTGAGATACCATGACGCAGTTTAACATGAATACCCCACTCAGACACAGTATACTGTCTCCGAGCCGACCAGTCCTTGTTTTAGCCCCTTAATACCGAGCGTCAGACAGGGTAACAACAAGTACCATCTTTTAACGTCTTTTGGTATGACGCGGCCGGGGATTGAACCCCGGATCTTCCGCTCTCCGGGCAGACGCTCTACCACTAGACCACGAAGGCGTTCTATGGTGTGATGAACCTGGCAGCTCAGGGCAGATAGGCTCACGCATAGTGTAGAGTACAATTTGTTACACTGCAGTGACACTGCTCCACTACAGGACATGTGTAGCAGTGTACTCACTTCTGACGTAACACCCCGGCATCATGGCGGACCTCCTTCAGCTCTCTCTCTGCAGCTCGGGCCGCAAGCTGAAAATAATGTAAAACAAAGATCAGTCACCAGAACTATACACATCAAACATTCAACAGTCACCAGAATTGTATACAACAAACATTCAACAGTCACCAGAATTGTATATATCAAACATTCAACAGTCACCAGAATTGTACACATCAAACATTCAACAGTCACCAGAATTGTATACGTCAAACATTCAACAGTCACCAGAATTGTATACATCAAACATTCAACAGTCATCAGAATTGTATACATCAAACATTCAACAGTCACCAGAATTGTATATATCAAACATTCAACAGTCACCAGAATTGTACACATCAAACATTCAACAGTCACCAGAATTGTATCTGTACTATCATATGTACATATGTACTTTTGGCTACCTTCAAGACAAGCTTTATACTGTACATGCACAAAAACAAAAAACATACCCAGTTTTCATGAGCCTTTTTCTCATTCGCAGAAATCTGAAATTAGATATTTACATAATACATATTGGTGATTGTTATTGAAATTTCCTTGTTTACCATGCATGCATCTTGCATCACACTAGTCTGAATGATAAATGTTTGTGTTGAATATTTGGACTCTATACTCCATCACAGTGTTTCCATAGTACAAACAATTTTACTCAAACACAGACTCATGACTAAGGCTAGAAAAATATTAATCTTGGTTCTCCAGCACCATCCGCATCATCATAGAGTTCGTCGCACGTTTCGTTTTTTTATTTCCATTTTTTTAAAAACAAAAAAATCCTTAAATATTCCAAGTCCAACAGTAGTCAAATACTGTATTCCAGTATTTTACTCATCAAGGAATACATTTGCATAGGTAAGCCCTTCCAAGGTTGATGAGACAGAACTGTTTATTTGATTACATACTAGTTCGAACCAAAATAAAATGAAAAAAAAACACTGCCTGCCTGCACTATATCTTCAAAAACCTTTCCCTGAGAACCAATTCTTTTATATTTTAAAGCCTTAAGTAATTTATTACTGTGTACCAAGTACGATTTGTTGTAAAGTCTCAATCATGTATGGTTTTACAATATTATCAATATGACAATTACAATCATCTGACTTTGTCAATGACTCTAAAGTGGGTATATAAATAGAGAATATCTCGTAGAAGCTTCAAGAAAGCCAAGAATACTCTACATATTATATATTTTATTTCATCAGTGCTGGTTAACAACATATCTTTTCCACTGATCTTAATTTCCCAAAGTTGTGGTTCAGTTGTTATTGTTGTCATCCACTGTAAGTTGATGTTGGTAACTTCCAAGTGTTCTTGAGTCACGATAATCATTACCTGTTGCCTGAAGTCTCTCTCCGAGGACGTCAGCTCCCTCTTCAACCCTTCAGTCTGTGCTCTGAAATGATAAAACATGTCGCAATTGTGTCATGTGTGAATGAGTGAGTTGGGTTTAACGCCGCTATTAAAACAGTATTCCAGTCATATCGCGGCGTGTCAGCTTAATGTGTGAGGAAAGCCCGAAGTGATGCAGGTCTCAGACGTTTACCACTTCCGTGAAACCCGCAAGCACAGGTATGGTGCTGACAAACCTAGAAACATAATTGGGGCGAACCGGGATTCGAACCCACAATCATAGGTTTCTGGCGTGCCCAGGGAACGTGACTCTGCACAGTAAATCGCGGTGCCTTAGACGAATGGGCCACCCGTGCCCTCCTCCATTTTGTCATGAGGTAGGGAAGTGAGGTGAAATGGGATTTGTCGCATCCAAGATTCATTGTGTCATGAGCCAAGATCATAGTAGACACCATATCCAAGCAATATCAACAGGCCATTTCAGCGACACAATCTCCATTTCAGTCACCTTGACAACCATGTGAAACTGAGGGGATGAGTGAGTAAATGTTTTTGCAGCTAAAAATATTCCAGCTGTATCATTATTGTGTCTGGGTTAGTCAAACCAGTGATTGATAGCATGAGCGATAACCCATGTCTGTGAGGTAGGACAAAACGTAATCAGCCTGGTCATACATAACAATCATCCAATCCTCATCAGTCAGCTCTTTGGAGAATCATGGCTACTGGGGACGTATTCTGTCCCAGAATTGCCAGGGGGGTGTTACTGTCGACCGATCTGGCCAAGAATGACCCCAGACTCCGCAGTGCAGACAGTGAGTGAGTGAGTGAGTATGGTTTTACGCCGCTTTTAGCAATATTCCAGCAATATCACGGTGGGGGACACCAGAAATGGGCTTCACACATTGTACCCATGTCGGGAATCGAACCCGGGTCTTCAGCATGGCGAACACTTTAACCACTAGGCTACCCGACCGCCCCATGCAGTGCAGACAGGACAACGATGTTGTGACTCACTTGTACATCTCGACCTCCTCCTCCATCAGACGGGCGCGTTCATCGATGTTCTCCAGCTTGTTGACATTCTGCTTCTTCAGTGCCTCGTGCTCACCAAGCTCTCTGTCAGGGAGAAGCAGCAGAAACTGGTTATACAACAGGAGGCATGATTCACCATAAATTGATTCTGTTAAACAACTGGAATCTAATCAAAAGAATTTCTTGCCAGACATAAATATGACAAACACAATACTGAGAAATTATTGAAATAGTCCAGGAGTAAATCACAGAATGTATGGCCCGAGAAAGTCCCTCATCCATCTCCCCATCCACCTAACCCCACCTTCTCCCCCACTCTACTTTCTCTCTGCTCCCCCTCCCCACCAGCTCCACCTTCTCCCCCACTCCACCTCCTCTTCCCCCCTCCATCTCCAACCTCACTCCAGTTCTTCCCCCACTCTACTCCCCCACTTCACTCCCCGCTCCATCTCCTCCCTCGCACCTCCTCCCCTCACCTCTGTAGCTGGGTCTCCTTCTCCTTGAAGTAGTTGGACAACACGTTCAGTTTGGTCTGAGCCTCTGAGCACTGGCGGTCAGCCTTCATCTTGTCTGTCTGCAGGATCTCCATGTCGCGCCGACACTTCTCCAGCTGGTCTGAAAACAGGACATTCACCTGTACCGTTTCCATCAATATCTACTGCACTGTGTTCATACATCTCCACTTGTCTTCATGACACTGACAATTTGTCCACAACAAAGTCTTAGTGACACAACTGCGGCAAATCTCATACTTTAAGATGGACTTACTATAGTTAGAGCCACTATAAGATCCCTTGGTGCTTAGACAACTGACAAAGGTGCACTTATTACAATCTTACACAACAAAGGGACACGGGTGGCCCAGTCGTCTAAGGCGACGCGATTCGCTGTGCAGAGTTGCGTCCCTTGGGCACGCCAGAAACCTATGATTGTGGGTTCGAATCCCGGTTCGCCCCGATTATGTTTCTAGGTTTGTCAGCACCATACTCGTGCTCGTGGGTTTCACCGAAGTGGTAAACGTCTGAGACCTGCATCACTTCGGGCTGACACGCCGCGATATAACTGGAATAGTGTTAAAAGCGGCTTTAAACCCGACTCACTCACACTCACTTACACAACAAGTTAAATTTGTTTTCAGAGATCGAGTGAACAAACACTGATAAAGCTAACATTTTCTACACTACTGTTTCCTGTAATATGAACAAGAAAATCTGGAAAGTCATGTAGGAGGTGCTTATAAGATTACTTACAGATTGGTCTAGAATTTGGCTAGGGGTAACTTATTGGATCAAGGTGTTTAATATGGCAATATGGTTAAGTTAACTATTTCATCTGCCAAACAGCAACAGAGACAGTCGATGTCAACTGATCTTTGTGTTAGTACTACTGATGGCCATTTAAAAAAACAGCAATTACATAATATGTCTGTGAGCACGAACAAATGCTGCCTCCATCTGGTTACAAATTCTAATGTGCACTGGCGAGACATGTTGTGAAAAGAGTTTTCATGCCAGACAGAAGCTAATTGAATTTTATGTAGCACATATATAAGTGAGAATGTATAGCGGGTCACAAGCCAGAGGTACAACTAGAGCAAGCAAGAAACTAGTGGTTGACAGTGGTGTGATCAATGCTGCCATGGTGCCATACAATCCAGAAGACATAGTGTAGTCAGTACCTTCCACTTCCTTCCTTCCGTCCGTCTCTATCTGCAGTCTGTTCTCCAAGGAATCATGCTCGTCTTGTATCGCCCGGAGGGATGCATTCACCTTACAGGAGAACAAGGCATATTTAACGTGACCCACAGTGTGTTTGTCATCTCATGCCTTTCCAAATTACCATCATAACAAATGTTATATTGACCCATTCACTAGCTTGAACAAAAATCCTTCCATATTTCATCAAAAGACGGTGCAATATTCTAGTGGGAGGATATTTAAAGAAAGGAAGAAACTTTTCTCTCTTCATCTTCATCCTCAATTTTTCCATCATCAAAGCTTTCAACACCAATACTACAACCACTTTTGCACATATCTTAAACAACAGAAATCTGATCAGTGGTATCAGCTAAATTATTTTGATGTTTTTTATATATCTTTTTTCTGACCGATCGACTGCTCCCTCTGAATCTGAACAGAGAGTTGTTAAATGGCAGCTATACCGATTGAAGTGGAAAATCAACAAATGAACAAAGTCTATTTTCTGAAACTAGTACTCTGCTTACTCTCGAGACATCCATCATCTTCTGGATCTTCTCCTCCACCTGAGTCTGGTCCACTGAAACAGTGTAGACTGTCTGTGTACACATGTGACACATAGCACAGATCTTGTGGTCTACATCATCAATGCATCTGATGTAGCACACATAATACATGTGATTGTTATGTATGCCAAAGAATTAAAAACAATTGGTTCTTGGAAAACAACTTTCTGAAGACAGGGAGGCGAACAACAACTCCTTAGCCAAATAGTTCAGCTGCCCTTTAATCTCTGTAAATACTCAAGGGCCTCTGACCTTGACCTACACATATACCATCACATGTACAAAGTAGTTAAGTGCCATACAAAATAGTATTCTACTTCATCATAAGTCTAGTTTAATCCATTTTCTCCTTTAATAACCTAAAATATTCCAACTAAGTTTGTTTCAACCTAAAATTATCTTTGTTTTTATTTTTTGTAAAAAGATTATGTCAAAAAGGCATATTTTAGGAATTTAGCCTTATTTCATATTTTTCAATCTCTTCCTCCAATACTATGCCTCTAAGCATAAAGATCTGAGGATACCTCCAGAGAAGGTCACGTCAGGTGAGCCCTGATTGACCTTTGACCGCCTAAAGTAAATGAAGGATGGAAGGGTTTTTAAGCCAATCAGATGTCAGCTTTGTAAATAGATTTGTCTTCATTTCTCCTCGATTTGGAGATTTCAACTTTAACAAAAGAAAACACACACACAACACAACTAGTCTTTCAATGGTACTCCCTTGTGGATGTAGAAGCCATAGAGTTCAAACAAATAACAGGGTGTATGACTTATCCATAACAAAATAACCGCACGGCCTGTATTATGTACATTCAGAAAAGGTGGTAAAAGACATGCAGGTCAGAATGCTTCACTCTCTCACATGAAGAATTGAGAAGTCTCAACACTGATTGGCCGATTAAAAAGATCACCTGACACAAACACCTACTGATGTGTCCTCAGAACTTCATGCTGTGAGGCATCATATTGGAGTAAAGGATCTGATATCAATGATATGGATATTTTTTTTAATGTGTCTGCTGTCTGTCGGTATATATATACCAAAAGAATCTAAAAGACACACACAAAACTCATCTGGCCTAAAACAATAATAAAATGATGTCATGCAGGAGTGTCAAACAAAGTATAAGTAACACCTCCGTGGTCCAGTGGTAGAGTGTCCACCCGGAAAGCGGAAGGTCTGGGGTTTGAACCTCGGTCACGTCATACCAAAAATAATCAGTCCTAAATATGAACCTCAAACAAACTCTTGTAAAAATAGAGTAAAATCAGTTGAAAGTAATGCAGAAAGGTAATGTTGGACTGGATGCATGAAAGACGTCATGTACAGTTAAGGAAACAATATTGTCTGGCTGTTACCTTCATCCCCGTCATCTCCCTCCAGAACCTTCAGCTGGCGGAAACAGTCCTTCAGAACCTGCAACACACAGCCTGTGTGTAGGACATGTATCACATATGTAATGGAATACATCACCACATGTAACATTTGTCTTAAGGCAATCCATAATAATTACAATAATAATAGGACATTTGTATCCCGCATATTTTCACGCCACTCGGGCATGCTCAAAGCCCTATTATTACCCGGTCACTCGATCAGTGGGCATTCAAGAATCATTCTCAGCTCCCTGGGGAGTATACAACCAAAGCTGCTTGTCAGAAGCTAGATGGTTAACAACCACATAGCCATCTCATCTTACCGAGTAACCATTCACTGCTGGGTGAACAGAGGCACATTTCGAACAAAGTCACTTGTTTATGGAGACACCTCATGTGCTACATGTGCTTCAGTGTGGGGCAGGACCAAAGCCCTAGAAACTCTCAGGAGCCAAGGTGCCACGGTAACCCATCCAACGACTCTCCGCGACTGATGTTGCTTAACTTCAACTGATTTGTGACCTGTGCGCTGTGCACAGGACCATGTGCCATTTCTGATATTCATAAGTACTTATCATGGCCTCCTCAACAAAGCTATTTTAAAAACTCGCATTCTTCAACACTGTCTCAGTCTCAGCTCAAAGATAACATTATTGAACAGGGACAGGGGTTAATTCAACAGAACGATCCTAGCATGATGCCTGTTGTAAGTTATCTGGATGAACTGTCCAGCTAGTCAGCGAGTATGGTTCTATGCCGCTTTCATCATATTCAAACCAAATCACAGGGGACAGATCATCGACATGAACAAACACTGGACTACCTCACCATACTGGCGTTAAGATGAACCACTGGACTACCTCACCATACTGGTGTTAAGATGAACCACTGGACTACCTCACCATACTGGTGTTAAGATGAACCACTGGACTACCTCACCATACTGGCGTTAAGATGAACCACCGGACTACCTCACCATACTAGTGTTAAGACACTGGTAAAGCCCTGCCACACCCACCTCCATCTCGTTGTCCTTGAAGGCGACCGTCTCCTGCATCTGCTTGAACTCTTCCTCGTTCTGACGAAGTCTCTCATTCAGATCCTCCACCCTGCAGACATTGAGGTTTCATATCAAAATTGATATATGAAGGACTGATCAGTCTCCCTCTGAATCTATCCATAAGTAAAGACAGAATGCAACAACAATGTCTGCATACATAGGACTATTTGTGTGAAGTAATCAACCTCGCCTCAAAATCATGAACACTACAAATAATCAAGTAAGACGAGTTCTATGGATAAACAACTTCTTTATTACAATTAGTGCGACGTTTCGGTGTAGATCCTAACACCTTTATCAAGCAAGTCATCATTTCATCACACCAACTTCTAAATGCCACTGAAAGAAGTTACTACACATAATCATCGGTTGACATTATTGACATTAGTAAACAATGTCGATGAGAGGAAAAACAAACAGTTCTCAAAATCACCAAGGGACCAAGACTTTGAAAGAAAACCAACGCAAACAGGTGGACTTAATACACAAAAATCTTGAACGTACTTCTCCTTCCAGTCATCCGCCTCCGAGAGCAGCTGCTGCTTCCTCGTCTCCAGCTGTTTCACCTGCTCCGAGATGCTCTTGATCTGTCCCTTCAGCGTGCCCATGTCTTCCGCAGTGTCCTTCAGTTCCTTGGTTTTCTGTGACCACCAGAAGACAGAAATATGTCAAATATGCCTGTTACAGGGGGTTCACATTCAGATGTTCTCTCTCTGTCTGTCTGTTTTCTCTGTCTTTCTAAAATAACATTGAACACAATGACATAATCCTCACCTCCCCCCACCTTGACATTATGTAAACACCTGGGTATACCCTTGTTTGATTTAGAAACAAATGAATCCACTTCTGCTGTGATGATCCTGGTGTGCACTGACCAACAACAACTCTTCTCACAAGACAGACATTGCACTCACCTTCTGTAACTGTTCCTCTGCCTTCTTGCTCTTTTCGTCTAATTTGGAAATCTGTTTATGTAAGTCTTTAACCTAAATACGACACAAAAATTTAAAATTACATACAGTAGAAGTGGGCCATAACAAACACTGATGTAACATACAAACAATTTTTACGAACTATTACAAAAGTCCTGACTCCTTACTCATAAATTGTAATATAAAATTCAGGCGAGTAACACATTCTGTCTCTTGGAGTTCATTATAATTATGGTTTACTGTAGTAAGGAAAATAAATTCATGAAATATACTGCATTCCGACCCAGAGTTATGGAACATGAACCCTTGAAAATTCTTAAGATAAGTTACATCACTGATATCTCAATCTTGTGCCCTCATACATAAATAGTACAAAGATATTTGGAAACTGAATTGTAAAATTGTCAAGATCTTATAATCTCTTATACCACTGTATTACTGTTTTTTGTATTTATTGTTCGACCCCTCACTGAGCAATATTCCTGCCACATGACAATAACCTGTAGATAATCACGTCCAGGCTATGTAATCCAGTGATTGATATAATGAGCAATAATCCACATCGTGAGGGTACAATGGCACGCAATCAACCAAGTAACTAACCAGCTCTTACGTCCGGTATTGGGACCTATACTACTGCAGAATGACCACGGGATGGTATTACAGTAGCATACTACACTGCTCTGACCTGCTTGTCCTTGGACTGAGTGTCCCCCTTGGTCGAGGAGAGCTGACTTGTGACGTCATCCACCTGTTCCTCCAGCCTCATCACCTGCGTCTTCAGAGCCTCGTTGTGGAGCTGAGACAGTGACAACATTCTTCATCACACTGTCCCCTTCATAGATATCTACTCCACTTGCCCCCATCATAGATGCTTTACCAACATGCCCCCTTCATAGATATCTACTCCACATGCCCCCTTCATAGATATCTACTCCACATGCTCCCTTCATAAATGCTTTACCAACATGCCCCCTTCATAGATACTTTACCAACATGCCCCCTTCACAGATATCTACTCTACATGCCCCTTCATAGATATCTATTCCACATGCCCCCTTCATAGATACTTTACCAACATGCCCCCTTCATAAATGCTTTACCAACATGCCCCCTTCATAGATATCTACTCCACATGCCCCCTTCATAGAAACTTTACCAACATGCCCCCTTCATAAATGCTTTACCAACATGCCCCCTTCATAGATATCTACTCCACATGCCCCCTTCATAAATGCTTTACCAACATGCCCCTTCATAGATATCTTTCCAACATGCCCCCTTCATAGATATCTTTCCAACATGCCCCCTTCATAGATACTTGACCAACATGCCCCCTTCATAGATACTTTACCAACATGCCCCCTTCACAGATATCTTCCTAACATGGTTACTATCCATGGTATTTGTGCTATACAATTAACCTCCTCTAGGAAGGCAGGAAAGTCATGTATTGCTTCAATAAATGTGACACAAGAGAGTCCTATCGCACCATCTTAGCATTAAATCGGTTCATATTCTGCTTCATTGTTGCAGTGGTGCACTCATACATATCACAACAGTCATGAATGATGTCATGGAGCTTACTGCTAACAACTCATGCCTAGTGAGACCCTCCACCAATATTGGTGGAGGATCAAGGTGATGATGAAAATGCAAACTAGATAAGATCAAAGAACATTTTTCAAAGTTTTGACACATACATAGTTAACTTGATTGAAACGCAGGACACTTATCAATGAGTTACAATCAGGAAAGTAGTCTGTCATAATCTGACCTCAGGTCATCACCATGGAGCAGCCAATCACGGGCCTTGAATTCAATCTCACACATATGTTTGATACTAATTATCTCAAATAGGTTTCTCACCCACAGGTGTGTAAGAAAGTTATGACTTGCAAAGTTCAAATTATCTGATAACTACACATACTTCAGCCTCAATAACACTGCCCCATGCAGTGTGAGTGTGCCATACCTTGACATTCTGTAGTTCAGTCTGCACGCCGCCTGATGTTGTCTCCTCAGACATCAGCTGCTCTTCTAGGTGTTTTTTCTGGAAATTAAACTATGTCATGATATTACCTATTTAAACATTTCCTGAATGAGTGAGTGAGTGAGTACGGTTTAACGCCGTTTTTAGCAATATTCCAGCAATATCACGGCGGGGGACACCAGAAATGGGCTTCACACATTGTACCCATGTGGGTAATCAAACCTGGGTCTTCGGCGTGACGAGTGAACGCTTAAACCATAAAGCTACCTCACCGCCCGGGATGTTTATGTTAATAGAATGGAGATAAAGTCACTTGCTAATCAAGGCTGACACAGCCATGGCACCAGAACAATGGGTATGTGTTTCACAGGACCTTTAAGGCTAATGTATGAATACATGGCAATTATTTGCAAGAAGAAATGACTAGGCGACAACTGATTTTCCCATGGCAGTAATTTGAACTATCAACACACTACCTATACACCAAAAATGGGCTTCACACATTGTACCCATGTCGGGATTCTAACCCGGGTCTTCGGCATGACAAGCGAACGCTTTAACCACTAGGCTACCCGACTGACCCTCCTGGAAGATGAAAAGGAGAAGCAGCCTCAGTCTTCCCACTGACACACATCTGTCACTCCTTGTCTCCGGAGTGAGCTGCAACTTCCACTCACTCACTCACTCAAACATCTGGCAACATCCACCCACTCACACTACCACCACCCCTCACCTCCTTCTGTGTGAGCTGCAGTTGGTCCTCCAGGTTCTCCTTCTCCTTGGTAGCAATGAACAGCTTCTCCTCAATCTCACGCACAACCACTGGAATGTCACAACACTGTCAGATCAGTGGCCAACATTACAACAATGGAAACAAATGTGCAAAAGGTTGCTTATTATCATCTTCTCCTGTATACCACATCCATTACAAACTTACACATCTCAAATTCACTATGATTGTTTGTCTGCCCAATCCATATAGTCACCTCGACCAGCATAGATTGTTGGGGACCTATTCCATTTTTAAAATTGTTTGTTTGTTTGTTGTTTAACGCCGCACTCAGCAATATTCCAGCTATATGACGGCGGTCTGTAAAATAATCGAGTCTGGACCAGACAATCCAGTGATTGACATCATTAGCATTGATCCAGGCAATTGGAATTGATGAGATGCATCAACCAAGTCAGCGAGCCTGACCACCCGATCCCGTTAGTCGCCTTTTACGACAAGCATAGTCACCTTTTACGGCAAGTATTGGTTGCTGAAGACCTATTCTACCCCGGAATCTTCACGGGTCAGACCTATTCAATACCAGACTCTGGACTCTTCCAACCCGGACTCCCCAAGGGGTTCAAATTAACTGAGAACTTACCAAGAGGATCCTTCTTAGTTACTTTCTGGCCACCCTGAAAGAATTTATTGTAACATATTTACAAAGGTTTCATCAAATAATCACATACTAACAGTAACTCAGCATAATACAAAATCTTTAAAGCAAACATACACATGGCATATGGTGCATAACAATGAAGGACCAGTGAAGGATATTTGCATAAGCATGAACTATTCTGCATATTGTGCACTACACCTGCATTAGAAATTGGCACTCGTCCTCTAGTCCTTGCAAAACTGCCAAATAGTTAAGGTATCCTAAGGACTAGTAGTGAAAGAGTGAGTGAGCATGGTTTTACACCGCTTTTAGCAATATTCCAGCAATATCATGGCGGGGGGACACCAGAAATGGACTTCACACATTGTACCCATGTCGGGAATTGAACCCGGGCCTTCGGCGTGACGAGCGAACGCTTTAACCACTGGGCTACCCGACCGCCCCTTAAGGACTAGTAGAAAGGGTTTTGCTTTATGTTATCATGATCAGGACTAGCGGAGTGAAACTGTTAGTATCTATCGGTGCTACACCACTCACCCCACAGACACAGCCACACACTGTGATGATGACAAGGGACATCATTGCTGCTATGGTAACCAGAACAAAGAGTGTTGGCGACAGCCCCAGGGGTTCTTGCTCCAGGAGGGACTGCACTGATGGGGGCAGCTGGAACAGAACACCATCTCATCACATCTCTCTCTCAACTAGGACTGATGAAGTGGACACTATCTCTTAACAAATGATAATAAATGTGGTGAATCAAATATGCTGTATCAGCTTACCACAAACAATGCGGAAGGGTTGCTCATCTTGTAACATTTTGTCTGTTTGTTTGTTGTTTAACGCCGCACTCAGCAATATTCCAGCTATATGAAGGCGGTCTTTAAATAATTGAGTCTGGTCCAGACAATCCAGTGATTGACATCATGAGCATCAATCCACGCAATTAGGATCGATGACATGCATCAACCAAGTCAGCGAGTCTGACCATCCGATCTGATCAGTCGCCGCTTACGACAACAATGGTTTGCTGAAAACCTATTCTACCCCGGATCTTCACTGGTCTATTGTAACAGCTTGCTAAGGTTGATGAAATATAGCAGAGTGAGCTGGGTTTTATATTGTATGTTGTTTGCTATTCAACTTGCATTCAGCAATATTCCAGCTGCATGAATGCAGTCTAAATAATTTGCCCTGGACCGGACAATCCAGTGACTGAGATCAAGAGCATTGATCTACGCAATTGAGATACAATGACATGCATCAACCAAGTCCGCAAGACTAACCCCATGATCAAGTTAGTCGCCTATTAGGAGAAGCAAAGTCGCCTTTTATGGCAACCCATCGATCTAGGCCAGGTCTTTCACGTGTTAGTTCATTGCATTTAGCTGAAATCCTGTTTGCCTAAAAACATCATATGTACAGAGTTGTAATCATGCTACTGATTTCCTGATCTTTAGTATATTTAGCTATCCTAACAGGCTAAACAAGACACTGCCGGAAAATAGCTGCCAAAAATCATGTTGGACAAACTAAATCAATATGTCATGTACTATAGCCTACCAAGAAGAAAAATATATCACAACTGAAATGTATCATAACTCCTCATTTCTTTAAACCAGTCATTTTTTCGTAATGTTGTGATATTAATGATGTTATATGAATATTGTTTAACCCTTCAAACATGTTAAAAACTCAAGAATAAATAATCAATTTGTTGTAGCCAGGTAATTGCATATATCTGATACATTAAATAGTGCATGCTTGTAAGTGACTTATTTGCATGATTAAAATGCAAGACGGAAATTTTCACGTGATAACTGCTCTAACCCAGGCTAACCCAACACCTCTGATAAAAAGAAACTCATCTGTCCTTCAACAAAATGTTGTCATGTTGAAGGGCACCCATCTAAATGTCCTACCTTTACAATGATAGCCTTCATGCTGGACTCCAAACTTGCCATCAGACCTACTCCTCCAGCTACAGTTTCCTCCTCCAAGTGGTCCTCGGAGAATTGTCGGCTGTTGTGAGATCCTGTCTGGTAGGGATCTTCTACTGGGGGACCTCCTTGGTCCTGATCGTTTGGCAACCTTCTAGCTTCAGAGAGTGGAGGTGGAATTTCCCCAATATCTGATGGAGGTGTAGTGATGTCATATGCTAAAGTTGATATAGGGATTTCATTAGCTTGAGATGGTTCAACCGGTGGCTTGGCTTCTGGTTTTCCGTGACCTTGATTTGAAGGGGGATGACCTTGACCCACAGAGAGAGGTTTGCGTGACAGAAAGTCATCACTGTGATACATCTGATCAGCAGTAGGTTCAATGTGGAGGGCAGGTTCCTTCGTATTCTGGGTATCGTTGACTAATATGTCCACTTTCTCAGGGTCAGCAACAGTGGTCTTTTCTTCTTCCTTTTCTTTTTCTTCTTCTTTTTCTTCTTCCTTTTCTTCTTCCTTTTCTACTTCTATTTCTTCTTTCTTTTCTTCTTTCTTTTCTTCTTCCTTTTCTACTTCTATTTCTTCTTTCTTTTCTTCTTTCTTCTCTTCTTGCTTTTGCTTTGGTTCTTCATCTTGTGTGTATGTGAAATCTGAAGGTTCTTCAGCAAATGGCAGGTCAGTGAGATCTGCTTTGTAGTGGGACTCTGAAGCTGAAACCTCAGCCACATTCACAAAGGATGTTCCCTGATCCTGTGGAGTTGTGAGTCCAAAGTCTCCTTCCATGTCATCATACAAGGGGATTGTGGTGCCATCTATCACTGTTTGTTTCAGGTTCTGTTCTTCTGTCTTTGTAGCTGCCTGGTCCTCCACCTGAGTCGACTGGATGTCCAGGGTGGGCGTGGGGAGGGATTCTGTGGTCATCACCCTCTCCTCCATACTAGAGGATAGGTCAGACTGACTGGGCTGGGCGATGTCGCCAGGAGTGAAGTCAATGTCAACTGGTTCTAGTGGCTGTCTTTCTTGTGATGTAGCATCAAAACCCTGCTGTTCTTCATCCTCTTTGTGTCTGTCATCTGCCATTGCTGTGTCGGTCTGCACGATCCTCTCCACAGACCCAGCATCTTCACTGCCAGTTTGAAGTTTCTCCAATCCTGGCTTGGAGTCAATGATGTCAGCTTCAGGGATGTGAGTGGGCTGACCGGTGAGGTCCTGGGCCGGAGGCTGCTCTGTGGGGGGAGGTGAGCTGACAACAGGCGGTGTGTCCGTGACAGCATCTGGTGTTGGAGGTGTCTGTCTGTGAACATCAGGTCTCTGATGGTGGTGGTGATCTGTTTGGGGTGGTGGTTGGTGATGGTGGTGATCTGTTTGTTGAGGTTGGTTTGGATCCCTCTGATACTGTTGGTGGTGGTGATGAGGATCCACATGTTGCTGTTGCTGATGATGTGCCTGTTGTTGTTGCTGATGATGTGCATGTTGTTGTTGCTGATGATGTGCATGTTGCTGTTGCTGATGATGTGCATGCTGTTGTTGCTGATGTGCATGTTGTTGTTGTTGCTGATGATGTGGATGTTTCTTTTGCTGCTGATCTATATGCTGTTGCTGTTTTTGCTGTTGATCAACTTGCTGCTGTTGTTGCTGAATAAACTGGTTAGGATTCAGACGTTTATCCAAAACTACATCAAGTTTGTTTCCAGTAGGAGGCTGCTGGAAATGCTGTTGATCTTGTTGCTGTTGTTGCTGGTGTCTATCACCCTCCTGTGACTGTTGTGGTGGTTGTACATGTTGCTGTGATGGTTGCTCTCGCTGTGGAGGCTGATCCTGTTGTTTTGGAGGCTGATCCTGCTGTTGTGGAGGCTGATCCTGTTGTTGTGGGGGCTGATCCTGTTGTTTAGGAGGTTGTTCCTGTTGTTTTGGAGGTTGTTGTGGTGGCTGATCCTGTTGTTTTGGAGGTTGTTCCTGTTGTTGTGGTGGCTGATCCTGTTGGTTTGGTGGTTGATCCTGTTGTTGTTGGGGCTGATCCTCTTGTTTTGGAGGCTGATCCTGTTTTAGAAGCTGATCCTGTTGTTTTGGAGGCTGATCCTGTTCTTGTGGGGGCTGATCCTGTTGTTTTGGAGGCTGATCCTGTTTTAGAAGCTGATCCTGTTGTTTTGGGGGCTGATCCTGTTCTTGTGGGGGCTGATCCTGCTGTGCCTGCAGAATATCTGCCAATTTGTCCTGTGGTAATTCCTGGGCTTCTTGAATCTGCACCTCCACTTCCTTTTCTCCCTTGCCTGTCAGATCTACCACAATCTCCTGATTCCCCTGATCCGTCCTAGCGGGCGTGTCTGTCTGGGACCCATCACTGTCCTTGCGTAGAGTGTCCTCCTCTTCACTATCTTTACCGTCTGCAGCAGGGACATCTGTCAACATGGAGTTCAATCAGTATCAGGAAGGATAACATACCAATCATGGACAGTCAGTCTCTCTTATAGGCTATATTCCTATCTGTTCCTGTCATGTCGGTTCAATTCTTAATGTATTTATTCACAGCTGATCATAGATTTCATCATGGGCATCTGATGACAATACATGGTAGTAACTGAACATTACAAAGAAGCAAAAAATATAAAGAACTTTTCATTTCGACCAAAAAACATTATTTAAATGATTATAAATTTGATATATATTTTAATATTTGTTCATGCTAAATTTGATTTAGTGTCCTTCGTATCCAAACTTTTCAGAAGTACAATGATGCAATCATAAAAACACAAATGTCTATTAGTGTACACATAGATTACAATATTCTTTCATTAGTAATTTACAAAAAAGAGGTCACAACAAATTCATTATTAGTTCATTGCATTTAGCTGAAATGCTGTTTGCCTAAAAACATCATATGTTCAGTGTTGTTATCATGCTACTGATTTCCTGATCTTTAGTATCTTTAGCTATCCTAACAGGCTAAACAAGACACTGCCGGAAAATAGCTGCCAAAAATCATGTTGGACAAACTAAATCAATATGTCATGTACTATAGCCTACCAAGAAGAAAAATATATCACAACTGAAATGTATCATAACTCCTCATTTCTTTAAACCAGTCATTTTTTCGTAATGTTGTGATTTTAATGATGTTATATGAATATTGTTTAACCCTTCAAACATGTTAAAAACTCAAGAATAAATAATCAATTTGTTGTAACCAGGTAATTGCATACATTAAATACGGGGTAGTGCATGCTTGTAAGTGACTTATTTGCATGATTAAAATGCAAGACGGAAATTTCTACATGCATTCTGATGTTAACATGGACAAAAAGTGAACATGCACAGACAGAAGTTTGCCTTGTCTGTGATACGCTATTATTGCCAGGTTCATCCATATTGTCTAGTCCTGTGTTTGAGTAACTAAAATGTAAGATGTATATAGGAGAGTTTCGGAGTTGAAGTCAGTGTTGGAGGTCAAGGTTAAAGTTGGAGTAGGGTTTAAAGTTACCGGTAAGGTTTGGGACTAAGTCAAGTTTGAGATCAAGGTCAAGGTTGAGGTCTGGGTTGGGGTTGAGGTTGTAGTCACCGTAGTGAGCAGTCAAGGCCTTGCACTAAATACGTGTACCACCCAGTAAGACTGGACTGCTTGACAACGGTATAAGGATCTATACTGAAACGTCGCTTTTCACAGTATTAAAGAAGTTGTTATCCATAAAATCGTGTCTACCTTGGAATATGTATAGATGTGCCACGCAGGAGAAATCAGCATATCAATATGTTTTCTACACTGCTGAAAACAACACAGCTGCAACTAGACAGTCTTTGATTGATGCTGGTAAAACATTATCAATAAAAAACTTATTATTTCTCAAAAACATTCTGTACCTCAATCCAAAAGAAAAACCTTAAATCACCACTGAGAAATACACCTGTTATCCTTTCATTGACATCCACGTCTCCGTCAGCAACATCATGAAAAAAGGCCATTTTTCATTTCACTTTTAAGAACATTGGGATTTGTCCAGGATTGTTTTTAAATGTTATTGAGTCAGTCTACCACAGTACATTGCAGACGATCTTCTTATATGACTCATGTTACTTGGTTCAGCCTAATTGAGCATGTCTAATCAAAGACCATAAAGACTTCCTACCATGCCATGCATACATTCCACTTCATGCTTATGATGCTTAGCAGTCCTATAAATGCTAGCTTGGCTCTTTGAACAATTAGGTGAAAACACATATACCGTATACCGCCGTCTATAAAACAACCCCACGTATAAGACGACTCCCCTGTACAAACCTTTAAAATCAATGCTAATATATATACCCCATCTATAAAGCGAATCGGAATGAAGCGCATACCAGCGGATACACAACCAACCCCCACATTAGCAATAAAAACGTGTTTGTCTTCCGCAGAAAACAATTACATTGTTTTCCTTCAGCGATCAGGGAAACGAACAGATCATAACAATTAAACTTTATTCAATACAAATTTAAAATGTTGAGATAAAAAAAACACTAGACATTATCATTTACCGATTAAATTGTATTTCCTGTTCTGATAGTTTTACATGCAGATGTTAAGATTACCATGTGTATTTTCTCGTAAACAAAGCCGGGAGTAGCAATCAGCTGTACACATGTTTCTCGGAATCTACCGGGGATTTGGTTAATAATTACCCAATAATATAACTTTAAAGAATTTTGATACAACAATCGAAAGAATTGAATCTGAAACTATTATTTTATTCAGAATAATTTATTCCAATATAATATTATTTTAGTAGTACCGGTATTTTACAATATGTATTTGAAATAAATGAGTGTAGTACTTTGGTACAGCTGATCGCTATTGAGGGATATTTTTTCGTATGGAACAATTTGACCAATCACCGCCGATGCTTCCATGCTCGCGACAGTGAAAACTTTATGTTGACAAATAATTGTCAAACTACAACAAATAAGACTTTCAGCGAGTCAAAGTATGGCATTTATGATATATATATATCCATTCTCTATCCACAAAAAGTTCGTTTCAAGGGGTCAATAGCAGTAACATGACCGTGGTTGCTGTAAATAACGGTGAGTTGTGCGATCTTCTGACCCCCCTTGAAAGCCCCATAATTCTAGGTCCAAAATTCGCCTTATACACAGCGATATACGGTAGCAAATATACATGATAGGAACAAGATAAGATGTGTGTTCTCAAAATGGACTTCTGGAAACACAAGTTCTGGTTAGAGAAAGGGTGTACAAAAGAGTGTGCAATGTTCAGAACTCTAATGCTAAAGAGCCTGCAGTCAAGGTCACTGGATTTTCTAAGAAAATACCTCAATTGGCACAATAACTACAGTCAACAGGTAACGTTAACATACTTAAGGCTTGACAACCTATACATCACATTCCCCTCTATGCTGAAATAGTTGTGGCAATTCCTCTATAAAACTGTGCATAGTAAATTAATTCTACTAGTAACACATTAAAAGAATAAGATAAAAATAGCCAATAATTAAAACGAGTCAGATATACAATAACCACACAATCAAACCGACTATGCTCAACGTTTGGCTGCAACATACATAAAGCTCCTTGCAGAGAGGCATAGTGATTCCTTACATTAACTAGCATTGGAACAATGAGCAGAGCTTGGGAAAACATAAAGCTCTCAATAACCAACATAAACGGCAGGAAAGGATGGTCACTGTCACAGGACATAACCCAGTATTTCCAAATTGAGCATGCTGAGGTGGATACAAGCTAATATAATTCAGGCTGGGTGTAAATTTTTCAACTGATAATTATGTGTAAATCTTTGGACAAAGAGACTGTCTGGCTTGAATACACCATAAACAATATGCATTAAACTGAAGTGAGGTTAGAGTGTTTCCGGTCAGTGACCTTTGACCTTGAGCAATGATGAGGAGTCAGTTACAGGGATAAAGGCTTCATCACAAACAGGATTACAGACAGGCAGACATAATGCTATAGCCAACCTCGGACGTCATCTAAACTGTCATGTACGTCAAAAAAGTTCTTATCAAGGTCTTCCAACCCAAGCAAGAAGTCTTCATCCTCTCTTGCTGAAACTAACATGTTAACAAGACATTGAAATGTAATCACAAGCAAACAAAGATGACACCATTTCATGTTAGGGGGGGGTCGGGTAGCCAAGTGGTTAAGGCTGAAAAAAATAATTATCTTGGTTCTCAGGCACCACCCTCATCATCATAAAGTCTGCCCTACGTTTAGTTTTTATTTCCATTTTCAAAAACATAAAAATCCTAATACTTAAACACAATGCACACAAAAAAAATTCAAATGGTACAAAAACGAAACGTGCAATGAACTTTATGATTATGTGGGCAGTGCCCGAGAACCAAGACTATTATCTATTTTAGCCTAAAGCATTCACTCGTCATGCCGAAGACCTAGGTTCGAATCCTGACATGGGTACAATGAGTGAAGCCCATTTCTGGTGTCCACTGTCGTGATATTGCTGGAATATTGCAAAAAGCGGCATAAAAACTGGACGGGTGGCCCAGTCGTCTGAGGCATGCATCCCTTGGGTATGCCAGAAACCTATGATTGTGGGTTCGAATCCCAGTTCGCCCCGATTATGTTTCTAGGTTTGTCAGCACCATACCCGTGCTCGTGGATTTCACCGAGGTGGTTAACGTCGGAGACCTGCTTCACTTCGGGCTTTCCTCCCACATTTAGCTGACACGCCGTGATATACCTGGAATACTGTTAAAAGCGGCGTTAAATCCAACTCACTCACTCACTCATCATGAAGCAGCTAGTTGTGTTCACATTACCCTGAGTCTGCAGGACAAAGTCAGGAAGTGTTGGGGAAATAACAAAGAGTGACACAATGAAATCAGTATTGAATCTTTCTAAATGTACCGAGTAAAATAACACTGATTTAAAATGAAGAAAATTAAAGACATATTTATTGATTCAAACTATCAACAAACCTTCAGGTTCATCTGCAATATCTGTATCTTTATCGTCATCTTCATCCTCCTTATCAAACTCTGTGTCATCTTCATCATCCTCAGGCGTATTACCATCTTCTATTGGTTGCTTTCCTTCTGTGTTTTGAGTGGAGGCCTCTGATTGGCTGTCAGCTTTTGGCTGTTTCTCACCAGCATCATCCCCAAGTTCTGTTTCATCAATTTCGGTTTCATCTTTGAGAGCTTCTTCTCCCTGAAATGTAGAAAAAGTTTTTAGAAAAGACAACTCCTATTTAGTTTTACATCTCACAAGCAGTCAGGCTGGTGTATCTAAATAATAGAATTGAAACATCCTTAAAGGGGGGCTGTGCTCCACGGCCTGGTGCTCAGTTTCTGCCAATTTCTATTCACTGTAACAAATGCCAAGTTAGAAACTGAGACACTGTCTCATTATAATGTTGGTAAACATAAACTGTCAAACTGATTGTCATCCCCCACGACAACCTTTGTTGTTTAACGACACAATAGCAATATTCCAGCCATATGACGGCAATCTGTAAATAATCCAGTCTGGACCAAACAATCCAGTGATTGGTATCATGAGCATCGATCAACGCAATTGGGATACTATGACATACGTCAACCAAGTCAGCAAGCCTGACCACCTAATCACGTTAGACATTTCTTACAACAAGCATAGTCGCCTTTTACGGCAAGCATGGGTCGCTGAAGACCTATTCTACCCTGGATCTTCACGGATCACCTGGAAGTAATTCAGTGAGTAACTAGTGGGTGAGTTGGGTTTAACGCCGCTTTTAACGGTATTCCAGTTATATCGCGGCGTGTCAGCTTAATGTGGGAGGAAAGCCTGAAGTGATGCAGGTCTCAGACGTTTACCACTTCGGTGAAACCCACGAGCACGGGTATGGTACTGACAAACCTAGAAACATAATCGGGGCGAACCGGGATTCGAACCCACAATCATAGGTTTCTGGCGGGCCCAAGGGACGCAACTCTGCACAGCAAATTGCGGCGCCACCCGTGCCCCCCAGTGAGTAACTAAGTGTACCAGTACATGATCAAGTGATGAAGGAGCTACTTAAATCAAATTAGCTGGGTCTGCCAATAGGCCTGAGCCTAGTCCCCCTTTAACAAAAGTTGGGTAACAAACTACTAAATTAGCCTTCAATATATTGAGAATGAAACACAAGTGACAATGGCAACTCTGTTTCAGATATTTCATTAATTTCAGCATGATCTTCTACCACTTAAAGTGTTATTACTAATTTATCCTAATCATGTTGATTGATGCTCATGATCTCCATCACTAAACCGTCAGAGCCAGGCTCGATTATTTACAGACTGTGGACATATTGCTGAGTGCAAACTAAAAAGAAACAAAAACAAAGAGTTACTGCTTGTGTATTCTGATATCCTGGAGACCCGTGAAGATTCCGGTGTAGAATAGGTCTTCAGGAACCCATGCTTGCCGTAAAAGGTGACTTTGCTTGTTGTAAAAGGCGACTAACAGGATCGGGTGGTCAGGCTCGCTGACTTGGTTGATGCATGTCATCGATCCCAATTGCGTGGATCTATGCTCATGATAATAATCATTTGATTGTCTGGTCCAGACTTGATTATTTACAGACCGCCATCATATAGCTGGAACATTGCCGAGTGCGGCGTTAAACAACAAACCAATCAATCAATGATATCCTGGGAGGTTGGATAAAGACAACTGACCTGTGTGCTCTGTCCTTGTCTGGAGTCCCCCACAGCAGGATCTGAAAGATATGTGAAGAAATAAGGAGACACAGTATGAGGGTCGACATTCACCACACATTTAGTCAATGTTGTGAGTGATTCACTTGGAACTTTGCTACAGACCTGAATCCAACATCTGTTAGTCTGTTAAATTTCCAAATTATTGATTAAAAAAACCTACACTTTTAGAATTATCAGAATTTCTATACAAGGGAACAAACCCTTTGACTTGTCATTGAAAGTTAACTTATTTCTCATCTAACTTTCTTTTCTAAATTTCTCCCAACAAAAATGATATTTAACATATTCAAAATGATACAAGAGATATATTTAAAAAGATGGTACTGAATTTTTGTTTGTACTTCCATTTAAACACTAAACCTATAGATTGTGGGAAAAGATATGTAAACCAAGTGCCAGTTGCCATGGTTACAACAAGTAAAACAAAAAAGGTCTGTGTCATAAATGTGTAACTCATTCATACCACCCGTACCCAGGTAATACCTCTTAGTCTTACATCAATGCTCTACAGGGACCACAGGACACTTGTCTACAGATACTGAGCTTAGAACAGAGCCTCCTTACAGATTTGATGTTAATTTGTTATCACAGATATCAGTATTACATGGCATAACTTCAACAACATTTCCTATACACCAACATACCATCTTTCTGTTCAGCCTCGGGTTCCTCTGCTATTTCTGTGTCATCTATCTCAGTATCATCCTTCCCCTCGGATTCCCCGCCCCCGCGGTCTGCCTCTTGCTGCTGGGGGGGAGCATCCTGATTGATACCCAGCTGTGTTTCTATACTTACATGCTGAAAGGTAAAACATATCTCAGCAGTTCACCAAATGGTCATCTGGGCATTTGTTGACATATTTCAATACTAAAAAAGGTTTTTGTGAGCAATGGTGAGGAAGTATGTTTTTTCTCTTCTTGCAGCAATATTTCAGCAATATCATGGCAGTAAACACCAGAAATGGGCTACACATAAAACCCATGTGTGGAATCAAACCTGGGTCTACAGCATGAAGAGGCAACGCTTTAACCACAAGGCTATCCCATGTCCCCCAAAAACATTTTTAAAATTAGAATCATTCCCCTCCACTTTGAAGTACGAAGTATCAATTTTGCATTAACATTAGCATTTGTATATTGACTTATTAATTTTGTCTTAATCATAGGTTTTGCAAGGTGATACCTTACTTGAAACAGTAAACAAATAATAAAAATAATAGAAAAAAGTAAACCTGCAGTTTAGCATTGTCGTGATGGTTACCAGTGCTGGGATGGGTAACGCGGGTTACCGGGTCGGGTGGGTACTGAGTAGGACCCAGGTACCCACAGGACTACCCAGCCCTGTGGTTAGTCACGTGATATATTGTTTCATGACAAAAATTATCTCGAACTCTATGGTTACACTACACTAATGTTTTCATTTCTTTCTTGTTTATGCACCCAATCCTTCTGATTTTTCATATGGTTGAATAAAGATATAACTTTATTCAATTTCAGTGTATGAATGACCAGATTGTTTATTACATATATCTAAATACGTTTTGCCAGGGCTATTCTAAAAAAGTTCCCAATCGGACATTTTGAGACAACTCCTGAGACCTACAGTGGGTACCCGGGTAAGGTCCCCCAATAGGAGGGTGGGAACCCAGGTAGTAAATTTGGACTCATCCCAGCCCATAACGGTTACCTATTTAATGTCTTACCTCAGTGGGTACAACAAATTCAGGGTTGGCTATGTCCACTTTATATTCTCGAACAAACGCTTTGGGGAAATATCCTTTTCTTCCATCTGACGTCTACAACAGAGAACAAAACATGCTGAACAAGCTATGTCAAACTTGACCATGTTGACAGAAGACAACAATTTACTCAATCATATTGATGTCATGAATGCTATACTATTAACATGATTACCAAGTAGCATTGCCAACATGGGTAATCTTAACTTTTCATACACCGATTATAAGTAAATCCTCTCCAAATCAAAGGTAATAGTTCAAACATATACAATCATTAACCAAATCAGATCTGACAAAGTAACAGACAAACCTTGAATTTTTGTATTATATTTATTTTTCTCCATTGCAATAGGCATGATAGGCATGTCAACAATGTATGCACATTGTATTCATATAGATTTGGTCACAAACACAGTCAAGTAAAAGTAGTCTACATGGTCAACACAATGTACATGGTCTATTGGTCAATGGCTAGTAATGTTTTCAAATGGCAGTTGGTATGAAGAAAGCCACAAGCCATCCTGGCCTGTTAAGAAAACTAGAGAGTGCGTAATTTCTGGGATAATTTTGTAATGTTAGCAAATGGAGTTATTTATGAAACATATCAACATGTCCCAATGCAATCAGGGTATTTACAGTGTTTGAATAGAAGTTTGAGTTGTGAACAATTTCTTACAACTGAATGAGCGAGTTGGGTTTAACGCCGCTTTAAATAGTATTCCAGTTACATCATGGCGTGTCAGCTTAATGTGGGAGGAAAGCCCAAAGTGATGCAGGTAATAGTCATTTACCACATTAGTGAAACCCATTGAGCATGGGTATGGTTTTGACAAACCTAGAAACATAATGGGGGCGAACCTGGATTCAAACCCACAATAACAGGTTTCTGACATACCCAGGGGACGCAACTCTGCATAGTGAATTGCGTTGCCTTAGACAACTAGGCCACCCTACCCCATGAAGGCCCTCTTACAACTGAAAACAACTGAAGAGCTTAACATGGTTTAAAAAAAGAGGCTTGGTAGTTTGGTCACTCAAATTTAAATTGGAGTTTACTAGTAAGCTTTGGAATAAAAAACTAAAATAAATAAAAAAGCACGATTTTATTTTTGCTGAAGACACATGTGATCAATGACGATTATAAACATGAAAAGTGTGAAATGTCAGCACCACATGTGCTTCTGTCATTTAAATTGAACTACACCAACAAAGTTCAAACATGACAAAGGTACAACAAGCAATGATTTTGCGAACAGGCAGTCGTTTCACACACTGTCTTCATCATTGTTCTAGCAGTATTTTATTGCATGGTTTTGCTACCCCGTCTGATGCTTACCTCCCCGCCCCACAAGTCAGGCCGACTCCCTGCAGATTTACTCTTCACACTGATTATCTCTCCACCTTTGAAATTCAAAAACGCTGGATCCTTCTTGTCAAACTTCATTAAAGTTGAGGCATATGAAATTATTCCTGAAAGAACAAGTAAGCAAAGGTTACTTATTATCATGATTATCTTGATTATATTATAAAAACGGTTCAAAATAATCAAGCTCAGCTGATAATGGTCACACACTGACTTCAAACTCTTATGGGTATTTCAAGATCATCGATAAACATGGTTATAGTGCTGTCTAGATTCACCCAGATATTCATCATGTTCATACATGATAAAGGGCTGTAAAATATATGCTTTTACATTGCTCAGAAGTAGTCAGATGGTAGTAGCAGTAGCAGTAATTGGAAGTTGAAGTGCTAAATCCAGCTGTTTACAGAGCTACCTGACCCATGAAGATCCAGGTTAGAATAGGTCCTCAGCAACCCATGCTTGCTGTAAAAAGTGACTACGCTTGTCGTAAGCATGGTAAGAGGCGACTAATGGGATCGGGTGGTCAGGCTCACTGACTTGGTTGATGCATGTCATTGTATCACAATTGCGTGGATCGATCCCCATGATGTCAATCACTGGATTGTCTGGTCCAGACTCGATTATTTACAGACCACCATCATATAGCTGGAATATTGCTGAGTGCGGTGTTAAACAACAAATAACCTAACCAAACAGAGCTACCTCAAGCATGTCAAGTGCAGGTCCCTACCTCAAAAGTTATCATCAACATCATGTGTATGTTATCATGAATCACTAAAGTTACAGTTTTATACAAGGAGCTGGCTAGTGTATTTAATCCTCAAACTATGATCCTCAGATTAAATGGAGTAGAAATGTGTATATCACTGTGGAGTAACACATTGTATAGAGAACTTGTGATAAAACATTTGGTTCACGGACCATGTTTTCATTCATGATAAAACTTAGAGTAGACCATGGTTATATTGCCCCTTAAGCATGTTGTAAGCATATATGGGTAACTGTCTTAAGCATGTTGTAAGCATGTTGTAAGCATATATGAGTCAGTGTTTTAAGTGAGGTGATGTGAAATTGGATTTAACGTCATGTACAAGATTATTGCACTTATCTAGCGACTGTTACCAATTTATAGTGCTAGCTCACTGAGATACCATGCCACAGTTTAACATGAATACCCCACTCAGACACAGTATACTGACTCCGAGCCGACCAGTCCTTGTTTTATAGGCCCTTAATGCTGAGCGCCAGACAGGGTAACAACAAGTACCAGCATTAGAAATTGGCACTAGTTCTATAGTCCTTACTAAACTGCCCAACAGTAAAGGTATCCTAAGGACTAGTAGAAATTGGTCAATTTTAAGGGTTTTGCTGTATGTTATCATTATAAGGACTAGTGGACAAAACCTCTTAGTTTCTAACCCTGCAAGTACCATCTTTTAATGTCTTTTTGTATGACGCGGTCGGGGATCCAGCCCCGTACCTTCCGCTCTCCAAGTGGACGCTCTACCACCAGACCACGGAGGCAGTCCGAGTGAGTGTTTTAAGCATGTTGATAAGCATATATGATGAGTCAGTCAGTCAGTATGTCATTTGGGTTTTAGCAATGAGCATGTCAGCTAAATTATAGGGCTAGGAGAACCAAAATTTATGCAGGTGAAACTCATGATCATCAGATCCTGGCATGCATAAGGGATGCAACTCTGCGTGTCACATTGCTTGCTTTATACTTGGCCACTCACATGTTAACAAACCTCGAAAGCTCAACACACAGGATCAAAACATAGTCTAACATGATTCTTAAAAGAAATTTAAGACCTTCATGATACACTTCCTTCTAGACATGCCAAAACAAACATAAAAAGTTAATCAGTAATAATTACCATTGTCATCAAAGACAGTCATTGATACCATAACCATAATAAACAAACACTTGAAATGTTACATTTTTCCGTCAATATCTTATGGGATATAAACATATACGTAACTAACAACCTTCACTATTTTATTCAAACGCGAAATGCGATGAAAGAGTCATTGTTACACGCCAAATGTCCGATATAGGTAATGGTTTCTGTACATAAGCCAGGCATAAAGCATCTAGCGGATTTTTTGCAAATCAATGTGATCTGATTACGCTTTTAATGTCATTTGAACAACTGGATATCGTTATCAAATATTTCATAAACGCAAATTTGAGATAATAGTTGCAACGAGGTTTTCTAGTGTATATGGTTCAGTTAGTTCGCATATGAACACTGAGGATACAAATCGACCAGACGGTGAAACACCGGGTCAACATGTCATCAGCAACATGACGTTGATTCCTCAAGATATTACGAACCAAAATTTACGTTATTTGATAAGAAGCCTTACCTTCGCATTTTTTATCTGCACAAACCCTCAGATCCGATATTTTGGAACCATATACTAGATTAAATAGGAATATTAGTAGATACGCAGGCACCTTTCTGTGGGCTGCCATGTTGTTGCTCCGCACTTATTACACGTCAGCCGATAACTCTCAAGCAATGACTGCTCCCTCGCAAACGAGATTACGGAAGTTGAATTTCTTCCATCCACAAATTAATTATATCTTGTCATTATTCACACCCACAAAATATTTTCAAAATTTTCGTTAGAAAATCTATTTTTCATATAAATTGTCTTTTAATTCTAAAAAATGATGTATCTTTAAATGGGAGCATTCATTTCACGAAATATTATGCCCCTGGGGACAGTTAAATCTCATATGATTCAGTTGACTGCGGTTGACACTCATAAGGAATGACATATGGCGAGTTGGAAGAGCGTAATGAATACATATTCCAAACAGTTTTAAATCATTCTCTTGTCTTTCATTTATGTTGAAAACTTATAGCCCGACATAATATCTCTATGATATAAAT
Source organism: Haliotis cracherodii (assembly GCF_022045235.1). Taxonomy (NCBI): domain Eukaryota; kingdom Metazoa; phylum Mollusca; class Gastropoda; order Lepetellida; family Haliotidae; genus Haliotis; species Haliotis cracherodii. The sequence continues at coordinate 52,065,593 of NW_027266308.1, read as the reverse complement.
CATGTTAATTATACACGAAATATGCATGTACTTAGCAATTGATTAAAATATGGATTTGTACACTACTGTCGTTTACTGTAGACAATTAACACACCTGAGCATGCACTAAATGTCCCATGGGAGTATTGCATCCTTACTCGTTTAAACGATGAGATCTGTTTACATGTAAAAACATGTAAGAATGTTTATGAACTAACCAAATAACCAATGCTAATGTATAATGCCAAAAGTGGGCAGGTGCTAAATAAAAAATAAAAACTTACGGTGCACGCAAACTGAAAAAAATATTTTCTGTGTATATTTTAGGGTCTTCTTTGTGTGTACATAAAAATAGGTTCATATTTTATTTGCAGGTGTGGCTGGTTACAAATGTGAGAGCAAATACGGTTCCCCTGAACATTTGTACTTGAGGAATTGATATACCAGGAGTATTGACTGGTTCCTGTGGAACAAACATCCCCGCGATGAAGACTGTATTTCCTTCCCCAGGTCAGTTTCTACCTATGACTATTTATTCCTCCTTATAAACCTATTCATTGGGATCGCTATTTTAAGTAAGAGACTTCTTTCTATAGGCATTCAAACCTATTGTGAGGTTTTACTTTCCAGTCGGGTTAAATCTCATAAACATGGACGTTGTAACGTCCCTCTGATTTTATATAATATCCCTGAGATTTTATAGGATATTCAAGTCATATTTGCTATGATATCCCAGGGATTTTATATAATTAATGTCCTGGGTATTTTATTAATGTAACTTCCGTTCAGATTGTACATGTAATGAAATATAAAACCAAACGACAAATGTTTTCTTTGTACTCCCGAGCATCGAACTCGCAATCTCCATATCTGTAGCCCAGTGAGTGTACCACGAGGCTACAGATGTGTTGATATTCCACTCTGGTTTTTAGAATGTCGTTTTCAAGATCTGTACGCCAGCAACATATATTTTACGCGCGTTTCCTAAGGTTCATGGAAAGTATGTTCGAAACATAAAAATGTTGGTAAATGTTGTTTTAAGTTTCTTTTTTCGGTTTATAAGTATGGAAAAACACTTTCCCTCGGTTTTGGTAGACAGAGCATGCCCCCTTGGTTTTTTCTAGGACTAGTTCATCGCTCACAAGGTAAATATTATGATACATGTCATCGATCTCCTCTTTTGGATTTCTTGTCTTCGTTACGAGTTGAGTAGTACCTCATGTACATATACAACTGATTTGACGCCGCTTTAACAGTATTCCAGTTATATCACGGGTTGTCAGTTCAATGTGGAAGGAAAACCCGAATTGATGAAATCTCAGACGTTTAGCACTTTGGTGAAACCCACGAGCACGGGTATGGTGCTGACAAACCTAGAAACATAATCAGTCTGAACAAGGATTCGAACCCACAATGATAGGTTTCTGGCGTACCAAGGGACGCAACTCTGTGCAACGAGTTGCGGTGCTTCAGACGACTGGGTCACACGTGCCATCGCGACGACGTTGAAGTGTAATATATAATTATATATAATGTGTGTCACATGTTGTACATATTCACAAAATCATTATTGTACATGTTAAACAAAATACGTGGATCAGGCTTATGGTGAACATATTTAAAATAAGTATACATGCAAAAATGTTACTGTGAACACGTTATTAATTTATTACTTACGTCACCCGTGGCGATTCCGGGTCTGATAATTGGCCCCCAGCAACTTTGGCTGGTCGTAAGAGGCGACTCGGTGGTCAGGCATGGTGGCATGATTGATTGCGTGCCCAGCGTGAGTTGGTGCTCCTGATAGCAATCCCTGGTTTTCCTGGTCCAGACTCGATTATATACAGACTGTCCGTCATGTAGCTGTAATAGTGCTAGTGCGGTCTTAACACAACACAAATAAAAATCTCGACGGCGCGTTGAAGATTATTGCACTCCTAGGACGACTTGCATGCGTTTTAACATTACTACCCACCCAGACACAATATACTGACTCCGAGATGATATGTCCTTGCGTTATCCCCTTAGGCCGAGCGCCAGGGTAAACGCATTAACCCTCTTTTAACGTCTTTTGGTATGATGACCGACCTTCCTTTCTCCGGACAGATGGTATAATCCACTAGACCGTGGAGGCAGTCTTCCTGGAAAAAACATTCAGTTACCATATTTCCTCTATTAGACGCCCGGGCTTCTATTTATTTCGGACAAGCCTTTGACCCGGTGTTAATTAGAGGCCCGGCGTCTATTGGAGGCCCGGCTTCTATTAATACCCCCTTTTCACTATGACCACGAATGTCCCGAATCGTCACGAAATGGAAATATTTTGTGTTCGTAGATATCCGTAGATATATCTCAATCAATTCTCGATTCTTGATCGACCCGGCCTCTAATAGAGGAAATACGGTAATAATTCCACTACACAGCAGGACTCGGTCAGCACAGGGAAATATTTCGTTGCACGATTCAACAAAATGTCAGTTGAAATTTACATTTTAATACATTTTAAGGCATTATAGAACATAACTCTTCTAAATCATCCTCAGGTATCGGCTAGACGAACTAGTAGAGACTGTCAGATATGGTAGGTAAAGAAACAGATACTATAACGGAGACTGCTCCAGTCTATGAGGGAGGTACCATGACATACAGCGCTATTTGCGGTGTCTCAGTGGGACGGGGTCGCGTCACCTCGCAGTAACACATTTTGTGCCCTAAACCTACATAGTATTCTATATTTCATCACCATGACACATATTCATGTCCACACGGGCCACATATACACACGAAACAGCGCCGAACGTGTTGGACAGTCACATATATTTTCGACTCTGGTCAGGTAAAATTCCGCTCATATTTTCAAACATACGTACTTCAAGGACTCGAGTGAACGATGATACGTTGAAGAATTGTAAAGGCAAAATAGATACTGGTGCAATTCGTTCTGAAGAAACGACGTTTGAAAGGTTGGTGATGGGGAGTGGCGGGACATATATATGCGTGCGTGTATACACGCGAGTGTAAAAATGTGAAATGTCAGAATATAATCGAACAAGTGCGTTGATATAACGTCATATAATTATACATATACAACAGGATTATCAAATATAGTTTGTATAGGCGTTCATTTCATAAAGCATAGGCGGCGATCGGTGGTGATTTATATGCATTAAACACCAGCATATTTTGAAATAATTGTTGTTAATGCAGTGTTTTCAATTATCATGCACATTTTATCATTGTTACATGTATGTTCGAGGGACAGTGAAAACTTATACATAAAGAACAATATGATACAATCCTATCACTAATCTCGCATTATCTACTGACCCCGAAGCAGCGTGGTTTGTATGAGTTAATTCGGTCTTGGACCCATGAAGATCCGGGTAGAGAATAAGTCTTCAGCATCCCATAGGCGACTATGCTTGTCGCAAGAGGCAACTAACGGGATCGGGTGGTCAGGCTCTCTGACTTGGTTGATGCATGTCATCGTATCCCAATTGATTCGACCAATGTTCATGATATCAATCACTGGATTGTCTGGTCAAGACTCGATTATTTACAGACCGCCGTCATATAGTTGCAATATTGCTGAGTGCGACGTTAAACAAAAAAACAAATAGGGCCTTTTCTGAGCTTGAGGTTTTACTCTTCTAAAACCTCGGAGTCGTGTTTTCACTATATTATTACTGAAACACAATCTCGCCATTGACAAGCCGAACACCGACACGCTTACCGTATTATATTTAACTTTCTTATACTAAAGGGCTTATACAGGACGTATTGTCTATCTACTTAAACGAGTCACATACTTACATAAACGAATTTAAAATAAACGATAAAACTATTTTCTATAAGAGTATAATGTCCGAAACGGGCACACGTGACCCTTAATGATAGACTCGGTGTGCTCATTCCATGCAGAGCTCATTCCCAAGAGGCTGGCTGCCTCCGTGGTCTAGTGGATAGAGCCGCTGGTCGATGGGCATAAGGTCGAAGTTTGATCCCCGGCCGCATCATACCAAAATAGGGGGCACGGGTGGCCCAGTCGTCTAAGGTGCCGCGATTCGATGTGCAGAGTTGCGTCCCTTGGGCACGCCAGAAACCTATGATTGTGGGTTCGAATCCCGGTTCGCCCCGATTATGTTTCTAGGTATGTCAGCACCATACCCGTGCTCGTGGGTTTCATCGAAGTGATAAACGTCTGAGACCTGCATCACTTCGGGCTTTCCTCCCACATTAAGCTGACACGCCGTGATATAACTGGAATACTGTTAAAAGCGGCGTTAAACCCAACTCACTCACTCATACCAAAATATGTAAAATATGGAACTTGTTGTCACCGTGCATGGTACCCGGCACAAGGGGATAAAACAAGGGGGTCGTTGTTTGCACTATAAATCCGGCATTAGTCCGGACTAGTACAAGCAGCCGCACACACGCACGTACATACGCACGCACACACGCATCTTGAATGCAACACCACACCCAAAACGAGACTTACATTATCACGCTATTTTCAGCTTTACTGTGTTGTTTTCTGCACAAATGTCATAACACTGGCGGCGGTCGGGTAGCCTTGTGGTCAAAAATCTCGTCACGCCGAAGACCCGGGTTCGATACCCGACATGGGTGCAATGTGTGGAGCCCATTTCTGGTGTCCCCGCCGTGATATTGCTGGAATATTGCTAAAAGTGGAGTAAAACCGTAGTCACCTATTCACTCATAACACCGGAGCTGTGTGCAGAAAGGATATTAGGTCACGTGTTACTTGAGGTCTTCCCGCCTTTGAAAGGCTCGCTCGATGACCTCCTTTAAGGTGGCCTAGTTGTCGTGGTATGTAACACCAGCGTGTTAGATAGATGAGTGTTGTCATGTGCACAAGCAATTCCTTGTATCACTGAAGCGCTAGACTAACATTTAGTCTCTGAAATCCTATATTACAAAATATCCTTTTTGACTCTAAAAATAAAAAAATTCCCTATGCTGATTTCAGATTGCTGTGGAATAGAGCTAGCTTGAGCTGGCTAGACTTGCTTTTGTATGCATTTCTAGATTATTATTTTTTCATAAAATAAATGTATTCCACGGTCATGGTGCAGGACTACTGAAGCGCAAGCACACATAAATATACTCACCGCCGAAAGAAACGCGAACCATAGAAACATATAGAGAAGTATCTACGTAAAGAAGAGATATTTCTAATGTGTACCAATTAATGACAAAACTAACAATCAGTCAAGTGTTACCACTGAATGACTTTATTCTTATCACGATATGCCTCACGGGATATTTACCCACGAGAAACATCTGCGAAGTACACGCGCTTCGTGAAAGACTTGAAACTTAAATTATCTTTAGTATGGAAGTATGCTTCAATTTGCTACACGATAGTTTGTAATGTTTAAGAAAATGACTGTCGATAATATTAAAAAAGTAACCTCAATACGCAACTGTAGATTACCTCGACTCAGAACTTTATAAACACAAAATGAATTCACCAGCGACAAATAACCCAAATTTCTCGGAGCATATTTGTCTTAATAATCGGGTTTGAAATTTTATACCAAGCACAGTCACCATAATAGACGTATTGCAGATTAGATGCCATTGGCAAGATATTACAGACATCATTGCTGATGTAATGCTTAGTGACGTCACAGTAGATGATGTCATCACAGGTCTTCTCCACACGACCGCCTCCGTGGTCTAGTGGTAGAGCGTCCGCCCTGAGAGCGGAAGGTCCGGGGTTCGATCCCCGGCCGCGTCATATCAAAAGACGTTAAAGATGGTACTTGTTGTTACCCTGTCTGGCGCTCGGCATTAAGAGGCTAAAACAAGGACTGGTCGGCTCGGAGTCGGTATACTGTGTCTGAGTGGGGTATTCATGTTAAACTGCGGCATGGTATCTCAGTGAGCTAGCATTATAAATCGGCATCAGTCCGGACTAGTACACGCAGCCACACAAACATGCACGTCGCTATATAAGTGCAATAATGTTGGACGGGACGTTAAACTCCATTTCACCTCACCTCACCTCACCTCTTCTCCACACGCTTCTCTTGATGACACTACATTGCATATATTGAGAATATTTCATTTATTATATACTTCAGTATGAAAACGCTTTCCGAAGTTATAAAACTCATTGCAGTAAACATATATATATTTCACTGCAGTGAACATACCACATACCACGTTGACCTCCCCTCAAATTGTCTCCCTTTACCTTTAGTTTCTGCCCCGTACACATATTGACAAGGCAAAACAATGACAGATGGTAATTTATGGAGTTAATATCGCTTCATGCCGTTTGTTATTCTCTTAACAAATGTTCCGTTATAAACTATAAACTTCTCATTTAACTCGTCAATCGAGACTGTTCGTTTCGCATTTTTATTACTTGGCCAGCGTGTATTCTTTCGCTTCCAACAGCGGTCTCGTAGTTTCACGAATATTTTTTGTTAAAGTTGATTTTGTATTTAATCATATCTATATGTATGATACAGAATTTTCGCGACGCTAAATGTTTTTTGTTACTTTTGTTCAAATATCTCTAAACATTTTTAAAACACGAAACTACTTTTTATTCGCAAATACAAGGGGTGGTGAACCGTCCCTCTGTGTTAGGTAGGGAGAATTTACGTTTCAAGGTTTTACATTTGTAATGAAATAACTTAATTTCCCGGTAGACAATTACACAAAAACTATATAAAAAATAGCATGTTTCTCTCATCTCCTTTTCACCACCCCACCCCATGAAATATCCTCTATATATTCAAGAGGAGCAAGTGTGTAGCAGTACTTAGGGACTGGAGGGAGAGAATATTAATACATGTAACATTTTCCCGTGACACCCAGCCCCACCCCAACACTCCCTATAATTAATAACTTGTCCCTAATTAGTGGCCACGGACTCCACCCCTATTTTTTTTCAAGACCAACCCACCCCTTTATGTCACCACCATGCACCCACCCATCCACCCATCCACCCTCCTCTATAATTAATGACGAGTCCCTCATGACCCGCAAACCTTGAACAAATGCCATGTCAACCTCGAAAGAGAAACGCGGTATCTGCATGACACTGGTTTATGGGCCAAATTAGCTTTATTCCAGTCTAGAACAGTTTTATTTAATACCTCATATCTTTCTCCCTTGTCACGGAAAACATTTACAAAACACATGTTATATCATTTGAATTCTTTCACTGTTAAATGGATCCAGATACTCTATGCTATGTCTTTTCGTTGTATGATCTATTGTATGGTCTCTGATGAAAATAAGTATAAACGACTTTCAACAGTCTATAGATCTGTAGTGCCTGGGAAAGCACAACAACCATGGACACTCAACCAGTTGTTTACAACACGGAGCGATGGATCGAGGAAAACAAACAGTTTTTTCTCCCTCCAGTCTGCAACAAGATGATGTGAGTACAAATGTCATAATTATGTTTTTAAATAAAGTTGTCACCATTAGCATGTTGAACTATTGTTATTTTGCGGAGACAAACACATGCGACGCTCTTTTCAGCGTTTTTTTACCCCAGCACTGCAGGAGATTTTGGTCAGCGCTTCAGCTTGAGGGCAGTCCGCACGTATGTTTCAAAACATTTTACCAGTTATCACTTGGTTGTTGGTTTGTTGTTTAACGCCGCACTCAGCAATATTCCAGCTATATGTCGGCGGTGTATCACTTGGTAACAGACCCGTGTGTGTGTGTGTGAGTTTGGTTTTACACCGCTTTTAGCAATAATCCAGCAATATCCCGGCGGGGAACACCAGAAATGGGCTTCACATATTGTACCCATGTCGGGAATCGAACCGGGTCTTCAGCGTGACGAGCGAACGCTGTAACCACTAGGCCACCCGACCGCCCAACAGACCCGTGAAGATCCGGGGTATATTAAGTCTTCAGCAATCCATGCTTGTCGTAAAAGGCGACTATGCTTGTCGTAAGACGTGACTAACCGGATGGGTGGTCAGGCTTGCTGACTTGATTGATGCATGTCATCGATCCCAATTGCGTTGATCATGCTCATGATATCAATCCTGGATTGTCTGGTCCATACTCGATTATTTACAGACCGCCGTCATATAGCTGGAATATTGCTGAGTGCGGCGTTAAACAACAAGCAAACAAAACTTGGTAACATAAACCTCATAATTATATGTACTCACATATATATATATATATATTGGGATATAGGAACAGAGTTTGTCCGTCACTCCGTCCGTCCGTTCATATACTTCTCAAAAGAGACACATTCTCTCAAAAACTATTTAAGTCAGATCTGGCCATGATCTCAAATGATTTTCGCAATTAGGTGTCGTAAATTAATTTTTACAGAGTTATGGCCCTTGCTCCGTGCTATTCATCTTAGTGGTTTTTTTTATACATAGTGTATAATGTGTGTAATGTGGACAAGTTTTCGGAGAAACTACTGACGTTACATGAATAAAAGTTTGCATGCTTATCTAAGAGATACTTGTCAAGACTTGATTTCGAAAATTGGACGATTGATAATCAAGATCTATATTGTCTTACATCGCGAAATGCATCAAATCACGTGAGTACCTTGATTTAAAACATGAAACGATTTGGAAAATATCTGCTGACAACAAGTTGGTGGTGCAACATCTTACCGGGGCAAGAGAGTTAACTGACAATAAAAGTCCAGTTTCCACCCTTGCCAAACTTGGCTGGAATTCCTGGGCTCGATCGTAGCGCCACCAGTGGCTAGTACGAGTTATGTCCATAGTATGAGTTATGTTCTATGTCTCTCCCATATGGACCAATCAGATTCCACCTCTCGTATCACATGCATTTGCTTCAAACAAAATAGTGGCGCCCAGTCATGATGATCTGATCGACCATCAAGATCTATTTTGTGATAAAACGGTTCTTACTTCGCGCAGTACAACAAATCACATGAGCAACTTGTTTAAAAACATGAAACGATTTGGAAAATATCTGTTTACAACGAGTTGGCGATGTACATGCTTTGCAAATCCTGCAATGGACCGAACTCTGCATGACAGTTTATGAACCGGATTTTGATTTCGGTGCGCGAATTTGATTGGACTATGCCTAGACTCGTTAGCCCAGCCAAAATGTAACTCCATAATCCCAGCCTAGTTCGGCAAGGGTGGAAACTGGACTTTTATGGTCAGAGTTATGGCCCTTGCTCCGTGCTTTTCATCTTAGTGGGTTTTTTTATACATAGTGTATAATGCGTGTAATGTGGACAAGTTTTCGGAGAAACTACTGACGTTACATGAATAAAAGTTTGCATGCTTATCTAAGAGATACTTGTCAAGACTTGATTTCGAAAATTGGACGATTGATAATCAAGATCTATATTGTCTTACATCGCGAAATGCATCAAATCACGTGAGTACCTTGATTAAAAACATGAAACGATTTGGAAAATATCTGCTGACAACAAGTTGGTGGTGCAACATCTTACCGGGGCAAGAGAGTTAACTGACAATAAAAGTCCAGTTTCCACCCTTGCCGAACTTGGCTGGAATTCCTGGGCTCGATCGTAGCGCCACCAGTGGCTAGTACGAGTTATGTCCATAGTATGAGTTATGTTCTATGTCTCTCCCATATGGACCAATCAGATTCCACCTCTCGTATCACATGCATTTGCTTCAAACAAAATAGTGGCGCCCAGTCATGATGATCTGATCGACCATCAAGATCTATTTTGTGATAAAACGGTTCTTACTTCGCAAAGTACATCAAATCACGTGAGCAACTTGTTTAAAAACATGAAACGATTTGGAAAATATCTGTTTACGAGTTGGCGATGCACATGCTTTGCAAATCCTGCAATCGACCGAACTCTGCATGACAGTTTATGAACCGGATTTTGATTTCGGTGCGCGAATTTGATTGGACTATGCCTAGACTCGTTAGCCCAGCCAAAATGTAACTCCATAATCCCAGCCTAGTTCGGCAAGGGTGGAAACTGGACTTTTATGGTCAGTTCACGCTCTTGCCTCGGGAAAATGGTGGTGCACATGCTTTGCAAATCCTGCAATCAACCGAAATCTGCACGACAGTTTACGAACCGGATTTCGATTTCGGTGCACTATTTTGATTGGACTATGCATAGACTCGTTAGTCCAGCCAAAATGTCACTCCATAATATCAGCCTAGTTCAGAAAGGGTGGAAACTGGACATTTATGGTCAGTAACTCACTTGCCACGCGAAGATGATTAAAATGGACACAGCTGTACTCAATTTTCACCATCTCCTATCCTCTATATCCCCAGGGCTACACTAACCCCTGGACACCATACCCTTGGCTCTTGGCATCGCAGATTACCCACCCTTGATTTTCATTAACATTTTACCGACCAATCAAACGTCGACATAAGGGAAAGGGTAAGGGAGGTAACTTGTATTACCTAGAAACCAAAGCCACCACCAATTTGCATGGACATTATGACATTCTTTCCTGCAAAAAGATTCTTGAGGGCTACCTTTAGTGTGTCAGTTAGTTTTTCAAAGTTGAATTTCTTGCAAACTCAGTCATTATCAGTGGGACGGGCTGCCATGTGGTTGATATTGCAAACCCAACATTGATGCTGATCTGTAACTCTGACTGGTACAACGTAATACGCACTCATGTGTTATATGCACCCTTAATTATGGGCAATTAAATTCTGAAAAAAAAATATCTGTCGTATATAAACATTTCAGGCTGTCAGCTTAAACCTCGAAATTTACGATCTTTCAACTCTGTTTTTTCCACCCAAATAATAATCTAATAAGAGCCCCCTATTTCTAATTTTGAGAGCGCCCTGGGCGCTTATTACATCGAATACGGTAGTAGCAATTGGCATATGGAAATCAAGTGTGGGTAATCTGAGATTGCGAGGACCACGGGAATGGATCCTGGGGTTGGTGTCAGTTTAGCGAAATGGGAGCCCTGGAGATACAGAGGATGACCATCTCCTGTCTCCTTTGATAGTACAGGATTTATAATGCTCAAATCGTGTGTATGTGATACAAACAAGAGTCTCTAATTGTATCAACATTATGTATGTATTCATACTAGGGCTGGGACGGGTAATTGAGTACCCGGGTCAGGTGGGTACTGAGTAGGACCCGGGTACCCACAGGACTACCCAGACCCGTGGTTAGTCACATGATATATTGTTTCATGACAAAAATTCACTATATAACTACATGGTTACATGACAATTTTAAGTCTCTTATGTTCGCATTTCTTCAGGACTATGAACACGTTCCTTCTGACTTATGTATGTTTGAACAAAGCTTAAACGTCAGTCAACTTCAGTGTATGCATGACCACATCGTGTTATACATGTATCTAAATACATTCTGCCACGACTACTGTCAAACTTTTCCCAATCGGACATGGTTTACTTATCTCTTGACACCAACAGCGGATACCCGGGTAGGGTCGGGTAATAGGGGTGTGTGTATCCGGGTAGTAAATTTGGACTCGTCCCAGCCCTAATGCATACTCAAGATTATAGTCTACTACAACATTTGAACATTCGCAGGCACAAGGAAGGTCAGCTGAAGGTGTTTTATGTGGGCGGCCCCAACCAGCGGAAGGACTACCACATAGAAGAAGGAGAGGAGGTATGGCAGTCCAAGTCTTGCTTTCCATAATTATGCCAAAATTGTAGTTACCAAGTAGCGGTGTGTATGTCCAAATTTGGGGTCGGGTAGCTGGGTAGGAGCATGTAGTGGGGGATCAGGCACCCGGGTAGGGGCAGGTAGTAGGTGGTTCAGTACCCGGGTAGTAAATTTGGACTCGTCTCAGCCCTAAATGCCACGATGATCAATCTCTATGAGGTTTAAGATTTTTTATGCAAATATGAGTGAGTGAGTGAGTGAGTGAGTGAATGAGTGAGTGAGTATGGTTTTATGCCACTTTTAGCAATATTCCGGCAATACCACAAGAACACCCGAAATGGGCTTCACACATTGTACCCATTAGGGGAATCAAACCCAGGACTTTGGCGTGACGAGCGAATGCTTTAACCTCAAGGCAACCCCACTGACCCAGCACGTATGTATAAGAGCATGTAAGGAAATATGTTGGGAGAATTAGAATTTGTTCTTTCAGTACACTCAAACAATTCTCCCCAGACCCTTATGATGTCATATAAACAACAGATATGGTGGTCCCTGCTGCAAAACTCAAGAGCCTGTTTTGGATTGTTATTGAGGTTTTGAGAGGATCATTTGTAGTAATGAGTGAAAAAATGTCATTCTTGAGCTTTTATTCCTTGGCATGTAGTATTCATTATATTTATGCAAATGTGTTTGTTTCTAGCTGTTCTACATGCTCAGAGGAGATATGTGTCTGAAGGTCGTTGAAAAAGGCATTCATCGAGATGTTCACATCAAGCAAGGAGAGGTAAGCCAGGATAAAAAAAGATTTCAGAGTCCCCAGCAGTTCAGCTGCTGAGAATGAATCATGCAGTGACCGTGGTTCTGTTTGTGGAAGCATGTCAAATTTGGCTACAAGTACTATCAGTAGTGACCAAGATAATATTTCTAGAATTACATTTGCCATAAATGTAGGAAATACTACTGCCAGTATAGTCAATAACAGTCGATATAAGTGCAACCTGGTTTAGTCTGGTGCAACAAGGTTTTGATGTCAACATGCACCAAGTGCAAGCTATATTTAGTTTGTTAAATCAAACGCTAGGCTTTATAATATTTTTATTTCTAGTTTGTTTTTCGTTGAAAAAAAAGTTATCTGAATATGTTGCCATGGTAGCTGTGTTTTTGAAGCTTGTCATGTCAGCTTTGAGGTGAGGTGAGGTGAAATTTGGTTGAATGTCGCTTCCAAGATTATTGCACTTATATAGCGACGTGCATGTACGTGTGTGTGTTGCTGCTTGTACTAGTGCCGATTTATAGTGCTAGCACACTGAGATACCATGCCGCAGTTTAACATGAATACCCCACTCAGACACAGTATACTGACTCCGAGCCGACCAGTCCTTGTTTTAGCCCCTCAATGCCGAGCGCCAGACAGGGTAACAACAAGTACCATCTTTTAACATCTTTTGGTATGACAGGGCCGGGGATCAAACCCCAGGCCTTCCGCTCTCCGGGCGGACGCTCTACCACTAGACCATGGAGGCGGTCTGTCAGCTTTGAGGTTGACAGTGTATAATTCTTTTTGTGGTGGATAGGTATTTTTTTTCTTTCTGTTTTTCATAAGCAATCTTAGAAAAAAGCCTTGCCTTACGGAAACACTAGGCCATGGTCTCTTAGCTGACTGTGGGGGTGGTCGGGTAGCCTGGTGGTTAAAGCGTTCGCTCGTCACGCCGAAGACCCAGGTTTGATTCCCGACATGGGTACAATGCGTGAAGCCCATTTCTGGTGTCCCCCGCCGTGATATTGCTGGAATATTGCTAAAAGCGGTGTAAAACCATACTCACTCACTCACTCACTCTCTCACTTAGCTGACTGTGTATGACCCCTGTTGAGTATCAGTTTACAGTGTATATTTGTTGTTTAATGCCACACTATACGATGGGGATAATGTGAATAATATAATCTGGACCCAACAAACCAGTGACGTGACTTCATGAGTATCAGTCTACGCAGTTGGGATATGATGACATGCGTCAACCAGGCTACTGCCCGATCCTGTTGGTCTCCTCTTATGACAGGCATGGGTTGCTGAAGATCAGTTCTAACTCTGGCCCACCTATCTATATATTTTAAAAAAATGAGTTTAAATTCAAGGCGTATTAGTCGCATACCTTCTGCATTGGAATCAAATACATTTACTGTGCCCAGAAAAACAAACACTATCAGATTTGACAGGGGTCAGTTACAGAATATGTGCACAGTCGCTTTGAGAAACTCGGTCAAATACAGCGAAATAACTTCAGCTGTAGCCATAAAAAGCTGACATCGTAGTCAATTGACAACACTTTATCCAGGAAAAACAGCGTGCGAGGAATGGTGGCGACAAACAAAAAAGCGTCAAGCGAAGTTTTTTCTTTGGTTAGTCTGACTGGAAGCCTTTAAAATAATGTGTAAACTCCATGGCATTGATCAAGCAGTATTCATATGCATCAGAATGTGTTATCTAAGTTTTACATTTGACTCCCTTCAAAATACATCGATAATACATTTTTACTGAAGATAAATAATCTGAATCAAGGCCATGGTCTCTTAGCTGACTGTGGGGGTGGTCGGGTAGCCTAGTGGTTAAAGCGTTCGCTCGTCACGCCGAAGACCCAGGTTTGATTCCCGACATGGGTACAATGCGTGAAGCCCATTTCTGGTGTCCCCCGCCGTGATATTGCTGGAATATTGCTAAAAGCGGCGTAAAACCATACTCACTCACTCACTCACTCTCTCACTTAGCTGACTGTGTATGACCCCTGTTGAGTATCAGTTTACAGTGTATATTTGTTGTTTAATGCCACACTATACGATGGGGATAATGTGAATAATATAATCTGGACCCAACAAACCAGTGACGTGACTTCATGAGTATCAGTCTACGCAGTTGGGATATGATGACATGCGTCAACCAGGCTACTGCCCGATCCTGTTGGTCTCCTCTTATGACAGGCATGGGTTGCTGAAGATCAGTTCTAACTCTGGCCCACCTATCTATATATTTTAAAAAAATGAGTTTAAATTCAAGGCGTATTAGTCGCATACCTTCTGCATTGGAATCAAATACATTTACTGTGCCCAGAAAAACAAACACTATCAGATTTGACAGGGGTCAGTTACAGAATATGTGCACAGTCGCTTTGAGAAACTCGGTCAAATACAGCGAAATAACTTCAGCTGTAGCCATAAAAAGCTGACATCGTAGTCAATTGACAACACTTTATCCAGGAAAAACAGCGTGCGAGGAATGGTGGCGACAAACAAAAAAGCGTCAAGCGAAGTTTTTTCTTTGGTTAGTCTGACTGGAAGCCTTTAAAAAAATGTGTAAACTCCATGGCATTGATCAAGCAGTATTCATATGCATCAGAATGTGTTATCTAAGTTTTACATTTGACTCCCTTCAAAATACATCGATAATACATTTTTACTGAAGATAAATAATCTGAATCAAAGGGGAATAATTGAAATATGTTCAATGTGCATTATCTTCTTGATAAGAACTACATTCTCTTGAGACGAGCACTGACAGTTTCTCTTCCCCGCTACTGTCAGCCATGTCTACTGTTTCACGCGCTGTGATGACAGTAAGTGTTGGAGTAGTTTGGCGAAATGCGGAATATTTTATGGATATGACTGTATGTGTTCGGTTGCTGATAATTTCTGTCCCAATAGCGTCTGTGTGGTGATTGCAGTGTGAACCGTTGTTACGATGATAGTTACTACATTTACATCACGTTTGAAATCAATTCTTCGCACTTGGTATCTCATTAATTCTGATAATGCTCCCTTTTATTCCAATAGATAGGAGGGCCTGTAACTGGATCTTCGCAGGGCTGTTGAAGTATAAATAGATACAACAGTAATATAAACTAATGGGTGATTGTAAACATTACAGTTGTGCAGAGCTCCAGCTGTGTTTGCCGGTTCATAAGTAATAAGACTGATGCAAATGTTTTTATTATGATTCCCCTTTTTGGGGGTCTGAACAATCTCATTAATATCAGATCTTAGTTTTCGATACCGCTAAACAAAGATCTGGGGACATCACATTACGGGTCACGTCAGAACGACCTTTCAAGAATTTTGACCAATGAAATGACTAACAAGAAATCGACATTGGCCAATCAGATGGCAGCTATCTCGAGGTTTACGACACTAGTTTCAAACTGCCGACTATGCTTCGAAACATATTTTGACGTATTCTAGATTAAGATTTTGAAACTGATAACAAGAACATTCTGAAATGGCTTATAGATGGCCTAGATTGTATGGATATAATCATTAAACCCGTAACTGTTGTTCGGAAGACCCCATGTGAAATATATCGTGGTTGCATGATTAGAAAACACATTCCGACTGTCACTTTCAGGATCTGGTAAGCAGCGCTCTGATTGGTTGGATGAAAGGTCGTTCTGATGTGACCCGTAATGGGATGTCCTTAGATCTTTGTTTAGTGATAGCGAGAACTAAGATCTGATTTTAATGAGATTGAGGGTCTGAACGCTGTGTGTGTTCGAGAAACCAAATTTCTGGACTCGTATCATTATTGTATTTTTTTCACTCATAATTGCTATGAGGTTTTCCAGGGTTCATGGAGTGTCCCTATATCCACAGATATTCCTCCTCCCCGGTAGAATCGCTCACTCTCCCCAGCGCCAGGAGAACACGGTCGGTCTGGTGATAGAGAGGGAGAGGCTTCAGGATGAGAAGGATGGCCTCCGGTGAGGGCACAATAGAAAGACTAATGTCCTTGTAGACTGACTGAAAGAGGGTTAATAAGAATGGATTTTAATGATGCTTTGAGCAATATTCCTGTTCTATGTTTCTGATGACAAACCCAGGATCTTAGTTGTGGGAATTGGTCATTCTGACCAACAATCAGTGGACCATGACAAGTTCCTCACAGCGATATACAGTGTACAAGCTGAGCTCTCTATACAGTAAACTCTGGTTATAACAAACTCAAAGGGGCCACTAATTTTAGTTCAGTATAACTGTAGTTCATTATAAGCATATATACAGCTAACGTGCGGGACCAAAAAAATATGCTTGTTTTATCTGTCAGTTCCTTATAAGCATGTCCATTTATTAACGTAGTTTACTGTACCATTGCTGCCACCAGATTGTTTTTTGTTTAACACCACACTCAGCAATATTTCAGCTATGTATATGAAGGTGGTCTGTAAATAATCGTGTCTGGACCAGACAATCCAATGATTGATGTCATGAGCATCAATCTACACAATTGGGAAATGATGACATTTGAGCCTGACCACCTGATCACGCTGGTGGCCTCTTATGAAAAGCATTGTCGCCTCTTATGATAAGCATGGGTTGCTGAACCCATGGGCTGCCATCAGTCAAAGCTCTTCACTGCGCATGGAGGCCTACAACCATGCATGGAGTTATGTTTTCAGAACTAACTATTACTGTGGTGATACCAAAATTAATAATTTTCCTTCACTTACTTGTTTTGTTTGTTTGTCTCAAGGTTATGTAGGACGTAACCAGTGTGATGAGAATGTTAGGGAGATCTAGAGTGCTCTATTAATCTGCAATCACAAGCCAATGTTTTAAAATGATCAAACCTATTTTCATCTGGTAAACAGTAATTCAGCAATTATTTTTACAATTTACTCTAATGACACTCCAATGGATTCACACAAAATATGCTTATGATTACATTTTGGTCATCCTGTTTCAAAGATAAAGAACATATATCCTGGCTGTGAAACATGATATATCAGAGGTGATTTCCTAGCTGTGATGCATTATATACCAGAGGTGACATATCCTGGCTGTTATGCATGATTTATCAGGAGATATATCCTGGCTGTTATGCATGATATATCAGAGGTGACATATCCTGGCAGTTATGCATGATTTATCAAAGGGGATATATCCTGGCTGTTATGCATGATATATCAGAGGGATATATCCTGGCTGTTATGCATGATATATCAGGAGATATTTCCTGGCTGTTATGCATGATATATCAGAGGGGATATAAGAGATGGGTCTCAGTTAAACCAAGTATATCGTAGTTCGAGGAGGATACACACATCTGATGCAGGATGGCATTAGGTGATTTAATGTCTTTCGACCATCCCTTTACATTCCAACATCCGCCGACTACCGATTGATGCGGCGCTGATACCCGGCTACTTGGCGACCTGCCTCTGCCCCGCCTCCCAGTTGTTCTCGTCTCGCCGTTGTGACCTCTCTCGCGTTGATTGGATGACCTGTAGAGATCACATAGTCTGGTTTGTTGATAAACAGATCCATGTGCACGTGGGTTGTTGTCGTGTTCTTGGTGACGTATATCCGACTCCCGGGGTGGAGATCTGGACCTGTCTACCCGATCAGTTGTCCCTCTGTAGGCATGGTGCTGTCTGTAGTAGCCGTCGCCCCTGGTACGATGGATCCGCCCGCCTGTTACTTTTAGTTCATTGTCTCCAAACTGATTCTGCCAGCACTCTCATATTTGACTCAAATATGCGTTGTTGCAGTGTTTTATCACTCGAACTATACACTTGAGAGAAATTCTTACTGTCCTTCAGTCTCTTCTTACTTGATAAGATTCCAAGTTTTTCGTCAGTTGACCTACAGGTGGCCACACCGACACCTGGAAATCTCCCAACTTTTTACTCTTTCCTCTCTGCACTCACAACACCAATATTAGGCAGCTTGAGTCCATCCTTGATTACACTGTTCACTTTATTTGTGACATTTTCTCTAGAACTCTCAGGCAGATTTCTGAGGATAATGTTCAGCTGAATACAGTTTTCCTTAGATTGGGCACTAGCACAATCAACACTCTGTAGGTTTTCAATATCTTCAGTTACTTTTTTCTGAAACTTTGTCTGCTCGGTTTGAAGTCGCTTTAACCCCTTATTTACATTTTCAATTTTCTCATCAAAATCTTTTCTTACTTCTATTATCTCTGAGTCTAACATGTTTGTGTTGTACTCCAGGTACTATGTGGAAGACGAGGGCAAGCCAACCCTCCAGTCCCTGTATGAAGAGTGGTTCTACTGTGAAGATCTCGGCTCACAACTTGGCCCAGTAATAAAGGCGTGAGTCACTAGGCTCATGGTTCAAGCTATCATTTTGTGAGGTTTAACATGCAGTAGCGATTGGGCAAAGTAGGATTCTTTTCTTTGTGGATGGTATTCGCATATGTCACCTTGAACACAGGAGTCAAGACTATTGCCCAATGCAGTTGTATCTCGACTTTTTTCATAAATCGATGTCAGGACATGACTTACTAGTGGTAGCGCCATGATCACTTAGGGATTTTACCATTATGATTATATCACACTTGTTCTGTCGGTTGATTTTGAGCCAGGAATTCACTGGCCATTCAAAATGCACATTTTAAGCAAGTAAGACTGACGCAATTGTAGGTCATTCTGCAAAGTTAAAGAGAAATTATACATCAACCATGACATGGTTTTAAGTCAGAGAAATTGATTGAACCGGTTGATTACGGACATTTACTCCACTCGCCCCTACGAAGTTGATGCTACTTCCGGGATCAACATCCATTAAAGAGGGTCCGATGTAGGTATTTAAATATTACAAATGTGAGGTTTTCATGACTCCTTCTTGATGTGTGAGATGTAAGCAGTGATTAAAGGTCCTTGTGATTTGCAGGTACTTTGCCTCAGAACAGCATAAGACAGGGAAACCTCTTCCAGGTAAGCTTGTCTAACATTAAGCATGTTTGGTTCAATGTTTTCAGTTTCTTTTACTCCTGCACCATGACCGTGGAATATATTTATTTTATGAAAAAAAAATAATCTAGAAATGCATACAAAAGCAAGTCTAGCCAGCTCTAGCTAGCTCTATTCCACATAGGGAATTTTTTAATTATGTTTAGAGTCAAGAAGGATTTTGTGTAATATAAGATTTCAGAGACTAAATGATCTCTGTTATCTGTCTGTACCATCATTAACTGCCCTCTGCCCCCTGCCCCCTGCCCTCTGCCCTCTGCCCTCTGCCCCCTGCCCTCTGCCCCCTGCCCTCTGCCGGCTGCCCTCTGCCCCCTGCCCCCTGCTGTTCTCCAACCATCTGTGCCAAGCCTGTCCACACAATTATCCATAAGTTACTGTCCACTGATGTTGATGAGCGAAGGAAAGGTCCCTCTGTCCAGATACAGTGTTCTATCGTTATTGCGCCCTTCAATATAGCGCTAACTCAGTTATAGCGCGCGGTAAAGCATGGCTCCCAAAATTTACTAACATTTTCAATAAACTCAAGTTTTCCAATGACGCGATGTTTTCCACCATCTCAGAAAACATTATCAGCTGATCACCGCGATAATGTAACACCGGAAATACCAGTCAACAAATCCGAACTGAAGTACGCAATTTGATCCTATTATTATAATATCTGGTAATAAAAAAAATGTTCATTGTTTATCTTGACCAATGTTATCAATTGATTTTTTTAAATTACCAGTATATTCAAAATTTCATTCAATAATTATAATAATGTTTACAATAATTTCGGCGAAATCGTATGCGAAGTGATCGATAGATGGCACAACTGACCGTTATTTACAGTAACCACGGTCAGATTACTGCTACTGACGTATTAAAACAAACTTTAGTTGCAAGAGTGTGGATACACATATCATGGATACACATGTCATAAATGCTGTACCATGACTCGCTAAAAGTCGTATTTCTGAAATGTGCGCGTAGATAGTATTAGGTAGGCAGAGCATGTATAGTGTTTTGTTGGTCATCTGCCACCTACGACTCGAC
The DNA here is from genome assembly GCF_022045235.1 of Haliotis cracherodii. Lineage (NCBI taxonomy): Eukaryota > Metazoa > Mollusca > Gastropoda > Lepetellida > Haliotidae > Haliotis > Haliotis cracherodii. Next base: position 52,045,196 of record NW_027266308.1, on the reverse strand, counting down.
CTTCATTAAACCACTGATCATCTATAACGCTCATCAATTATTTGGACCCCGAAGGTAGCGTTGTAGCGAGGGATCACTGTATATTGTGCCTAGCTCGATATTGTCCCTTGCATGTTTAGAATGAGTAGCCTTGCTGTGGCTTTATATTTATAGTGTTCGGACTTTCTTTGTCAATTTGTAGGACAGGAAGCAAAATACAAATATTGTGAGGATTGTTGCAAACAAAAGGTATTTTTGAAAATCAAAAGTATTTTGAATTTGTTTGTTTGGTTTGTACTGAAGTGAAATATATACAATATAATCTCTGGATGAGGGTCAGGTACTGAACTTGTCTTAATATAACCCGTGGTGGTTTCATAGATTGTTTACTACATCATCAGATTTAGTATGTTTGTTACATCATCACTATCGTATATGTGTATGATGTCATGGTTGTTGACACCGTTAACCCATTATCTTACGAGAACAAGAATGGTGGGTTCATAGAATATATAACAATTAGGACAGTGGGGTAGCCTAGTGGTTCAATCACTGACAGGGGGCACGGGTGGCCCAGTCGTCTAAGGCGCTGCGTTTCGCTGTGCAGAGTTGCATCCCTTGGGCAGGCCAGAAACCTATGATTGTGGGTTCAAATCCCGGTTTGCCCCAATTGTGTTTCTAGGTTTGTCAGCACCATACCCGTGCTTGTGGGTTTCACCGAGACCTGCATCACTTCGGGCTTTCCTCCCACATTAAGCTGACATGCTGTGATATAACTAGAATACTGTTACAAGCGGCTTTAAACCCAACTCACTCACTCACTCAATCCCGACATGGATACAGAGTGTGAAGCCTATTTCTGGTGTCCCCCACCGTGATATTGCTGAAATATTGCTATAAGCGACGTTAAACCATACTCACTCACTCACTCACTGGAGTCAACCCAATATTATAAGTCTGCTTACAGTGTTCAAAAGACCTGTGAAGATCCGGGGTAGAATAGGTCTTCAGCAATGGCGACTATGCTTTTCGTAAAAGGCGACTAACGGGATCGAGTGGTCAGGCTCGCTGACTTGGTTGATGTATGTCATCATATCCCAATTGCGTGGATCGATGCTCATGATGTCTATCCATGGATTGTCTGGTCCAGACTGGATTATTTACAGTTGGTTGTCGATGTCTTGGGATACACTGTTGGTGGATGGTTGTGTCGTCAAGTCACCAACTGTCGTACAATTTCCTGTACATGACTTAATGACGCTTCTCCAGTATAATAATCATAGTTTTGTTCTTGGTGTTGAGGGGATGTTGAAAGACCACCTGGCATGTACCTCACTCTGATGTAACTTTCTACAAACCTGCCATGTTTGTTACAATTAACATATCTCTGATAATATCTGCACAATTTAATAAAATCCGTAAATTGAGAATACTCAAAATTCTGTTAAGAAGCTGAGGTGAGAGTTTGCAAATTAAGTTTTCATGGTCAGAATGGTTCACTGATTGAATCTATACTGGTAGAAAATAAACTATACATGATCCTATTGTTTTTTGGACATACCCTGTTAATCTAGTTTGTATCTGATAGATCCATTATTTTACCCATTAACTTCAATGTCTCTATTTGTTTGATTGTAATTAAAAATAGGATTAAGTCTACGAGGAATGGTCCATTTCCACAACAGGTAAATCTCATGTTTTGACAAGCCATCTCTACTCCGCTGTCTGACAACTGGTATCTGACAAATGGGGTTATGACTGTCTGGACATTGGTCAAGATGGACAATAGAGTGCGGTTAGAGGGGAAGGCCAGGGCATGAAGCACACAACAGAGTTTGTGTACAAAGTTGACATTGCTGCAGATACTATACTCATTCTGTCCAGTTATGTGAACATTTATAGAAGAGTTACCGTATTAGACATAATAAGCGCCCAGGGCGCTCTCAAAATTTGAAATAGGTGGCTCTTATTAGAACATTATTTTGGTGAAAAAGAACGGAGTTGAAAGATTGTAAATTTCGTGGTTTATGCTGACAGCCTGAAATGTTTATATACGACAGATATATTTTTCCAGAATTTAATTTCCCATAATCAAGGATGCATATAACACACGTATTACACACGAATAAATAAGTCTTGTGTACATTGATCATTCGGAAGGGGTGCTAGCTGGGATTGTTCACTAGCCAATATATTAGCAAATATCTCCGTGGGCGCTTATAAGAGCGGGGCGCTTATTACGTCGAATATGGTAACAATAATATCACAGTGCATTTGACAGAATAAATGAACAATATGATGGTAATGTCATTTCAAATTATCCGAGAGAGCATTATTCATTGTTGCGCACCACCTGTAACATATTCAAATTTCTTGCTCCAATTATACATGCTTAAAGTAATAGGAACAGCTGTTTAAATGACAGTCGCTGTTTAAAGCCAAACACAAATGACACATCATGAAATACAAGTGTTAGGAACATGTCATATGTTGGAAGTATCTAAACCAGGGACCAGTCATTAATAAGGGGGCCTGCAGATGAAATCAGGTGCAGGGCATTATGTACATGAGGGTGTTTGGGGGAGGATCATGCAAAATAGAATTGAATTTGAGGGAGGGTCACCCTAAAATAGTCAGTAAATTATTTCTTTATTGAACTTTTTAAGACTGTGATAGGATTTTACAATTTTTATGGGAGTGGGAGGGTTTTTAAGGGAGGATAAGCATTGGGGTTGGGGTGGGGGTGGCGGTATTGATCTGTAATATATAGATAAGTTTTGGAAAGGGTCATAATTTGTTTTTACATTAGTTAACACTAGATCACTGTCCCATCCCTGTAATAATGACCCAAATGGTAATTCTATGCACATTTATCTATTGGGTGCCACATTCACAGACACGATTATCAATTTACACATGTACACAAATTTGTTTGAGACAGTAAACATGTGTGTGTTTGATTAAGTTGATTATGATAATTTTGGCCATATTTTCTACCAGTTTATGAATGAGAAGGTTTATAACCAAAAAAACACTGTTTGTCAAATCAGACAAAGAATATTGAACGGATATATATGTGGTTAAGTAGGAAACACTACAATGAAAAAACAAAAGTAATACATGTAATAATAATAACTATACATCTGATATATATATTTATCATCCAAAACTGGCTCCTACAGGAGATATCGCTTGGATGAGATCAAGCGATATCTACACTGTAGATATCGCTGCAATGAAATTACATCACAATGCTTTGCAGACCATTGTGACGTCACTGGTTACCATGACGTCACAATCAAATGACATCACTAATGGCTCTGCTACTGTTAGTAGTACTTTTTTCACTAAAGACACTGCTAATTACTGTCTACAAATTGAAAAAGTTGGAAGAATGATGTTGGATGATAAATAAAATCTCACCCTCATGTCTTTTGATATCAAATATATCAACACTCGTTGATAAAAGTGGCAAAAATTCTCGGCAAGCCTCTGAATTTTTCCACTTTTATCAACTCGTGTTGATATATTTGATATCAAAAGACACTTGGGTGAGATTCTCTATATGTGTCAACTTAATACCAATTGTTCCTTGAAAACAATAACAAAGGTTTCAGGAAGTCATTGTTGTGAAAACATGTTACTCGTTTAGTTTTTATAATATTTTTGTTTTCAACTTTTATATTACATAAATGTTTAAACTGAAATGTGCCAAATTCTCATTCCTGATTCAGAAGGTACCACATGCAAATTACAAATTGTTTTACCTTCTGTGTTAACCTGTGAAGATCCGGGGTAGAATAGGTCTTCAGCAACCCATGCTTGTTGTAAAAGGCGACTAAAGGGATGGGGTGGTCATGAATGTCATAGTATTCCAATCGCGTAGATCACTGCTCATGTTGTCAATCACTGGATTGTCTGGTCCAGACTCCAGGTTTATAGACCGCCATCATATAGCTGCAGTATTGCTGATTGTGGCATTTCACAACAAACATACCTTCTAGTTTACATATGTGCGTTTTATGACAGTATAGGTACTTGCATCGTAGGTATAGGTACTTGCATCGTAGGTATAGGTACTTGCATCGTAGGTATATGTACTTGCATCGTAGGTATAGGTACTTGCATCGTTGGCATAGGTACTTGCATCGTAGGCATAGGTCCTTGCATCGTAGGTATAGGTATTTGCATCGTAGGCATAGGTACTTGCATTGTAGGTATAGGTACTTGCATCGTAGGTATAGGTACTTGCATCGTAGGCATAGACTCTTGCATGGTAGGCATAGGTCCTTGCATCGTAGGTATAGGTACTTCCATCGTAGGCATGGGTACTTGCATTGTAGGCATAGATACTTGCATCGTAGGTATAGGTACTTGCATCTTAGGCATAGGTACTTGCATCGTAGGCATAGGTCCTTGCATCGTAGGTATAGGTATTTGCATCGTAGGCATAGGTACTTGCATTGTAGGCATAGATACTTGCATCGTAGGTATAGGTACTTGCATCTTAGGCATAGGTACTTGCATCATAGTCATAGGTACTTGCATCGTAGGTATAGGTACTTGCATAGTAGGTATAGGTACTTGCATCGTAGGTATAGGTACTTGCATCGTAGTCATAGGTACTTGCATAGTAGGTATAGGTACTTGCATTGTAGTCATAGGTACTTGCATAGTAGGTATAGGTACTTGCATAGTAGGTAAAGGTACTTGCATCGTAGGTATAGGTACTTGCATCGTAGTCATAGGTACTTGCATAGTAGGTATAGGTACTTGCATAGTAGGTATAGGTACTTGCATAGTAGGTATAGCTACTTGCATGGAAGGTATGCTACAAAATTTCTTTGCTGTATTTTGATCCTCTGGATCAAAGTTATCTTGTACATTTCTGTAGCTTAACCACCTCTATTGATCATCTCAGCTTCTTTCCAGCCAAACTATAACTCTGAAACTTCAGACTAGATGGGCAAGGGTGGAAACTGGGCTTTATAGTCAGTTAACTCCCTTGCTTCAGGAAGATGAACATATGAATACAATGCTGGATTTAGTAAATATCATATTTATTACATTGTGCTAAATGATTTGCAGTCATGTTTGTTTATAGAAAAACACCCACACATTGGGAGACCGCTATCTAAACGTATTTGTAATGTTAATTTTATTAGCAACTTTCATCACATCGATGAATGCATGGGGTTTATTAGAAATAGTTCCAGCTAGGTGACCTTATTTGGATATTAATCAGATTGTGGTAACAAATTTATTAGCTTGTTTTATCACATCAATAACTATCTGTTATATGATAAACATTACTCTGCAAAGGCCTGGTTTATTCTGCTATCACGCTTTACAACTGTCACTTTTTTGACAGTATGCCACTGCAGTAAATATCAGGGCTAATAATTAACATCAATATCATGGATTAATTAGGGTATGATGAGTATTGCTATAAAAAGACCATGTGACTTCCTTTCTAGAACGGGGGCACGGGTGGCCCAGTTGTCTAAGGTGCTGCGATTCGCTGTGAAGAGTTGCGTCCCTTGGGCATGCCAGAAACCTACGATTGTGGGTTCGAATCCCGGTTAGCCCCGATTATGTTTCTAGGTTTGTCAGCACCATACCCCTTGCCTGTGGGTTTCACCGAAATGGTAAAACGTCTGAGACCTGCATCACTTGGGGCTTTCCTCCCACATTAAGCTGACACGCCGCGATATAACTGGAATACTGTTAAAAGCGGCGATAAGCCGAACTCACTCACTCACTCCTTTCTAGAACATCAGTTCATCATATTGTCTGGCTTTGCAGATATCAGCCATATTGATGTGAAATCTTTGTCAAAAATAAAAGGTGCCTGCCTACACTGACGGAGAAACGTATTGGCAATTATAAAATATATATGGCATTTCTTTGATGACTTATGGGTGTCAGCCCTGTGTTCCAGGAACAATACCAGAGAACCCCCCAATAGTCCTTGACTCCACTATTTCCATGCAAGCCCCCTTCAACCTCTGGGACTGGTTGTACGCCCATAGAGAAGAACTGCACAGCAAGGGACAAGTGCAGCTGTTTGGGGACCAGTACCAGTTTGATGTGAGTATACAGCTGTTTGGGGACCAGTACCAGTTTGATGTGAGTATACAGCTGTTGGAGGACCAGTATCAGTTTGATGTGAGTATGTTGTCGAATGGGGACCAGTATCAGTTTGATGTGAGTATACAGCTGTTGGAGGACCAGTATCAGTTTGATGTGAGTATACAGCTGTTGGAGGACCAGTATCAGTTTGATGTGAGTATGTTGTCGAATGGGGACAAATATCAGTTTGATGTGAGTATACAGCTGTTGGAGGACCAGAGTCAGTTTGATATGAGTATACAGCTGTTGGAGGACCATTTTCAGTTTGATGTGAGTATGTTGTCGAATGGGGACAAGTATCAGTTTGATGTGAGTATACAGCTGTTGGAAGACCAGTGTCAGTTTGATGTGAGTATACAGCTGTTGGAGGATCAGTATCAGTTTGATGTGAGTATACAGCTGTTGGAGGACCAGTATCAGTTTGATGTGAGTATACAGCTGTTTGGGGACCAGTATCCGTTTGATGTGAGTATACAGCTGTTGGAAGACCAGTGTCAGTTTGATGTGAGTATACAGCTGTTGGAGGACCAGTATCAGTTTGATGTGAGTATACAGCTGTTTGGGGACCAGTATCCGTTTGATGTGAGTATACAGCTGTTGGAGGACCAGTATCAGTTTGATGTGAGTATACAGTTGTTCGAGGACCAGTATCAGTTTGATGTGAGTATACAGCTGTTCGAGGACCAGTATCAGTTTGATGTGAGTATACAGCTGTTGGAGGACCAGTATCAGTTCGATGTGAGTATACAGTTGTTCGAGGACCAGTATCAGTTTGATGTGAGTATACAGCTGTTGGAGGACCAGTATCAGTTTGATGTGAGTATATAGCTGTTGGAGGACCAGTATCAGTTTAATGTGAGTATACAGCTGTTCGAGGACCAGTATCAGTTTGATGTGAGTATGTTGTCGAATGGGGACCAGTATCAGTTTGATGTGAGTATACAGCTGTTGGAGGACCAGTATCAGTTTGATGTGAGTATGTTGTCGAATGGGGACCAGTATCAGTTTGATGTGAGTATGCAGCTGTTGGAGGACCAGTATCAGTTTGATGTGAGTATACAGCTGTTGGAGGACCAGTATCAGTTTGATGTGAGTATGTTGTCGAATGGGGACAAGTATCAGTTTGATGTGAGTATGCAGCTGTTGGAGGACCAGTACCAGTTTGATGTGAGCATACAACTGTGACGTGAGCATACAGCTGTTGGAGGACCAGTATCAGTTTGATGTGAGCATACAGCTGTTGGGGGCCCAGTATCAGTTTGATGTGAGCATACAACTGTGATGTGAGCATACAGCTGTTGGGGGCCCAGTACCAGTTTGGGCACGTTCCTTGGGCACGTTCCTTGGGCACGCCAGAAACCTAAGATCGTGGGTTCGAATCCAGGTTTGCCCCAATCATGCAAGCTGACACAGGATGATACTGTTCAATGTTTTAAGCAAACTCACCCACTCAGTCTCACCCTGTGAGCAGTGCGCAAGAGCTATATTCACCACACACTATCCCGGTTATATCTTTATCACCAGCAAAGTCTTTTTGTATCATGATACAATTCTGTATCATCATATTATCACATAACTTGTTATTGTTTTAAATTATTTTAATCTTCAGGTACGTATTTTGGGCAAGGGAGAGCACTCTGGTAAAGTCGACAATGCTGAGGTGTTTATCTGGCAGCTTGTGAGTATAGAAGTCTATGTTCAAGGCGAGATCTTATTTCAAACTTTCATGATGTCAAAGAACATGTTAAAAGTTTTAAAGTTTTACATCTTAAACTAAGGAAAATTCAAATCACAGTATTTATTATTTCTCTTCAAACTTTGTTCATAATAGGGTCACACACCTGATAACATTTCAACAGTGCAGCCATGTCTAAATTATCCACAAGAACAAAACTTGGAAGTGTTCAGTGTTGCTTCAGATTCCTCTTACATTCAATTCAATAAATGAAGTAAACCGAAAAATATTTCCTGCATGAACTGAAATATTTCCAGGTTGAAATAATAAAGTTTGAACTTTCTACAAATTACTTATATTTGCACACAGGACTATTTTTCGTAAGCAAGAACAAATAAAACAGTATATAAATGTGGTTGTCTCCCCTACAGGAGGGGGGCTGCAGTGTGCAGGTTGGGGGCAAGGACTACCCCCTGGAGGAGAATGACACCATGTTGATCAGGACAGGGCAAGCGTAAGTTACAAATCCATTTTATTTTTGTCAACATACTGATGCAATAATTTCTGTCAGTCTTTGTGACATATGTGTTATAACGTTCAGTAGTACTAACTGATCACATCCTTTCTCCCAGATATACAGCTGTCCTGTCCGACAACGCTGTTGCCCTGATCTGCTTCCAGGACAGAGACCGCAAGACATCAGCCAATTAGACCCACTCCAGCTCTGTGGCGGATCAAAGAGTCATGGGTTGTTTCAGTATTTGGACCCTAATGACATGCACCCCAAAAATACCTTGAAATAAAGAAAATGTTGACGTACAATGTACAGATGTACGTGTGAGTACAATTTCTACACAAATATGGGGCCCCCATAACACTCCCACAATCAAATCCATTATCCGCCTGTGTATCTCTGAGTCACTTAAGGTTCAATTACATCGTGAAATGCATCTTCATGAGGCAAGAGCGTCCACTAACCTTTTTATCAAAGTCTTGTTTCCACCCTTGCCACATCAAGCCCTCTTTCCTGTGCTAAATATGATTGGACTATCACACATATCGATAGTCCAATCGGAGAACGTTTCACAAAATCAACATCCACAACTGGTACACCTTCGTATGACGGTGATTTACCACTGCCTGTCTTTGTTGACACGAATATGTTTTTCATCTTTTAAACACCCTAACAATTGCCTATGTTTTTGTGTCAGGGATGAAATTGCGATTGTTTTCGTTATCTGATTGACTAGGTCGTCGCCTATGGTAGTCGCCATCTTTGTGAAGCTATACAAGATAAAAACAGCAGCGATCTGATTGGATATTGCGTTTACATGACAAGGGGCACATCTCATGATCTATGTGAGGTGGGGCCAGGGTCGAGCCAAGAAAAGTGGCTTCGATATGGCAAGGGTAGAAACTAGACATTGATATAGGCTAGTGGACACACTTGCCTCGAGAAGATGCGTGAAATGTAACATGATTCACAAATTGTATCTCCAGATCATGTATCCATAATTATATTAATTTTATTTCATGTATGTTAATTCTATATTTTCTGACAGTATGTACATCGTTTCTCAAGCTATGTCACTCTAAGTCATTCTAGTCATGGTCGGTCGGGTAGCCTAGTGGTTAATGCGTTCGCTCGTCACACTGAAGACCCGTGTTATATTCCCGACATGGGTACAATGTGTGAAGCCCATTTCTGGTGTCCCCCACCGTGATATTGCAGGAATATTGCTAAAAGCGGCCTAAAACCATACTCACTCACTCACTCACTCATTCTAGTCGTAAACAATCAAATCCTGTTGTCTCAAATTCAGATGTATCGAATCAGTTGTTATGTCAAATTCAAAATACATCCCGTCGAACTCGTACAGTATTAATTACTATTTTTACCCAGATGGGAGTTGAAATAAGTTAAAACTTACGCTGATAAGTCAAGCTTGACTTATTGAAAAACACACAATTAGCACAAGTTAGATGTACAATGGCCGGAAACTAAACAGTGTGAAACATCAAAGACAGCAAACAATGGATTGGCCTGAGTACGTGACTGCTTTTCTACTCAATTAGAATTAGTTTTGTAACTAACTAATAGCATCACCTATAATCAGGCAATCAGTGATGACTTTGTAAACACCTGAGACAGTCAGTACCCACAATCATCGATTTGTGGTCAGGTGATGTTCTGACGAAGTGCATGATCACAGGAACTCGGCGATAGCGTGTATAACATAATATATTCGTATAGAAAAAAATCACACCTCTCTATATACATAGAGTCTCTATGTAGGGGTGTGATTTTTTTCTATACGAATATATTATGTTATGCACGCTATAGAGTCTCTATGTATATAGCGGGGTGTGATTTTTTTCTATATGAATATATTATGTTATGCACGCTATAGAGTCTCTATGTGTATAGAGGGGTATGATTCTTTTCTATACGAATATATTATGTTATGCACGCTATCATCGAGTTCCTGTGTGCATGATGTATTGTCATGTGATTGCAATGTAATTAAAATCTCCATCACATTCGAGACGAATCAGGATTAACTTTGTTTATCTGTTGTTCTCTCTACGGTATTTATAGTCAAGTCGTATGTGTCGGACTTCAGGTAAGTTGAACTGTTGCCCTGGTTCCCACAATATGAGACAACAGAGTTTGACTGTATCTAGTCGATCGCAATGATGCAATAAATTATAAAATTAATTTTTATTTCATGTACAGTATCCTGACCCTATTGTTCAGGTATTTATGGCATCGTGTCGAAGTATGACATTACTACGCAACTGCACACATCAGACAAACTGGCGACCCAACTAGATAAAACAAACTGGCGACCCAACTTGATAAAACAAACTGGCGACCAAACTAGATAAAACAAACTGGCGACCCAAATAGATAAAACAAACTGGCGACCCAGATAGATTCAACTGACCAAATGGAGGTCAAAATTTGACAAAACTGACAAACAGATCCTTCCTCGGCCAGCTCAAGATAATTTGAAGAAATACGGAAGTAACATGACCTACAGCTGTCGGTATTGAGGTTACTTAGACATTTGTAGGTCGCTTCAGTCAGTCAGAGTTTCTATGTTTCACTGTGAACCACTTCCGCCGGACAAGGCACAAGTCGTCACTGTACATTGCAGGAACCGGCCCTGCTTCCAAAAGACGTCCATTGCCTGAAGTCCAAGATAGGTCAGAAAATCTAATAAATTATGTCCATAATAAGTCCATAGCAGTTATGTTTTGATGTTGTATCTGCTGTGTCCTTATATTGACTTATGGCAATCTCATTAAAATCAGATCTTAGTTCTCGCTATCGCTAAACAAGATCTGAGGACATCCCATTATAGGTCACGTCAGAACGACCTTTCATCCAACCAATAAAATTGTCTACCAGATCATGAAAGTGACAGTCGGAATGCAACCTCGAAAACGTTAACACGGGGTATTCCGAACGACAGTAGTTACAGTTATTACAAAACGCATTCCTGCCCGTACCACTGATTCCGTTAAAATTATCGTCTATCTCTCGCTTCCGTGGGATAAACATTTGAACGGAGGGGGCGTTGCACAATACGTGGGAAGCACTGCTATACAATTGCAACCATATATTAGACATTCTGGAATGTTCGTTTGTTCAGTTTTCAAACTTTTAATCGAGAACTGTGTCAACATATTTTTCAAGCGTAGTCTGAAATGGAAATCGCCAGGTTGAAACGGGTGCCGTAAAACTCGAGAAAGCTGCTTTCTAATTGGCTGATGTCGACTTCTTGTAAGTCATTTCTGTGGTCGGTCAAAGTTCGCAAAAGGTCGTTCTGGCGTGACCCGTAATGGGATGTCCTCAGATCTTTGTTTAGCGGCAGCGAGAACTTAGATCTGATTTTAACGAGATTGGACTTCTGGGGGCAGTTCAAAGACCTGCATCACTGTGATCCTTCATTCCACATCTTGTCCATACAAAGTAACAAAACTGAAATATTTATGAAGGGAAAATTAAGTGAACTGTCAAGAAAGACTACAAGTGTTTTATGGACCATTAATCAATTTCATAAAGTTCTGTGCCTTTGATATGTTACCATGTATTGAAGTACATTTTGATGCCTTATATTAAATAATATGTTATAATGATTCTATTATGGCAGCTATATTATACATGTATTGTGCCCACTGTATTCCATCCTCGTCATGTTATCATATCCTTAAGTAGGATTATAGAAGCTGAAGTATTGATGAAGATTTGATTGTTGATGTTTGGGTACAGATGTCAGTACTTTTATCAAGCATGTGAAAGAATATAGAATTTGAAATACAAAATAAGGCTGGGACGGGTAACTCGGGTACCCGGGTCGGTTGGATACTGAATAGGACCGGGACAATCGGGACTATCTGTTGTTACTCCCTGAATCTTTTCAAGTGAAATAATGAGCTGTAGACCGCTCATGTCTACCCATGTTTAAATTACAGGTGAGGGTTGCACTTCTCTGATGGCACTCAGGTAATTCTATCATAGGCCATGCCCTGTTTCCCATTTGGTAATAAACAAGTGTATGTGGTTACCTGTTGTTTGTATTGTATTTCCTCAGTGCACCACAGGTGCTAATTAGTTTCCCACAGATGCTGATTAGTGTCCCACATGTGTTGATGTGTGCATATCAGGTGCTCATCCTCATATGCTTATTAGTACACCACAGGTGCTCATTAGTGCACATTTAATTAGTGTCCCACAGGTGCTCATTAGTACACCACAGGTGCTCATTAGTGCACATTTAATTGGTGTCCCACAGGTGCTCATTAGTGTCTCACAAGTGCTGATTAGTGCACCAAAGGTTCTGATAAGTGTACCCAAGGTGCTGATTAGTTTCCCACAGGTGCTGATTAGTGTCCCACAGGTCTTGACTAGTGTCCCACGAGTGCTGATTAGTGTCCCATGGGTGCTGATTAGTGCACCACAGGTGCTGATTAGTGCACAAGTGCTGATTAGTGTCCCACAAGTGCTGATTAGTGTCCCACAGGTGCTGATTAGTGCACCAAAGGTTCTGATTAGTTTCCCACAGGTGCTGATTAGTGTCCCATGGGTGCTGATTAGTTTCCCACAGGTGCTGATTAGTGTCCCACAGGTGCTGATTAGTGTCCCACAGGTGCTGATTAGTGCCCCACAGGTGCTCATTAGTGCCCCACAGGTGCTGATTAGTTCACCACAGGTGGCAATTGGTTTCCCAAAGGTGCTAATTAGTTCACCACAGGTGCTGATTAGTGTCCCACAGGTGCTGATTAGTGTCCCACAGGTGCTGATTAGTGTCCCACAGGTTCTGATTAGTGTCCCACAGGTTCTGATTAGTGTCCCACAGGTGCTGATTAGTGTCCCGCAGGTTCTGATTAGTGTCCCACAGGTGCTAATTAGTTTCCCACAGGTGCTGATTAGTGCACAAGTGCTGATTAGTGTCCCACGAGTGCTGATTAGTGTCCCACAGGTGCTGATTAGTGTCCCACAGGTGCTGATTAGTGCACCAAAGGTTCTGATTAGTTTCCCACAGGTGCTGATTAGTGTCCCACAGGTGCTGATTAGTGTCCCACAGGTTCTGATTAGTGTCCCACAGGTGCTGATTAGTGTCCCACAGGTGCTGATTAGTGTCCCACAGGTGCTAATTAGTTTCCCACAGGTGCTGATTAATGTCCCACAGGTGCTGATTAGTGTCCCACAGGTGCTAATTAGTTTCCCACAGGTGCTGATTAGTGCACAAGTGCTGATTAGTGTCCCACGAGTGCTGATTAGTGTCCCACAGGTGCTGATTAGTGTCCCACAGGTGCTGATTAGTGCACCAAAGGTTCTGATTAGTTTCCCACAGGTGCTGATTAGTGTCCCACAGGTGCTGATTAGTGTCCCACAGGTTCTGATTAGTGTCCCACAGGTGCTGATTAGTGTCCCACAGGTGCTGATTAGTGTCCCACAGGTGCTGATTAGTGTCCCACAGGTTCTGATTAGTTTCCCACAGGTGCTAATTAGTTTCCCACAGGTGCTGATTAGTGTCCCACAGGTGCTGATTAGTGCACCAAAGGTTCTGATTAGTTTCCCACAGGTGCTGATTAGTGTCCCACAGGTGCTGATTAGTGTCCCACAGGTTCTGATTAGTGTCCCACAGGTGCTGATTAGTGTCCCACAGGTGCTGATTAGTGTCCCACGGGTGCTGATTAGTGCACCACAGGTGCTGATTAGTGCACAAGTGCTGATTAGTGTCCCACAAGTGCTGATTAGTGTCCCTCAGGTTCTGATTAGTGTCCCACAGGTGCTAATTAGTTTCCCACAGGTGCTGATTAATGTCCCACAGGTGCTGATTAGTGCCCCACAGGTGCTGATTAATGTACTATATGTGCCGACTTCTCCAAGCCTGTAATTGTCCCATTTCTACTGCCTCACCAGGACTCCACAGATCTCCTGCACTGACTGATTTTGTGTTGTCTGCATCATGTGTATGTGGTTAATGTCACTGTGAGTCATGACCAAGAACAATAAAATATCATGAGTGACACTTGTGGACACAGTATCGACTGTAGAAGTATTAATGGTGCACTATCAGCGATGTGGTCTTCCAAGTACTACTAGTTGTTATCAGCCCTTATGACCATTCAATACCCACTTGGGTCAAAGGCCCAGATACTCAAGCATTGTAATAGGGCCAGACTAAAATGGGTGGTCAGGTTCTGATATTTGGCATGTTATCATGCACTGATGATGTGGATTGTGGCTTAGACTTTCGTCACTGGTTTGCCTGGTCCAGACGTCATTATTAACAGGCTGGCGTTATATAGATTGAATATTGCATTCACTCACTCTTAAGTAAAGCGGGGGCACGGGTGGCCCAGTCGTCTAAGGCGCCGCGATTCGCTGTGCAGAGTTGCGTCCCTTGGGCATGCCAGAAACCTATGATTGTGGGTTCGAATCCCGGTTCGCCACAATTATGTTTCTAGGTTTGTCAGCACCATACCCCTGCTCGTGGGTTTCACCTAAGTGGTAAACGTCTGAGACCTGCATCACTTCGGGCTTTCCTCCCACATTAAGCTGACACGCCGCAATATAACTGGAATACGGTTAAAAGCGGCGTTAAACCCAACTCACTCACTCACTCACTTAAGTAAAGCATGAGTTCCTGTTGTCATATCCTGACAGCAGACCATCTAATTTGTTTGTTGTTTAATGCCCCACTCAGCAATATTTCAGCTATATGACGGCGGTCTGTAAATAATCGAGACTTGACCAGACACATCCAGTGATTGATATCACGAGCATTGATCCACGCAATTAGGAGACGATAATATGCATCAAGTAAGTCAGCGAGCCTGACCACCCGATTCCGTTAGTCGCCTCATACGACAAGCATAGTTGTCTTTTACGGCAAGCATGGGTTGCTGAAGACCTGTTCTACCCTGGACCATCAGATGTATAATCAGATCATAGAATGTGTTTATATGACAAAAACAAATCAGGATCGTATAAGAATTTACTTCATAAATAATTTCATAAACAAAATACCATTTGCTACAGACAACAGCATAGCAACTGACAGAAAGAAAACATTACAAGAACACTCACAGAGGAACAATTGGATACACTTCATTTACATATATATTGTTAGGAATCTCACCCTTTGTGCACAAGAATAAACTATACTACACAACTCTTGATAGGGATACTGACTTGTCTCCTGCTGCTGTGAAACACATTTTATATGAATGTATATTTGTATTAATTTGAAGTTGAAGCATAAAATGCTTGTTCCTGGTCCAAATCGCATCCAGGGCCAACTTGCACAAAGTGATCATAGCGCTAAGACTTTTGTAAGCCTATGTTAAAGTATGGGAGTTACGATCATCTTAGTGCTAAGATCGCTTTGTACAAGTGGGTCCAGATCGTACAATACCATCTTCAAAGAAGCAGTCAGATTTACTCCTGCCTGGACACTATCCACTATTGAGTAGTAGACACTGGGAGCACTGATCTGTGGTATTTAGAATAGGCTCTACATTGAAATACTGGATCACCCACCTTGTCAAAACATGCCTGGCACAAGTGTGTCAGTACAAAATACACAGTAAAAAGAATGTGCTTTTTCACATCAAGAATAATTCTTCAAATCTGGTGCCTTAAAAAACAAAATACCTCCAATCAATTTGTTTTGGTTAAATTGTCATTTAATATTTAATATATTAAAGCATCTTCCCGAGGCAAGGGAGGTAACCGACTGTCCAGTTTCTACCCTAATGACCAATAGGATTCCATCAAACAAAATGGCAAGACGATCTGATCAATGATAATCAATAAATAATCAATAAACCTATATTGTGATAAAAAAAAGGCCTTACTTCACATAGTGCATCAAATCATATGAGCACCTTGATTAAAAATATGAAGATTTGAAAAATATCACTTGATGCCGAATTGGCAGTACACATTTTGCAAATCCTTCAATCGACTCAAATCTGCACAGTTTATGAACCGGATGTCGATTTCATTACACGATTTTGATTGGACTATGCATAGACTTGCTATTCCAGCCAAACTATAACTCCGGAATTCCAGCCTAGTTCGGCAAGGGTGGAAACTGACACTTGTAAAGTCAGTTAACTTTCTTGCCTCAGAAGTCAAGAGTAGACTTGCTTGGGAGTCTTTGGATATTGTTTTTCAGAGTGTGTCTGAAAGACAAGGGTCCATATAAAGCTAATGCCAAAGTATTTGCTGTTTCAAAAAACATTTAAGAAATGGGCATTGGCTTTACAACAGGAAGCAAATGATTAGTACAACAGTTTAATTTTATCAACAACTGAGGGTTGTATACTCTGTAACACTGACAAAGCAGGATATATGTACACTCCAGCTATTACTGTAGCAAATCACGATATTCCAGTAGGGAATAAAACCATGCTAATTATCAAATAAAACACTTACCCCAGGGTGTAGAGTGGCGAGGGTCAGAATATTTGAAAAAGAACTTTAATTAAAGTGACTCTGAGGGATGTTGTGCATATTGTATAGTCCTGATGTACACAGTTGCTGTGTTCGGATGAGTGTTAATTCCTGAGCTTTGAGTATACCAATGTTATTGACAAAATACTACTAGTACAGAATTGCAAATAAAAAACAGGGTTTGACATGGCCACTTGTAATAAATGATTAGTACAAGTTAATGAGTAGTTAAAACAACAGTCTTTTTAGGGAAAAAAAACCTATCCATTGCGACATGTCACATGATATATTACGTCTGGAGGCCTATCACTAGAGCATGATGATCACCTTTAACATACATATAAAATTAATCTTATGGCAGTTCTCAGAACTGTAACAGAAAGTCTCGATTAAGGCAAATTTTTAAATCCAATGTAATAAGACATATTACTAATGTATCCTAATTGTTTTGGCAACTGTCCATGGTGATATTTGTATTGTACTCGAAGGGTAAACAAGTAAAAGTAAACAACTGCAAGTGGCTGCCCAGGTACCATCAACAACATTGACATCGAAATGTACCTTGAATGTACCTTGAATGTACCTTGAATGAGACTATCTGCCACAGATCTGGTACCTATTAATACTTTTAATAGGAATAAACAGGTTCTGATGACCACAATAGTGAGCAGTTGGCATCTGTAACATACTATATTAATGATATCACTACCGTATATCGCTGTGTATAAAGCGACCCCCCTGTACACGACCTCAAAATCGACCCAAAATCCTATTCTCCATGTATAAAGCGACCTGGAATGAAGCACATCACAAGTGCACACACAAACCTTATACGCTCCAATCAAAATATGTTTACCTTGCGTTGTTTTTTCGACGATGATTGGCTGCGTGTGTAACTCAAGCATATGTTGCCATTTTGTGTTTACACGGTACGACACCAAATTAGGTACGAAAAACTCCCCTTATACACAGCGATATACGGTATATGTCTGTGTAACAATACGTCATGAGTACAACAAAAACTAATATTTGGCACATCAGATACGAATACATATGTATCGTCATAAATGATGACTTGAACATGTTCAATGCCAGTTTATTAACTCACACTGTGACACTGTGATATAGAAACATGAGGACATGTAGCAGATTGAAAGATATCCTCACTTACTTCCATCCTTCCTCGCTTGACATGTATCTTTGTACAACTTAGGAGTGAG
Source organism: Haliotis cracherodii (assembly GCF_022045235.1). Taxonomy (NCBI): domain Eukaryota; kingdom Metazoa; phylum Mollusca; class Gastropoda; order Lepetellida; family Haliotidae; genus Haliotis; species Haliotis cracherodii. The sequence continues at coordinate 52,027,213 of NW_027266308.1, read as the reverse complement.
TGAGTGAGTAAGTTGGGTTTAATGCCGCTTTTAACATTATTCCAGTTATATCACGGCGTGTCATCTTAATGTGGGAGGAAAGCTCGAAGTGATGCAGGTGTCTGACGTTTACCACTTTGGTGAAACCCACGAGCACGGGTATGGTGCTGACAAACCTAGAAACATAATCGGGGCGAACCGGGATTCGAACCCACAATCATAGGTTTCTGGCATGCCTAAGGGACGCAACTCTGCACAGCGAATCGCGGCACCTTAGACGACTGGGCCACCCGTGCCCCCATACAACTTAGGAATGTCCCGACTCACTGATGTATCAATACATCACACATTAGATATGACAATACAATACATTATAAACATGTATCCATTTACGTTTAAAGCCTATATTAATTTTCAAAAAGTAATATTTATGAAGTTTTGCAGTGCCCTTGTTATGATAACTACTCAGGCTAGCTTTACTTTTGCGTCGATCGCATAATACTGTAAGAATGAGTCTAACTTCACCTGTCCTTGTTAACACAAAATGATGGACAGCAGCATCCTCTTGTTAGCCGGGCCACATGGAATACGGAGAAGCTCTTGCAAAAACAATGTGAATTATGTATCACGATACTTATCATGATATGTATCGTGAGGTTGGCATATCCTCAATCTCATTAAAATCAGATCTATGTGCTTGCTCCCTCTACACAAAGGTCTGAGGACATCCCATCACAGGTCATGTCAGATGACTGTGACCGACCAATAAAATTACTTACCTCCAGTCGACATTAGCCAATCAAAATACAGCTTTCTCAAGCTCTACAGCACTAGTTTCATAACGCCAAGTCCAGACTATGTTTTGAAAAATATTTCGACAAAGTTCTCAATTCAAAATTTTAAAATTCAAAGAAAGAAAATTCTGGAATGTTTAATAGATAGCCAAGATTGTATGGCAGTACTTCCCACAGGCTATGGGAAATCTCTTCCCTTTCAAATGCTTATGACAGTGAAGCAACCAGTGACCGTCATTCGGAACTTCTTAGATTAACCTTTTCATTGTTGCACGATTAAATAACACATTTGGCCTTCCATTTACTTTCGCGATCTTGTAAGCGATGCTCAGATTGTAACCTGTAATGTGATGTCCTCAGATCCTTGTGTTGTGGTTGAGCACTAAGATCTGATTTTAATGAGACTGGCATATCCTGACACTCCTACCTAATACAAATGTCACAAACTTTCAAGTAAGCTATATGGACCAGTTCAAAAGTATGATGTCGGATACAAATCTTAATTCCATAAGTTTTGAGACATACCCGCTAATCCCCCCAAAAGTTAATTCTAAAAAATGTTGAATGTTCTCGCATTCTTGTGTTTTGCCCTGTGTTTTTTTAAAAGTTTATTTAATGAAGTTTAATCTGTCACTAGATTGACTATTGCCGGCAATGATAAAACCCTACCTTGTGGAAAAACTGTATGTATTTAATGATAATTCCTAACAGCATGTGAATGAAATTGGATCGGGTTAGTTCAGTTACTTTATAAAACATTAAGAAATCAGGTAAGTTAAATTTGTTGGGTAGAAAACTTGCAGGGCCATTAAGGCCCCACCCCTAAGGAAATAAAATTTAGCCGACATCAAACTTTTGAACTGGTCACTAATAAGAAGCAGTTGTTTATTTTATCTGTGATACTTGCATGTGTTATACCATGTTTGTTTGTTGTTTAACGCCGCACTCAGAAATATTCTAGCTATATGACGGCGGCCTGTAAATAATTGAGTCTGGACCAGACAATCCAGTGATTTACATTATGAGCATCAGCGTTATACCATGAAAAATGTATGTGACACATAGTATTTTATGAAAAGTATAAAATCTTTCATAACATAAAGTGATTCATATTGTATCACCTGTATAATATCGTAATCAATATGTATTTATACATATTATCATGATTATAGCAATATATAACATCATGAGAAGTGCAGGTAAAAATCAAGATTCCTACTGTAGATCGTATTGTCATTTTATCATGAACAATGATCCATATCATATCACTGTATACCTATGATAACATCTTGAAGAAAATACTGTGCTATTAGAATCGTATGACAACATACATTTGTTTTAGTGCTCTAATGCCTCACATATCACATTTCGCCTCTTGTCCATAGCCAGAGGAGGTCTGTTTGTGTGACCATGATGAATTATAAACTTTTCCTCGTTTTTACAAAAAGTGCTTGTTCATGTACAAATATAAGAATAATGCTTTCTGACAAACCTCTCTAGAATCAGCCTTTTGGGCACATTTTATGGGACAGGTACATTTTGTGATGTTTTAAGTGAAAAACATGCAGGTGATGAAAACAAAAAATATTATTCTCATTCATATAAACCCATTTAACAAAGTTCATAATAATAAAGAATTACCAAATGTTTTGTTCATGTCTTGAAGTGAGTGAGTTGGGTTTAACGTCGCTTTAGACAGTATTCCAGGTATATCACGACGTGTCAGCTTAATGTAGGAGGAAGACCCAAAGTGATGCAGGTCTCAGACGTTACCAAAATGAGATCCTGGGGACCAATATGAGCCCTTATCATACATCATCACATCTTCCCGAGGCAAGAGAGTTTACTGACTATAAAAGTCCAGTTTCCAGCCTTGCCGAACTAGGCTGGTATTACGGAGTTACATTTTGGCTGGACTAACAAGTCTATGAACAGACCAATGAAAATCGTGCAATGAAATTGAAATCTGGTTCGTAAGCTGTTATGCAGAGTTCAGTCGATTGCAGGATTTGCAAAACATGTGCACCGCCAACTCGTCAACGGATATTTTCCAAATCTTTTCATGTTTTAATCAAGGTGCTCACGTGATTTGATGCACGTATACCCGTTTTATCACAAAATAGATCTTGATTGTTGATCAGATCACCTTGACTGGGTGCTGCCATTTTCTTTGAAGCAAAATGCAAGTGATAAGGGAGGTGGAATCTGATTGGTCCACAGGAGAGTCATAGAAGGGACATAACTCGTAATAGCCACTGGTGGCGCTACGATCGAGTCCAGGAATTCCAGCCTAGTTCGGCAAGGGTGGAAACTGGACTTTTACAGTCAGTAAACTCTCTTGCCTCAGGCAGATGATATCATCAAAACTTATCACCAGGGTAACGTCCTCACTACTACCTGCCTGACCCAAATACACCTTGTATACATACTGATAAAAAAAAAGTTAAGGATGACCCGATTCTTTCATAATACTATAGTTACAAATTGATACTTTAAAACAACAGTTAGTGTAATGCAATGTATAGAAATCTAGCAATTATTTAATTACAATGTCCGGAAACAAGCTGAAGACAAGTTGAATTTCAACATCTTTATTCTTTCACTGTGACGTTTCGTTACAGGTTCCAGTACCTGTTATCGAGCAGCCATTAAAGGTACTAGCACCTGAACCTAATGTTGCACTGGAAGAAGTTGAAATCCACAAGTCAATCTCTCTTCAAAGATGCTTGAATACTTCTTTAAGATATTACAAAATCCAGCAGTTTTAAATGTTGGGATGACAAAGCCATGGGTCCCACTATTCTTGATTCTAGCGGTGTGGCAGGGTATTGTTGACCCCTGTAACAGGTAGGGTTGTAGCTCTTATAAAAAGGAAAAAAGTCAGTAATGCAGGGAATTGTGTAAATAAGAAATGAAAAAATGTTGAATGATGATACATTTAGGACACATTTCTTTGCTTTTTTATATACTGACAGATTGTTACTTTTAACTTCTTTGATGGGCATTTAGAAGTTGGAGAACTAAGTTAGGATAAGAATTTATGGATGAACAACTTCTTTATTACAATTAAGAGCGACGTTTCGGTGTAGGTTCTAACACCGTCATCATTACTTTTAAGTGAAAATAAAGTATGATTTGCCCGATAAAGTACTCATGCTTGTACTAAAACATCACATTGAAAGAATATATGACAATCTGTCTTCATCTGATTAATGTTTTCTGATATTGATCTCTACAGTAATGTTTAATTTTTTGCAGTGTTTAGTTTCTTCTCTTCATCAGATGTTTGCATCCGCCAGAGACACTATGACTTAATTAGTATTTAATTAATTAATATTTGTTTGTTTGATGTTTTACACAGCAGTGAGTCCGCAATATTCCAGCAATATCCCAATGACATGTAAATAATCAAGTCTAGGCCAGACTGGCTGAGAGTATGATCAATGTACAATGTTATCGGTGTGCTGACACAAACAGCCACGTCACACAGCCTGACCACCTTATCTTATCTCCTACGACAAGATTGAGATACTTGAGACCTGTTCTGACCCAGAGAGATAATTCTTACTCCTAATTTGTTGTATTGTTGTTTGTTGTTTAATGCTGCAGGTAAACCACACACCTGGTACCATTATGCACAAAAGCCAACCTCACTTGTGCAGGTAAACCACACACCTGGTACCTTTATGCACATTAGCCAACCCTACCTGTGCAGGTAAACCACACACCTGGTACCATTATGCACATTAGCCAACCCTACCTGTGCAGGTAAACCACACACCTGGAACCATTATGCACATTAGCCAACCCTACCTGTGCAGGTAAACCACACACCTGGTACCTTTATGCACATTAGCCAACCCTACCTGTGCAGGTAAACCACACACCTGGTACCATTATGCACATCAGCCAACCCTACCTGTGCAGGTAAACCACACACCTGGTACCTTTATGCACATTAGCCAACCCTACCTGTGCAGGTAAACCACACACCTGGTACCATTATGCACATCAGCCAACCCTACCTGTGCAGGTAAACCACACACCTGGTACCATTATGCACAAAAGCCAACCTCACTTGTGCAGGTAAACCACACACCTGGAACCTTTATGCACATCAGCCAACCCTACAAGACTTTTATGAACACACATTGCAGATAACACACCTTTATAAATATACAATGCAAAACCACATACCACTGTGATACACAAATGTACACAAATACACTCATAAAGGTAAAACTTTAACATGATAAATAAACAACACACTTGGTTCCTAGGACGTAAAATAACCCCCCCCAAAAAGTCCCAATATAAAAAGAGAAAATAAGAGGAATTATTTCTGTATGAAAATTGAGCTGAAATACAGAACTAACTGCCTGTATTAGAAGTACGCTGAAAACCAGTCCTAGTCAAATCTGCCCTTGTACAATATGTCCCATTTGAGTCAGCTATGATAAAACATGGGTGGGGGTGTTTTGGGTGAAGAAGTGTCATGCCGACTATGCCGGACAGTTACAAGTGAGTGAGTGGGGTTTGAATCTAACATCACCAATGTCATGCAAAATCATTAAAATTAGATCTTAGTTCTCGCTACCGCTAAACAAAGATCTGAGGACATCCCATTACGGGTCACGTCAGAGCAACCTTTCGTGAACTTTGACCAAACAATGAAATGACTTACAACAGGTCGTCAATGGCCAATCAGTAAGCATCTTTCCCACGCTTCATGGCACAGGTTTCAAACTGGCGACTCAATTCCAGGCTACACTAAATAATGATTTAAAATATAAAAACTGAACACAGGAATATTCTGCACTGTACATTAAGTAGCCAAGTTTGTATGGAAGTACTTCCCATGGCCTATGGAAAGTCTCTTCCGTTTCATTTATCCCATTGAAACTAGAGATTTTTACAGAATCTGTCGAACAAAGCAATGCTCTGATGTGAGAAGTTGTGAGGCTGTTAGTTATTTCATTGCTCGGTCACAGTTTGTTCTGACGTGACCTGAATGGGATGTCCTCAGATCTTTGTTTAGCGGTAGCGAGAACTCATATTTGATCATAATGAGATTTCAATGTCATGGTGTCCTACTCAGAGTAAACAAATCCAGAGTGAGTGAGACAGGTTCAACCTTGGGCAGAAAGAGGTTCCTAACCAGAGGCATTGTAAAGGGGTTCCTAACCCTATGGGTTGTAAAGGGGTTCCTAACCATAAGGATTGTAAAGGGGTTCCTAACCCTAAGCATTCTAAAGGGGTTCCCAACCCTATGGATTGTAAAGGGGTTCCCAACCCTAAGCATTCTAAAGGGGTTCCCAACCCTAAGGATTGTAAAGGGGTTCCCAACCCTAAGGATTGTAAAGGGGTTCCCAACCCTAAGGATTGTAAAGGGGTTCCCAACCCTAAGGATTGTAAAGGGGTTCCCAACCCTAAGCATTCTAAAGGGGTTCCCAACCCTAAGGATTATAAAGGGGTTCCCAACCCTAAGGATTATAAAGGGGTTCCTAACCCTGAGGATTATAAAGGGGTTCCCAACTCTAGGGATTATAAAGGGGTTCCCAACCCTAAGTATTATAAAGGGGTTCCCAACCCTAAGGATTGTAAAGGGGTTCCCAACCCTAAGGATTGTAAAGGGGTTCCCAACCCTAAGGATTATAAAGGGGTTCCTTACCCTGAGGATTATAAAGGGGTTCCCAACCCTAAAGATTGTAAAAGGGTTCCCAACCCTAAGGATTATAAAGGGGTTCCCAACCCTAAGGATTATAAAGGGGTTCCCAACCCTAAGGCTTGTAAAGGGGTTCCCAACCCTAAGGATTGTAAAGGGGTTCCCAACCCTAAGGATTGTAAAGGGGTTCCCAACCCTAAGGATTATAAAGGGGTTCCCAACCCTAAGTATTGCCTGAGCATAACTAACCAGGGTCAAAGGGGCACACAAGATCATTGAAGCCAGAGTCACAGACTAAACCCGGAGCCAATCAGCACTATTACATGTAGAAGCTGAACCCGGTAACTTCAACACATCATTTTATCAGTTTTGTTAAGTTTCTTCCTATCACAGTAGCATAAGGTGCAGATTTTCTAAAACTGGTTTGTGAGTATTACACATTACAAAGTGTAGTCAACAAAGAGTTTGTGCGATATGTCACATACAAATTAACAGTTTGTACAAAGCAAAGAAACATGTAGTATTGTCAGCAATTGGATAAAGCTATCAATTTAGAATATATTTTGAACCCAATCAGTACATGCTGTTCCCTGAAATTGAAAGGTTAGCCAATATTGTTACCTTTGTCATGGGCTTGTTGCCATGGTTACCAAAAACACATCTATTTCAGCCATACAACAAAGTAAACAATAATCTAATAGTGGAATCAGCTGTCAGGGAAGCTAATGCATCAGTACATTCATTAAAATCATGTCATTTGTGATAAACAAAAACAAAAGAACATGCATCTTCCATTCCACAAAATTAAACATGACTAAATGAATTAGTGTTTAAGTCTTAATAATTTTAAAAATACACGCAGGAAATACATAAAATAGACTGTGAAGTGCATAATTCAATTTACCCAAACAAAACAAATTAACCGCCAATTATCCATCCATTTCCAATGCTTGGACTAAATACCATCCCACAGATGTAGAAGCGTTGATCTACCTGTTGATGTTTAATACTAAGGTAACAATGGAGGTTATTATGTCATAATATGCATCATCAGCATCTATCATGGTCATCTATCATGGTCTATTACAGATAGTGACACCAGTGGAATAACCCGAATTCCTGCTGCCAGCATATCACATACGACATTCTGGGATAGAATTACATTTGGAATAACCCAGATTCCTGCTGTCAGCGTATCACATTAGACTCATCCTTGGATAGAGATATATTTGGAATATGAGTATGGCGTTTATGATGGTTGTCATGGTTACTTCCCCCTTTGGACACAAGGGGTTGTGACACCAAAATTAGGAGCTACAAGATATATGGTCATTATCAGTGTCATGGTGTTCTAGAAAAGTCTGTGTTCATAGCTTGTAGCTGCTAATTGTTTTTTCATAACACGCCTTTGTGCCTTCAGACAACCTCCAGCCATATCACAGCAGGGGACACTAAGCATATCTGTCACACTCTGTACACACTGAACTAATTTAGAAAGTATTTCTACCCAGTATATGGAAATGCTGATAAGATGCAAGAAAGCTATCCTTGTCCGATGGACATCTTATTATACATATTCTATTCAATTTTACAAGATCCATTCAAGCTTAATTAGCTGACTTTTTTCTGTCCACCTCAACTATCTACATGTCATCAGAACTAAAGGGAGACATATGATTATTATTACAAAAATATTATTTATGAATCATAATCATGGTAACAGCTTGTGTGAACTAAGCAGTCCTCAGTCTGATTTCTTGACATCTCCATTGGATGAAGTGGGTTTGGAGTTACCGGGGAAGCGAGGCCCCCAGTGTATCTGCCTCGTATATTTGATGACGAACTGCTCCGAGATCATGCACCCCATGAACCACAAGGGGGCATATTCCAGTGTAATCAGTCCCATAAAATCTCCTTCAAACGGTGTGTAATCCCAAGGGCAGGCATCAAACTTTTTCAGTACATATCCAGTGCTGAACTCCCAAATGTACGTCCATACTGTATAAATGAGTGCTCTCCCAACCAGGGGTACTCTGTCCTTTAAGCGAAGATACAGATACTCTATCATCATCGTAGACAAGCCGTAGATAGGAAAAGACCAGACACTGGTGTTGCCCGGGAACTTCCAGTTAAAGTTGACAACAAACTCCCATATTGCTGTGAACATAACCTCTATTGCATAGCCATGGATGGCGTAAATATAAAATCTACCTAGTGATGATAGGGGTATACTGGTCTCTGGCACTTTGCTTTCCATTTTGTCTGGAACAAAAATCAAACTAAATCATAATTCTTTCTCCATAACATTTATGAGACAAAAGTGAGTGAGTGAGTTGGGTTTAACGCTGCTTTTAACAGTATTCCAGTTATATCGCGGCGTGTCAGCTTAATGTGGGAGGAAAGCCCAAAGTGATGCAGGTATTAGACGTTTACCACTTCGATGAAACCCACGAGCACGGGAATAGTGCTGACAAACCTAGAAACATAATCGGGGCGAACCGGGATTCGAACCCACAATCATAGGTTTCTGGCGTGTTCAAGGGATGCAACTCTGCACAGCGAATCGCGGCGCCTTAGACGACTGGGCCTATGAGACAGAAAAAAATGCCTCAAAACAAAAGTGTGTATATGTAACAGTATAACAAAACACAGTAGTTACTAGCAGTAGTTCTGCCATATTTCAGCACAAAATTGAGCATAGTCAGTCTGTGATTCCATACTCTTGCAGCAGATCATATTCTCACTATCCTCATCCTACACAAGACATGAAGAAAGATTGTGACGATAGTACGAATAACAAAATGTTTCTAACCATGTCACTCTCACTGTGTTTATACTTGGGGTAAAAAAGCAGTATACCGGACACCTTCCGCCATTTTGGTTAGGATGTGCATGAGCTCATTCCTTAGTAACTGTTTCTATGTTTTTCAGGCACCATTTCTGTCGCCTCGCTAAAACAACAGGTGGTTTGGGGGGCTTGCCCCCTACTCAAGCTTGAATTAAATGCTTTTGTTAAATCTTTAATTACCATAGTAGATACACAATACATTACATTATTAGTGGCATTAAACAAACATGGTGTCCGGTATAATGCATGTGTACCATACTTGGAATAACGCAAGAAATGGGAAACAACTATATGTATGACAGATTCATCTACCCTTTTTCAATATGCAGGGAGGGCCTGTGAAGACCCGGGGTAGAATAGATCTTCATCAACCCATGCTTGCCTTAAAAGGTGACTATGCTTGTCATAAAAGGCGACTAATGGGATCTGGTGGTCAGGCTCGATGACTTGGTTGATGCATGTCATAGGTCCCAATTGCGTGGATCGATGCTCGTGTTGTCAATCACTGCATTGTCTGATCCAGACTCGATTATTTACAGACCGCCATCATATAGCTGGAATATTGCTGAGTGCGGCGTTAAACAACAAACCAAATCAACATGCAGAGCTACGGCTAAGCAGCAATTTTGCGTATAATACCCCCTAAAATATTTAAAACACAATTACTTTCAAATAACTGGCGTACAGAAACGCATGCATTAAAAAAAAAATCAAATGTATGAAAACAGCATGCATAAATACCCATGAAGCTTTTTCAGCATGTGTAAAAAGGAGCTAATTTCCGAAACACAATTACGAGCTAATTTACTCTCCGAGTCAAGCCTATATATTTAGAACAGTTATATACATCTAAAACATAATTTCATTTATTTTTTTAAATCCTAAAATGTTCACTTATTTTAGGAAAAACACAAAAGATGAATAGATGAGTGAAAAAATGTTGGTTACCCAATAAAAAATGTAATAACCCAATAAAATCGAAACCCTAGAGTAAAAACTCAATTGCTCAAAAAGTTATCTGGAGCTCTGAATATGTACAATGAGTTGTCAAAATCTGCCAAGTAACAAGCTGATTAAACTTGTGTCTTTATGTTTGTGCACGCCATGCAGTGTCTGGAGTTACATGATCACAAATCACCCACACTGTGGCCATGCATGCACTGACATGTTGACACATTCTATAATCAGCTTATCACCATGAATGTGGAATATATGTATTTTATGGATACAAACCAATCTAGTTTTATACAAAAGTAAGTCTAGCCAGCTCAGTTCCATGTAGGAAATCAGCATCAGGCATAATAACTGCTTTAAATTTAGAGGAGAGATATGTATTGTGTAATAGATTCTTTCATGATAAAGCTGATTATAGACTAACATATACATGATGATATAGTCTATTAAATCTTATAATTGAATATGTGGAAACAATAATACTGTTGATGGTAAAATTTCCTGTATTAACTGTCATTGACGTATATCACAACAAACAATAGAATAGGAAACACCAGACTAACTGTTTAACAAATGACAGTCTCACAAAACTCTCACACATAATATCTTCGTGACAGCCATCACTACCATGAGCATACTACATCAGTTTTAGGTTACTCACTAACTATCAGTTTTATCACAAATTCGAACAATCTGCCTGGTGCACTGAATCTTCAAAGAAAGAAGAGGAAATCACAGGCCTAAGTCCAAAGACTTGGCCAAACCTCTGACAAATCAGGGTGTCACAGTCCGGAGGCTTACAATCAACGCTATATCAAATGATGCACTCGGCATATTATTGCTTACTGAAGCCATTATCATTATACCTTTCGATGTATGTTTTCCACTATCACCACTTCATTCATAAAATGCTTTGTTGTCGATGAAGAAATACTCCTGATATTTTTTGTTGATACTTTGTCAACATTACCATGTGTGTACGACCGTACGAGCCACCTAGTGGTAAAGGGACATAACTCTAAATGTTATTGCCCTAACGTCCATGAGGTTATAGTTTTGGGACAGGTTGGATCTCGCATGTTCGGTTCCGTTGTGCGATGTGACGACCATTATATTCATTATATTGCAAGTGTGACACTGCTTATGCGCATAATTTTAAATGTTTTAGAACTTCATTCGCTACATTTAATCAATCATTGTACTTCACTTCAACAGAATGAGCCAAATGTTTGCCAGTTGTTTATTGAAAAGATAAAGGTTAGCATTGATCTTCAGCAACCCACGCTGGTTTGTAAAAGGCAACTAACAGGATCAGGTGGTCCGGCTCGCTGACTTGGTTGATGTATATCATCGTATCCCAATTGGATAGATCGATTATCATGATGTCAAATCACTGGATTGTTTTGGTCCAGACTATCATTTACAGCCGGACCGCCGTCATAAAACTGGACTATTGCTGAGTGTGGCGTTTTGGCTAGTTCATATGTTTATATCGCGAATAGATCTACCGTATTTCCTCGCCCTGGCTTCTATTTATTTCGGACAAGCCTTTGACCCGGCTTCTATTAATACCCCCATTTCACTATGACCACGAATTTAGGTCCCAAAAAGGGATAATTAATTGTATCAATTGATCGACCCGGCGTCTATTGGAGGCCCGGCTTCTATTAATACCCCCATTTCACTATGACCACGAATTTAGGTCCCAAAAAGGGATAATTAATTGTATCAATTGATCGACCCGGCGTCTATTAGAGGCCCGGCTTCTATTTTTTGCACTGAACAATTGACCCGGCTTCTATTAGAGGCCCGGCGTCTCATAGAGGAAATACGGTATATGATTGCTAAGCTGCAGCTACAAAACCATATTTTTTTTAATTTTAAAACTATGAGACTGAATGCTGTGTTAAAGAAAAACACTTTGCAAGAAATGTAATATTTGTGTCAGGCAATTTCTTTTCTTTTTCAACAGTAAACAAAATGATTTTTTCCCAGAATTTTCGGGGACAATTTATAAGAATATCAAATGGTCGGTCCACAACTAGCATCTCCACTGATACACGGGGAGAAATAGTCTGACATGAGTGGTCTCCCTTAGCTGATTGGTCGACAAGAAGCTCACTCCCCTCACACGTACGGGAGATGAAAGCTCACTAAGATACTTGTTGAATCAGTGCGTTTGCTTGTTTATTTTGTATATGATGTGAGTGAGGAATTAACGCCGGCTCCACAACGGCGCCAGCTATATCCCTGATCATCCACGTTTCAAGGCAGGACCCCGGTCGTTTAATGAGAAAATAATGTACTTGATAACCTGCTCGTCATTATTTGTTGTGACATCCAGCATTGGTTGTATGTACATGTCTTTTGTGGACAGATTTGGGGAAGGCCATGTTCAAAACAACATGTGCAGAGACGAATAAACCGCTCATAAGCACAGTTGCTTTAAGTGTTAGTTTGCTAAGAAACTTACGTTTATCATTTTATCGTCATTCTAAAAGCATGATTATTTCTATCGGGATCATGCATATCTAAACTGCTAAGTATTCTATCAAACCAGCTATCCCAAACTTGCGAAAATTTTGATATCTAAAGAATCGATATTATAAGAGAAACGGTTGTAAAGGCGAAGGGAGATCACTCTCGATCTGTCATACATGCATGGAAATAACAGTAAGTGAAGTGTTCGTAAAATATCCAGTCTTCCAACACATTGCGCAGACACAACGGGTCAGGACAAATGTCCCCTGAATATCTTCATTTGATCATTTATTTTTCTCTATATTACATCTGAAAGTTATCTCAACACCAGACATGGTCAGCTGCCTTTACTGCTGTGTTGCTGTCACCTAGTCGTTACTAGACCCAAGGAAGGAAGGAAAACAGTCTCGTGTGTATACCATTAATCCATATGTATTTAGATATGATCAAGAAATAGAATAGCAAGTACCAAAAGAAAGTGTCGAAATCAGGGCCAAGCATGAACACAAAAACTGTCCTCTGATATCAAGAGAACTGAATAAACTTAGAAATGTCAGCCAAAAGGTGAGCCAAAACAAATAACAAATATCGAAAGGGTGTGTCCTAAAACAAAACTAAAAAATGGTGTAGCCAAAACAGTCCAAAAGGGAGAAATGCTTTATCACGCCGGCACCAAACCACATCCTCTCACACAAACACACTTTCCAAACACATCCTCTCACACATGTACACTCACCTCTTACCAAAACACACATGTAAAACACATCTTCGGGGAAATATGAACTTAATACCAAACGCACATGAAAAAAATATCGCCACTTATGCGAAATACACACTCTCACACATGCACACTTAATTACACTCACTCAAACATGCATGCAAAACGCACTCATTCACTTTTACACGCTTACACGCTTACACTCGTTCAAACATCTCTCTCTCTCTCTCTCTCTCTCTCTCTCTCTCTCTCTCTCTCTCTCTCTCTCTCTCTCTCTCTCTCAGATTCTCCTCCAGAAGGCAGCCACACTCTTCAGCGCCTTCCCCAGAGGATGAATTTCGCGGTCCTCCACGAAGCTGTAGTCGTCCTCGTCCTCGTAGACCCAGTAGTCACTGTCGTCATCACTACATGCAGGGTAGTGGTCGACGTAAGATATGGTGACTGGGGCAGGGAGCGTCCCGCCGTGGTCAAGGCGGGACCAGAACGGGGTGAAAACACTCAGAGAGGGGGTCGGGGACGCAACCTGGGAACTACACGAGTGATGGGGGAGGGAGGTTGAAAGGGGCGTCAGTAGGCGAAGTACAAAAGGAATGTACCAAAGAAAGTCGGAGTGATCGATATAGGTTACATATGCTATGACGGTACTACAAGTGAACAAGACATAAATTGGTTGATTGGTCGACAAGAGGCCCACTCCCTTCCTATATGGCCTCTGCATATACGGGAGATACAAACAGTGTATTTGCTTGTTTATTTTGTACATGATGTGGGTGAGAAAGAGACGCAACTCTGCACAGCGAATAACGGCGCCTTAGACGTCCGCCCCCCCCCCCCCCCCCCCCCCCCCCCCCCCCCCCCACACACACAACCGCCTAGGAAATGTAAGAGTAAACTTAATCTTAATAAGAAAAACATCAGAGAAGGGTATTTGACCGAATAGTGTTGAGAGTGACTTGGAGTATTTCAGGCCCAGGGTGTACCTAGGATATTAAACCGGGTAAAGATAAACGGATATATAGTATTTAATTGTCAGTCAGGCGTCACCCGATACAGTTAATTGCGTATCAGCTGTTCATCAGTCGGAACTTGTCATTGACTATTCTTTGTTTGTTCACGCTGCAGTATGCCATATTTCATCCAAGCTCCCGGGTAAAAAAAAGTACACAAAATTGAATTGGCGTTCATGTCCGGTTGCTGTAAGATGCGACACACGACGCATGCGCTTACTGACTCCGAAACGTCTTGTGTCAGATGTCTGTGACACGTGTTATCAAAACTAAGGAGATGGTTTACCACAGATGACAGATTGATGGGGAATAGTTCCATTAATGAATAATTCAACAAAGTGTGGGCGTAATTTGAAACTGCATGAAACAGATATCCAGGAGATACACGAGGGCTGTCCTGAATTAATTATTAGGGAGTGCGGTGGCATAGAACACCCGCCCTTGCATTATTAATTATGGCAGCTCCCCATTGTCATTTCAAAGCAATGTAAAAGAAAATAACAGGACGGTAAGGTAGCCAGTAGATAGTTCAATAGGTTTAGTATCAGTGTTTGTATACCCATATAAAAGATTTTTCTCATTGAATGACGGGCTTGTGACAGAGCCACGTGTTTTTTATAAGCATATAATAACACCCACACCATCACCATCTCTATTACCTGATGCCAGGCCAATAACATGGCATCTCTATTACCTGAAGCCACGCCCATAACATGGCATCTCTATGGCTTGATGCCACGCCCACAACCTGACATCACTATTACTGATGTCATACCCATAACATGGAATCTCTATTACCTGATGCCACGCCCATAACATGGCATCTCTATTACTAATGACACACCCGTAATATGACATCTCTATTACCTGACGCCACGCCCACAATATGGCATCTCTATTACCTGATGCCACGCCCAAAATAGGGCATTTCTATTACCTGATGCCACGCACGTACCATCATATCTCTATTACAAGATGCCACGCCCACACTATGACATCACTATTAATGACGCCACACCATTACATCTCTATTACCTGATGCCACGCCCACACTATGACATCACTCTTACTGATGCCACGCCAACAATATGACATCACTAATACTGATGCCACGCCAGCACCATCACATTTCTATTACATGATGCCACGCCAACAATAGAGCATTTCTATTACCTGATGCCACGCCCCTACCATCACATCGCTATTACACGAAGCCACTATAACATCACTATAACTGACGCCACACCATTACATCTCTATTACCTGATACCACGCCCACACCATTACATCTCTATTACCTGATTACACGTCCACAATATGACATCACTAATACTGATGCCACGCCCATAATAGGGTATTTCTATTACCATGGACCCTATTACCTGATGCCACGCCCGTACCACCACATCTCTATTACATGAAGCCACGCCAACACTATAACATCACTATTATTGACGCCACACCATCACATCTCAATTACCTGATGTCACGCCCACACTATGATATCAATATTACTGATGCCACGCCCATAATATGACATCACTATTACCGATGCCATCCCCATAACATGTAATCTCTATTCCCTGATGCCACGCCACGAACATGGCACATCTATTACCTGATGCCACGCCCACACCATCACATCTCTATTACCTGATCCCACGCCCACACCATCATATCTCTATTACCTGATGCCATGCCAACAATAGGGCATCTCTATTACCTGATGCCACGCCCATAACATGGCATCTCTATTACCTGATGCCACACCCACACCATCACATCTATATTACCTGATGCCACGCCCGCACTATCACATCTCTATTACCTGATGCCACGCCCGCACTATGAAATCACTATTACCTGATGCCAAGCCTACAATAGGGCATCTCTATTACCTGATGCCACACCCACACCATCACATCTATATTACCTGATGCCACGCCCGTACCATCACATCTCTATTACCTGATGCCACACCCACACCATCACATCTATATTACCTGATGCCTCGCCCGTACCATCACATCTCTATTACCTGATGCCACGCCCGCACTGTCACATCTCTATTACCTGATGCCACGCCCACACCGTCACATCTCTATTACCTGATGCCACGCCCACACTATGACATCACTATTACCTGATGCCACGCCCACACCATCACATCTCTATTACCTGATGCCACGCCCGCACCGTCACATCTCTATTACCTGATGCCACGCCCACACTATGACATCACTATTACCTGATGCCACGCCCACACCATCACATCTCTATTACCTGATGCCACGCCCACACTATACACATCACTATTACCTGATGCCACGCCCACACTATGACATCACTATTACCTGATGCCACGCCCACACCATCACATCTTTATTACCTGATGCCACGCCCACACTATTCACATCACTATTACCTGATGCCACGCCCACACTATGATATCACTATTGCCTGATGCCACGCTCACACCATCACATCTCGTGTATGTGATGGTGTAGCCGACAACGCATCGGTAAACCGACCACAGTGATTGGACACTTTTACTCAAAACAGGCTGAAGGTGTAGCTTCAACAGTCATTGTTGTAACATCAATACTCTAACACAAATTCCACAGCGCTGCGCCGTACATTAAGCACCTGTCGGCGGGTGTCCCCTTACCGCGATCATGTGCTCCACGCTCGCGACCCGTTAACCATTGTCCTCGCCAACTGACACAGGGCAGCGCCGTATCCAGCCGCTGCAACTCTGGACCACAACAAAGGTAAGTTAAATCTGCTTTGTTATCATGGGTAAATGTCATCACGAGTACATATATAAAGTGTCATTAACTGTGTATGTGAACTGCAACAGTTCTGTTGGTCAGTGTTAGGACAGATGAGATATATTCGACGAAGCTTGTAGCAACATTGATAACTGAACTTTCCAACAAGCAGCAAAGGACGTTTCTCATGAATTGGTGTCAACACAAATTCAGCAGATTTTAAGTTTTGTCAGCTGAGATATCCATATCCAATTGAAATTAAGGGACCCATTTACTATACGGGCGGGGTGGGCTGGGCTGGGCTAGGCTGGGAAGTTTTGTTAGCGACAGATATCGTTTTGGTCACTGCTTGACAGTTACCTTTTAACATTGTTTTCTGGAACAAATCAGTTTGTTCGAAACAATCCCCAGCCCCCAACTCTATATACGTATGCATTTTGTACATTAATGCCGGGACATCATGTGAAATGGTTTACTTACTGTTTATTGTTAACTTCTCGCCTCCCTTGCACGTGCACGCGCGTCTTCCTACCTGCTGTCCACGTGCGAATGTCTACAACCGACACGGCCATTTGACACACGCCACAACATGACACAATATTAGCAGAAAATAAAAGCGATAGTTTCCGGCGATTACGCGTGTGGAAAGAGCAGGTGGAAAATATTACCAAACTTTGAAGGTCAGTCAAAGTTCAGCTGTTTTTCAACTTTAAGGTGCTTAGTTTTAATACAAAAGGTCGAGATATAGGTAACCATTCAGTGCATTTCCCGTAGACGTTCAACTTTGAGTCGACCGCAATATGAGCCTGGAGTCCTCCTGTCCTAGACGACTTAGTGCATATAGTATGGGACCATCTAACGACCTAGTGCATATAGTATGGGGACATCTAACGACTTAGTGCAGATAGTATGGGAACATCTAACGACTTAGTGCAGATAGTATGGGACCATCTAACGATTAAGTAAGACAGTTTTGGACCATCTAACAACTTAGTGCAGATAGTATGGGACCATCTAACGACTTAGTGTAGATAGTATGAGACCATCTAACGACCTAGTGCAGATAGTATGGGACCATCTGACGACTTAGTGCAGATAGTATTCAACCATCTAACGAATTAGTGCAGATAGTATGGGACCATCTGACGACTTAGTGCAGTTAGTATGGAACCATCTAACGACCGAGTAAGACAGTTTGAGACCATCTAACGACTTAGTGCATATAGTATGGGACCATCTGACGACTTTGAGCAGATAGTGTGGCCCCATGTTTTTCATCCACCCGACATAATTTTAAAATTAACAAAAATTAGAAGCGCCGTGTTGTCTTTCCCTGTTCCTGATGGGTAGATCTGACCAAGTCTGTAAGGCAAATATTATCAGTTAAAATCCTTATTCTAGATCATATAAATACCGGTCCTTAAACCGTCCGCTTATCTGGACTTTCCTATTATAAGTATAGAATTAGAATACACCCATTTAAATCAGTACAGCCTTGAAGCAAGGCTACTGGTTGACCTGCCCCGGCAAGTGTAGAGAGGGCTGAGAGAGAACCACATCCCTCCAGGTCCAGCCTAGGGTGTACCCACTCATCAAGAGTGCTGAATTCCGCAGACTCAAATCAAACACTTGTATTGATAACCAGTTTCCGGGTTGGCAATAATTCAAACAAGTCAACAACGCATCATAAACACTGCCAGTTTGTGATATAATATACCACTAAAGAGAGAAGTCAAAGAACACCCGATTCTTTCTAATTACTATAGTTTAAGCTGTTTTGACTGACTGACTGAGTATGGTTTTACGCCGCTTTTAGCAATATTCCAGCAATGGGCGTCACACATTGTACCCATGTCGGGAATCGAACCCGGGTCTTCGGCGTGACGAGCGAACGCTTTAACCACTAGGCTACCCGACCGACCCTTAAGCTGTTTTGTCATGCCAGATTAACTATGGAGTAACATGAAAGAATCGGGTGTTCCTGAACTTCGTTTGATTAGTATATAAATATTTATATATCTGTCAAACTCAATTATGTTAATAGTCTACTACTTCCACCCAATTGGAGTGAGATAATATACCAAATGAAACAAATATAATAATACAATAAAAAAAATATTTTTCATGTACCTCAAAATATAATTGTGAGATGAACGTGCAACTCTTTATTCTGAGGCTGCAACTATATACATATACACTCTTCAAAAAAAGAAACGCACAGGTAGATTTTTAGTAAATTTATGTACCTAATAAAGTCGAAATACTTAATTTAATATCATAGATACAAATATGAAAATTTGGAGCTCGATAGTCACATGTTGTCGTTGTACAAAGGCATTGAAAACTGTTCATTTTCATGTCACATAAGGCCACAAGGTTGCGCTGAACCGGGCAGCAATCACGGCTCTGCATGTCCTCGGCACTGACTGGATAAGTGTACGAATTTTGTCCTGCAGAATTCTGCGCCATTCTGCTTGTAACGCGTTGGCCAGTTGTGGGAGTGTCTGGCGTGTTCTGACGTTGACGTACACGTCGATCGAGTTCACCGTAGAGGTGTTCGATTGGGTTGAGATCTGGAGATCTCGACGGCCAGGGCAAGCCATTGATGTTGGCATTATGCAGGTAGTCTACCGTGACACGAGCTGTGCGCGGTGGAGCGTTGTCCTGTTGAAACAGCTTCCTCTGGTGGTCAATGATTGGAAGAAGGTGAGGTTGAAGTATATGATTCATGTTACAATTTGCTGTCAAATTTCCCTGAACCTCAACCAAGTCAGATCTCGTGGTGTAGGGTATGGCTCCCCACACCATGGCATTAACGCCACCGAAATTGTCGAATTCACGTACACAATGTGGGGCAAACGACGATAAACACGTTGTCTTCCATCTCGCCGGTGAAGAAGAAATCGTGATTCATCGCTAAACCACACTCGTCTCCAGTTTCTTCAATTCCAAGGCTGTAAGGTATGGCACCAACGCAAGCGTCGCTGTAGATGGATCTGTTGCAAAACAGGGACGATAACTGGTCTCCTGGGTCGATTCCAGCCTCGCGGAGATGGTTTCTGACAGTCTGGTCCGAAATCCTCCTCAAACCAGGGATACGTCCTGCAGTCTCCGTAGCTGTGACATTGCGATGACGTTGGTGGAACAGTCGAATGTAGCGATCCGGTGCAGGGGTGGTAACTCTTGGTCGGCAGTGGAATTGGACTGCGTGTATCGGTCCCAAAGGCGGCAAATGGTGCTGTGGTGGACGTTGAGGTGGCGTGCAACAGAAGACTTCGATTCCCCTCTTTGGAAACGTCCTACGTAATCTGTCATTAAAAGCCCAGAGCAGAAATGTAAAAAAATTACTGTCAGGATGTAAATAAGTGAGTGAATTTACAACTGCTTTCAGACACATAATGAAGTAGATTAATAATCACAGAAATCTGTGCGTGTCAGGCCTTGACCGCGCATATATGGCATGCTTGTATTTGTAATAGTATGTAGTTATTCATATAAAACTTTGTTCTAGTTCGTTTTGTCCATCGATATCCTGGCAAAGAAATGAACCGTACTCCCGTGTCCTACATAATGTCTCATATGCATAAGCGGATCCAGAGGGGTGTCATCAAGCACGCACACACACACACACACACACACACACACACACACACACACACACACACACACACACACACACACACACACACCTTCTTTAAAACCTAAATTTGGTATGTTTACTCTCCAGCCCCAACTGAGAGAGGATCTTGTTGTTGTATCCCACCCTTTTATAAATCCCGGATCTCCGCCCTTAATATGTTCTAGTTAATCTTAATTCTAACTTAATAAACTGTCGTTAAACCTGCCGTGAGTTCCTATTAATCTCATTTTCATTAACTGCCCAAAAACATCCTGTACATTTCAAACAAACGGGAAACACAGATGAGACCTCCAATTCCACAAATCCAAGGAATATGAATGTGTGGCATGGTCCATTTTTGTCACTTGCATCAGTATCGTACACAGGGTTGCCAGCTGGGTATATTGCGCACTAGCTGCAAAGCCGTAGCGATGTACTACTCGGATCGCGCACGTACTCTGCCTGAAAAGAGTAGTTATGTAAAACAATACTGGGATCGTCCCAAGCAGGAGTGTTGGCCACTTTGCACAAACGCGTCACTGCGAATTTTACCACGTCCGTGTCTACCAGAAGTCCGATTTTTCGAGTGTCGTCTGTAGTATGTAAAATGTTAAAAATTAATTATGTACCACTCAACATTTGATAGGGACAATCAGATATGTCATTCTGTATAAATATACACTTAAGATGTTCTGTTTTGTGTATCATGGAAAGATACAAATGTCCCTATGAAAAGTCGAGCCGTATATTTCAAAGTTAATCCCTGTTCTTCAAAGAAGTTACATTATCAAATCTTATCTGATCTCAATGAGTGAGTGAGTATGGTTTTACGCCGCTTTTAGCAATATTCCAGCAATATCACGGCGGGGGACACCAGAAATGGGCTTCACACATTGTACCCATGTCGGGAATCGAACCCGGGTTTTCGGCGTGACGAGCAAACGCTTTAACCACTAGGCTACCCGACCGCCCCTTATCTGATTTCAAAGTTATGCGACTGTTCTACAAACATGGAAAACGCACTCATCAAAAGTATGTCTATCAAACCTTAAATTTTCAGAGTAACTCGACCCTGAATCTCAAATATCAACACATGCAGACTGTACCCTTGACATATTCAAAACAAATTATGGAGTTTTATAGGTCACGCATTTTCATAATTCAGCCTGTATTTGCTGTGGTGATGGTGTGACAGCCTGATGATGTTAATTGCATACTTGGTGACCCTTCAGCACGTAATTAGTGACTTCCTGCCCCACGGTTATCGTGTTGGTTCAGTCATGGGGATCTATGTCGCTTGTGTGCACGGACTTTTTGGTTGGTTGGTTGGTTGGATTGTTGTTTAACGCCGCACTCAGCAATATACCAGCTATGTGACGGCGGTCTGGACCAGATAATCAAGTGATTAATATCATGAGCATCGATCCACGCAATTGGGATCGATGACATGCATCAACCAAGTCAGCGAGCCTGACCACCCGATCCCGTGAGTCGCCTTTTACGACAAGCATAGTCACCTCTTACGGCAAGCATGGGTTGCTGAAGACCTATTCTACCCCGGAATCTTCACTTGTCGCGACATTTTGAAACAGGTGGGTTACAGTTAGATGTTCAGTGTATGTCTTCAATGCCAGGACCGCCACCGTGGTCTAGTGGTAGTGCGTCCGCCCGGGGAGCGAAAGGTCCGGTGTTTGATCCCCGGTCGCGTCATACCAAAGGACTTTAACAGATGGTACTTGTTGATGGTACGTCGGGAATCGAACCCGGGTCTTCGGCGTGACGAGCGAACGCTTTAACCACTAGGCTACCCGACCGCCAAGCGTTACTTATGATGCTTACTGGTCTTACTGGTTAACTTGCACGTGCATGTCAAAACAAGTAAGTAACTACAGCCATTATAGTTCCTACTTTGAACAGGCAGAAATCTGCCAAATTCGTTACCGTCATAAAAACAAGAAATTGCAATAAGTATATACAGATGCTGGTGGTTAATCTTCCGCGAAATTTTGGAAATCATAAAGATTAATTCAACGAGTTAATGTATCTATAAGATCATGTGAATGATGCTTCGCCTAGGTGTTGATATAAACTGACTCATTTCAAGGGCGTAATCTCGTCATTTGATTCGAACCATGCCCAGCGGTGATCTATGAGATATTAATCAATGAACATGGCGTGCTTCTTCAAAATAAATACTGTATCAGCGGCTATTGATGAACTATACTACATAAAGAATGCCAGTAAAATATACCAGTCTCTTATATTATGTGTGGTGTATAAACATAATCAAACAAATACATTGAATTCTACTCAGGAGATATCGGCCAAACGGCCAGCGCTCTGTTTCTTTAGCTTGTGTCAATCCAGACTCACACTCGCAGATCTACGCAAAACACACTGTCTGTCATAACGTCAGTGTACACCGATATAAACAATCGCTGCACTGTTGACGCCAAACACCTCGTGCTATCGTTGTCAATATTGCGTTTCACATCAACAAGACACGAGGCTGCTCTCTTTGACTCTGATATTGAAAAAAATGTTGATGCTATATTTGCGGGCGACACTCCTCTTATTCGCTGTGTCAAGTTTCAGTGTAACATTTGGACGGTCGGTAGAAGTTTGAACTCTGCACAGCCACCACGACGCAGAGTAATGATAATTTAGCATGCTTCTGGGGAGACCTTTGTACCATAGCTGATGATGGTAGTGCTGTTTGAAGCTGGAGTGGCGAGGATCACGCGGACTGGTATACCATTGTGATGAATGCACCGAGAGGCCCCAACTGTCATCGGAGTATACGGGCAAGGGCAGATGAATGTAGACAATCGCCAACGGAAATCTGAACATCGGTTTTTGGCAGGCATGATATTTGTTCATCGACAAAGGGATACTCATCTTTGTTACTGGACACAGTCAGGTGAGTGTCCAATGGTTATACAGGTTCTATACGACTTTATCAGAATTGTTTATACGAGCCTTCTTTGACATGTAATCATACATATTGCCGGGGATATGAAAGTATACACCCATGTTTGATCGTGGCTAATATGAAACAAACAAGAAACGGTTATTCGATGCTGATGTATTTGATATGGGTCTCATAGTTGTGTTTTGCACATTACGTATGCAGTGTTTCGGCGACTGTTTTTCAGCCGAATGTAACATTTTCGTAACGTTTGTAAGTTTTTGTCAAATCCAATTTTCAAGAGTATACTTGTTTTTGACCGGTCGTTATAGAAAAATATAGGAAATATTTGATATATGTACAATAAAAAGTGTTTAGCCACACAATCTTGTCATGTTTTGTTGTACTCCGTTCTACTGATGGTCCGATTGCAGATTTGATTTACATTTCGACTGGTAAATAAAAGTAAAATGATAAGTATTAAACTTAAAGAGGGCTATTGGTCCTATGTAAAATTAAGAAACTTTAAAAGTGCTGCCTATTTGACACGACTTTAAAAAAACCGTGTATAATATGTCTGTGTATTCATACATTTAAATAGATGATGTACGATTTTGACTATGATGTGAATCAGTACATGATGGTAGTTATACTAAAGCAAACAAACAGACACTATGACAGTAATATAAAATATGTCGATGATACAGTTATATCCCGGAGACGATCTGAAGTCGTCTACACGACTCCAAGCAATATCAATAACCGTCACATAACATCATGGAGATATCAATAACTTCCATTTCTCGATTGCAGTCACTGAAATTGAAGAAGCGATTGTTATACATTAAGCCACTTAAATAGCTGTAACAGTCAGCGATTCCGTGTATCTGAACCACACTTGGTGTAGGCGAGTTCGACACTGAGCAAATGTGTGTTTCTAAAAGGCGAAAGTGCAATGAAACGAAATTAGAAGTCATTCACTGGAAGTAAAATATTATTCAAAATATTGGCTGTCGGACATAATCAATAAAGCATACTCACTTTATGCGATAAGAAATAATTCAAATGATTTCAAAATGGAAATTACTGGAGGCCAGAACGTTTATTTCACCAGATATCAATGCAAGTCAATCATTTATGACTGGATAATATCATGAAAATACAAAATAGTGTTCCAAGAAACAAACATATTCAAAGTTAGTTTGGTGAGCAATAATTGTCGTGGATAATAAATACATTCTCTGCGCAATCTATTTGCCATGATTTTCGGTACGTTAGGTTTATTGCGTCTAACATATAAAACTGGTATAAGCTTTGATTGAGGTGGACATAAACCAGTAATAATATCTTCATATCCGTGATAAGATCTGCATAAGTCAGTTCCTAATCAACAGTTATTTCCCCTGAATAACGGTATGCGTGTACGTCTTAAAACCACATCTGCACCTATGTTATAAGTCACAATAAGTTGAGACCGCCTCCGTGGTCTTGTGGTAGAGCGTCCGCCCGGAGAGCGGAAGGTCCAGGGTTCGATCCCAGGCCGCGTCATACAAAAAGACGTTAAAAGATTGTACTTGTTGTTACCCTGTCTGGCGCTCGGCATTAAGGGGCTAAAACAAGGACTGGTCGGCTCGGAGTCAGTATACTGTGTCTGAGTGGGGTATTCGTGTTAAACTGCGGCATGGTATCTCAGTGAGCTAGCACTATAAATCGGCATCAGTCCGGACTAGTACAAGCAGCCACACACACACATACACGTGCATGCACGTCGCTATATAAGTGCAATAATCTTGGACGCGACGTTAAACCCAATTTCACCTCACCTCACAATAAGTTGACGTGACGCGAAGAATATGTTACCGGTAAACGTGCTTAGATGTACCTGTTATATTTTTAATAAAGTCCAGAGACATAAAACAGGAAAAAAAATGTATCTTGAGATATTTCGTATTACCTGTATTCGATATGCCAAACGGACGTATCCTGCTATATGAGTGAGTGATTTCTCATTCAAGTGAGTAATTGAGTGAGTATTATATTACGCCGCTATTAGCAGTATAATACTCCAGCAGTATCACGGAGGTTAACACTAGAAAAAGGTTTCACACACTGTTCCCATGTTGGGAATCGAACCCATATCCGGCGAGACGATTTAACGCTTAACCACAAGGATACCCCACAGCAGAGTTGGGTTTTTATTTCAAATATGATATGTGTCAGCGTAATAGGGCAGATCAATAATTATTGAGGACAAATCTGTGATTAGAACCCACGTCAAGCTGATCCTGGCATTGCTAAGGAACGCAACTCAACATAGCAAATCGCGTCGCCTCGTTAAACCACAGGTCCATATATAGTGTGAACCTCGCCACAAGGGAACCCATGCTGTCACAATCACGTGCTTTACAATCTGTACAAAGAATATTACAGTAATGCGGGTTCCCGTTTATGCGACTGATGTTATGGAAACTATATATAACTCCAGGACAAAGGAGGTTCCGCTGTATCACAGCACGAGGAAACACGTTGTAATGAAAACGTGGTCCTTACCTGCCAACAAAACCATCAAGAATGGATCCAATACTTAAATGACCTTCACCTTCGTGGGGTTCATAATCAGCCTGGTTCCCTTCAACGGCGGGTAGCGCGTCCGCCTGGATAGCGGAAGGTTCGGGGTTCGATCCCCGGCCGCGTCATACCAAAAGACGTTTAAAGATGGTACTTGTTGTTACCCTGTCTGGCGCTCGGCATTTAGGGGCTAAAACAAGCACTTGTCGGCTCGGAGTCAATATACTGTGCCTGAGTGGGGTATTCATGTTAAACTGCGGCATGGTATCTCGGTGGGCTAGCACTATAAATCGGCATCAGTCCGGACTAGTACAAGCAGCCACACACACACACACGTGCATGAACGTCGCTATATAACTGCAATAATCTTGGACGCGACGTTAAACCCCGTTTCACAAGGCTGTGACATGCCTGGAATAGTGCCTATTGCGGCTTTCGACAAGCTTCACCCACTCGCTGAATATGCGTGATGAAATTCAACCTTGGCTCACAGATTTGCCCCGTAAGCATCTTTTAAGGCCAATCTTTATAAAACGGTGTCCTCATCAACTCAAGCGTAAAGCGAATCAAATACATGGTCCAGCGTTATAACGGCTTTATTGGGCAATCTTAATAGATATTACCATAAAACATAACCCGGGCATAACTCAGGATTCAATTGGGATGTTTGTATTGATCAGTCTCACTACACGATTTTATTGAGGTATTTTTCAATTGTTCAATGCCATCCTTCAAACAAAGGAAACAGAATGAGTGACAATACAGTATTTTTGAGAATATGAAAATTTGCGTGTGAAGAATCATATTGCGAAAATATCTTAAAAGTGACTGCATGTGCCACACCTGATTGTGACGGAAATGACAAAGAAACTCTGCACGTGAAATACGTGGACCACGTTTTCCTATATTTCAGTTTATTTCGTGACAGCTGTAACACAAGAAGTGGAGGTAATTCTTCGTATGTGTATACATTTTCTGCATGTTACTGACTGCCTGTTTTGGCTTTGATTCAGAATGGTAGAGTGTTGTCACAGACTTCAGCACCACAATACTACACAGGAGCAACTCATCCTTCTCGCGCCATGTCCGCCTCCGTGGAAGCTAGACTTACTGCAAGACAGGGGAACGGAAAATAGTATACCACCAGATGTTATCGATGCTATCAACCATCGATGTCAACGGCAACTCTCACGTCACGTGATGCCCATGCAGGACGAGTCCAAGTGTGTTGGGGGTTGCAGGATAGGTGCGACGTCGGCAGTTGCAGTAACTGTGTTGATTGTCATTCTTGGTCTACTCGTATGGAAGCTGAAATCAAGGTAACGTTTTCGTTTTGGTAACTTTTACTAAAACCGACAATTACTACGTTTGTAACTATTCCTTGTACGATCAGACGTTAACGTTGTGACGCCTTGACCTTGATTTTCAGGCAAAGGTCACATCGATTGCCGCGAGTAAGGATTCCAAACCCTGTGATGGACTTGAAGAACAAAATAGAACTCTCCATCATCACATTGGACGTAAGTAGTTAGTTGGTTTGTTGTTTAACGACTACTGAGTGTCCAAGGCGGCGTTAAACCCAACTCAATCACTCTTCCTAAGACATAAATATACTTACACGTACTCTTTGCAAGGTTGATAAATAGCTGATTAAGTGTTGCATTAGGAGTAAAACAGCTTTATCACGACGGGCTGCTAATAATTGAATATGTTCTGCACAGACCAAACAAGGCGGAGTCTAATTGCCACAGGGGATGTGGGTGGCTCAGTGATCCCTGCGTTCCTAAGGCATGCCAGAAACCCATGGTCGTGTGTTCGAATCCCGGTTCGCTCTATCTATCTTTCTAGGTTGGTCAACACCATGTATACACGTGATAGTGGGTTTCATCACAGTGTTAAATGTCTAAAACCTGAACCCTCCCAACGCCAGGATATAACTAAAATACTCTTCAAAACAGCGATACACAAAACTCTCTCATTGTCACAGAAATATTTCACCGGAAATATACTAAGTTTATATATAAGTTTACTAAAAAAATTAGCCCAGTTTATATGGCTTTGTTTTGTATTTCAATTTGTTAATACATTCATCTACCCATCTTTGACATGTTTAGATTCGCATGCATGTTTACAAAGGATGTGGAAGAATCGTGTAATATTTTCATAGTGGTGTATCAGGAATTACATAATAGCTATATAATTGTAAATATCTTACAGTTCTAATAGAAATATAACTGCATGTTTTATTATGGAATGTGTCTTTACAGGGGGACTCGATCCTGTCTTACGACTCCGGGGCGTCTAACGAGGCCTACTCGACTACAGATTTCACCGAGAAGGGGCGCACCTGGGAGCAGTGATGCTCCGTAATCTGCAAGAAGCTTGTCCCGAATAACACGTGTTGGTCACGAATGGTCCATAGCATATTACCCATGACAACGTTGGACGTCTTCATTAAAATGGTTTCTTGGAGATATGTTTGTGACCCTTATAGTGGAGTGCATGGAAATGTGAAAAAGACTTGAATGGGAGCATTAACAGAAGAAACATGCCACACTGACAGACACCTCTAACCATTGAAATGATCAAACAAAGGGGGACAACTCATGAATGGCTTTGCCCATCACCCATGCGAGGGCTTGTATTTCCGTACATACACTTGAATGGGAGGGTCACAAACCGTATTGAAGTACTGGTATGATAATTTATTGCACCGTTTGTTACTTGAATGATTTTGTTGAGTTTTTGTCTTTTGGTATAAGTGTTATTGTGTTTGTAATGTTTTAATTTACATGTATGATGATGCTTTAAACTTTACGGCAGGGCACAACCGGATGAGAATCGCTAAAAGTGTTTCAGGGAATATAGACTGTCGTTGAACTGGTTGAAATAGAATATATCAATTGTGTTCTTTATAGTGTGCATGTATTTCGCTTTTTCCCAATCTCATTAAAATCATATCTTAGCTTTGTTTAGCGGCAGCCAGAAGATCTGATTTTAATGAGATTGGCTTTTTCCCAGTCTCTCTCTTCAACACTGTACTTATCTCAAGGGGCAAGGGCGCCCCAGTCTGTGCAGTTAATAATAAAATTAATAATATATTTGCCCGAAAGGAAATGTGTTAAATATCAGTTTCTGTGATGGCATAAGCTATAAGATAACATATGAACATGAAACAAACACAAAGAGAATTGAGAACATAAGAGTTACAGAGGAAAGATATGTGACAAAAAAGCACTGACAATGTGGACTGAGCACACAAATAAAAGGGGTAAATGTGATAAAAATAATGGAAGAATGAATTATATGCAGTTGCGTCCCTTAGGCGTGCCAGAATACTATGATCGTGGATTCAAATCCCAGATCTGCCATGATGATTTTTTTTCTCTGTCAGCACAATACCCATGTTCGTGGGTTTTACCAAAGAGGTAATGAACGTCTAGACCTGAGAGCATCACACTGGGTTTTCCTCACGGGTGAAAATGTAGTGGTGGTACTGAAAAACTGTTCAAAGCAGCGTTCCATGAACACAACCTTCTCACAAGACTCAACGGCTTTGTTGGGGTCTCGTCTGTCTGTATTATACACTGAACACAGATCATGTATATAAAGAATATTTTGTTATACTGTGTCTTGTGCGTGTTTTCTATGAGTGACCAGTCATGTTGAGGCAACAGCGCAATGATAATCTAACGTAGTTTACAAAGGTCAAGGAGATCGGCGTTTGTTAAAGTCAACGAAGGATTGACATTTTGAAAGGGTGGACATTTATGTACGCAGATACAGATTTACAGCTTTAACATTTTGGTTTGTCGAGTCTGTTCTGTTTGTTGTTTAACGTCGCACTCAGCAATATTCCAGCTGACAGCAGTCTGTAAATAATCGAGTCTGTACCAGACAATCCAGTGATTGACATAATGAGCCTCGATCCACGCAATTGGGATACGACGATGCATCAACCAAGTCAGCGATCCCGTTAGTCGCTTTTTACAAGCATGGGTTGCTGAAGACCTATTCTGCCCCGGATCGTCACGGTTCTTGTCGAGTCTGGACCGGACAAACCAGATGACTATATCATAGGGAATATTTTATGTACGCTTCAGTTAGTACCCGATGGAAAAATGATAGTGTAAATTACTTTGTTTTACAGAACCATGAGTCGACTTTAATTGTGATATTAAAAAACAGAGCACTAAGTGGTGCAGGAAACGGATAATGACGCACTTTTTTCATTCAACTCATGTTTTTACCTGTGATGAATATGCATCATTTTCAGTGGGAAAATATTGCCATGATACTGAGAATTACGTCGTATTTATTGACTTGAACTCTACATCCCCTGAGAGGATGATCTTGACGCACAGAAAACTGTCATATCTGACTTACACACTCACCACACCACTTCAACAAATCTCTCTTACAGAGACACACACTTAAAGAATTATGCTGTATATCTAAAATGGAGCTTGTTAGCTGATTGCAAACATGTAGTTTTTGAAGAGTTCAATCTTGAATTGAATATGTATGGAATTGGAACAGAGTGTGTCGCATTTCAACCTGACAGCTACATCTTCTGTAAAAACCATGTGGAGATTTGAACCCTGATCTTCCATGTGACACACCAACCACTGGACCACCCTTCACATCCCAACACAAAGAGGAAGCTTAGAAAATGGGATTTAATTACTATATACAAAATAATACACTTGACATGTCTTCAATGTTCATGCATAGCTGACCAACACGTTGAAGAAATGGTAGACTTCCTCCTTGTCAAACATGGCCACAACTGTGTTGCATTCCTCACACTTCACAGGGTTGTACTTGTCCTCCTCACTGCTGTTCGTCTCACACGGTGTGGATTTGTCTTGTTTCTTCTTCCTCTTTCTCCGTCCTTTTTGTTCTGGGAATTTCAACAGTTCATTTGAGTCCACTACACAGCTGGTCACAAACATGGCACGGAACTGGTTGTCATAGTGGTCATGTCTGGAAAGTAATAAACTTTGATTAATATATTACTTCATATTTGTTCCTTAAGTGTAATACACTATCTTCCACCATATATATCTTCCTCCATATAAACCTGTGAAGATCCAGGTTAGAATAGGTCTTTAGCAACCCATGCTTGTCATAAAAGGCAACCAACGGGATCGGGTGGTCAGACTCGCTGACCTGATTGATGCATGTCATCGTAAACCCAATTGCAAGGATCGATGCTCATGATATCAATCACAGGATTGTCTGGTCCAGACTTGATTACTTACAAACCGCCATAAGTTGGAATATTGCTGAGTGTGGTGCTAAACAACAAACAAACAAACAAATCCTCCATATACAGTCTAATAGTCATTGAACTTAAGTCTAATTCATTTGTTCAGGTAACCAGCCAATCAAATTACACACCTCTTAGATTTGACAAACAGGAAATACATTCAGTAGCATAAGAAACAAACCAACAAAGGTCCATATTTAATTTGGCAGTACCTGAAGTTCTTTTATCCACATCATAATTTAATGTTACGTATAGTGATAGATGAACTTTTGTCACGAAAAAATCAGGTGAAGCACAAGATAAGCCTCTGACTATAGCCACATAGAGTTGACATGCAAACTTGTCAGTAAAAGGGCAGTTTTGTCACAGATCAACACATTAAATCAGATCTTATATTCTGGAATGATGCCTCTCTGCACAAAGACCTCACTACAGCTCCATTGGAGGTAAAGGTCTGGTGAACTTTCGCTGAGTCTTGGTACATGTGAGCAAAGCATTCAGACAAGCATATATGATTTCTGTATCTTAAAAACAACTACTTCCCAGCTCTCCACAAATTACCTACCTCTGACATCTACCCCCCTCACCCCACCCAGTAATAATGCATGATGCAACTCTGTGTTGTCACAGCTCCACACACCACCTACCTCTGACAATCCCGACACAGTGTCGTCATGCAAGCTGGACAGTTCAAGACTGCATCACTGCGAGATATGTTTTTCTTTTTTTTTCCTCCATGGAGCTGATCCACCTGGTCATTGGGGCGATACTTTTGCCGCTGCTTTACTACCCATCTCTCATCATCATCATCCATGTTAGGGTCATACAGAAGGTCATCGTCAGTTGGTATCGGGTGTTTCCACTTGGAACCGGAGACTGGGAAGAAAGATTAATCCAATATGCTCAAATTCTCTTCATTTAATTATCTGATTTTCATCTTTTTATTTCTAAACCACATACAACATTCAACAATGTCAAAAAAGTAAGAGTAAAAAAGAGAGAACAGAATTGCTGACACTGGCAGGCAAGACAACTGTTTCCAACAGTGAGGAAATTCAGAACTTGAACTTATTCATGAACGACCTTTTCATGTTTTCTTCCAGTTTGGTTTGTAGAAGATGAAGTAAGCTCTGACTACAGTGTTTGTGATTCATCATAAGCAGCATATGTATTCACTCATTTATTCACAACAAAAGTATATACAGTAAACTATGTTTATAACGAACACACTTAAAATGAACTGACCGATATAACAAACTTATATTTCAGTCCCGCCCATTTGCTGTATATACGCTGTATATATACTGATAACGAAATATGATTATTACAAACTAAAATGAGTGGTCCTTTTGAGTTTGCTATAACCATAATTTACTGTATTTAAATCATACATCAG
Source organism: Haliotis cracherodii (assembly GCF_022045235.1). Taxonomy (NCBI): domain Eukaryota; kingdom Metazoa; phylum Mollusca; class Gastropoda; order Lepetellida; family Haliotidae; genus Haliotis; species Haliotis cracherodii. The sequence continues at coordinate 51,994,233 of NW_027266308.1, read as the reverse complement.
GAAGGAAATACAATTCTGGTTCTTTTTAATCCTGGACCACGTTTTTTTAAATCATTTTGACTGAAAACAAGGTTCAAATGTTTCTGAAACGGGCATGTCAACAAAAACAAAAATTTCATGATGTTGAAGTTGTATTGCCCTTAAAGACAACTGAAACACTGAAAGCAAAATTGTTAAAGTAAATTGTAGAACCAGAAGTCACTGGATCATAATTTAATTCATCAATTGTTTCTCATTTTTAGTAATGTCCCTTCTTCAATGGCGTCTTTTTCCTACCTCCTTCATTGTCTTCTTCATCAGAATCAAAGTAAATGTTGTCGTAGAACTTTGTGGGCTCAGACTGCTCCTCGCTTGTTACCTCAGCGGTTGAACAATGGGGTGTGGCCTCTTGTGATACTCCTTCAACTGGTGAAAAATACAGAAGTTTCTCAAAAGGAAACATCACATATTGAGCTTGTGCTATATGATTAGGAACTGACCTTCTTATATCTATAGCTGTGTTGGTGGGGTCGGGTGGGGGCATCAAATTGTTTCCAGGACACCAAGCATGTCAACCAAATATATTCAAAATATACAAGTATATCATTTGCATAGAAATCTGATTATAGGCATTGCGAAAGCAGTGATTGCAAGGCCTTGTTACCTGCAGGTGCTGATTGTGACCAAGGAGGCTGTTACATTGCCAGCTGTAATCATGGTAATAGTGAGTGTTGGTCTATGCTCTGTTTAATAATATTACCGTGATTACTGCTTTGTCATGGTGCATAAACCAATCCTGGCCTGATAATCCAGTGGTCATTAGTATGAGCAGTGATCCACCAGTGGGTACACAGGTCACAATGGGAATACGGTCTTTCCTTATCCACCTACGCCCCTCATGGTTTAATCTCCCTGCAGCGTTTTATTGTACAATAAACAACGACCATGAGTCATTCAATTCTGAAGTAAATATTTCTTGTAGAATGGAAACTAGAGTAGTCACCTCTACTCAAAAGCTTTCTTTCTGTTTCAATTGCTGCAACAGTTTGCTGAACTTCTTCATTCATTTCACGCTCGAAATCATCCCCCTCTGGTTCCTTCTGTTGCTGGCGGCGATACTGAAGACGTTGCCTCACCTCAGGTAATGCGTGGAGAAGAGTATCAAGTTCATCTTCAGAACTGAAATTATAGATATTTATATCAAATAACATGATCTTAATGGCATGCATTTTAATTCGTACTCTCATGATGACAAATGATTCACAGGTTACCTGGTTAGACAATCATTTTAAAAAAGAAGAAGATCTTTTATCTAGTTTGGTCGGATAATTCACTGGTGATTAACATGATTCATTAAGCATGGTAAGAAAAGTATGAAAACTTATTATCTGATCAGGCCATACGTATTAAGACCGTTAGACATGATAATTAACGGCCTGACCTCGTAATGATGTATAGAAATTCGACTGAGTACGTACTACAAGAAACGAATTGGGTATGTACATTAACTACGGTACATGGTAGCCTATGTTATAAACAACAGTGTCGACAACTTATTTTGTTTACCTTTCTGCTCCGTTATCCTCGCTATCGCCGCCGAAATCAAGACTATCGGAGTCCTCGTCTTCATACATATTAGGAACTTACGATATGACGGGCAATAGATTCAAATGTACAGAATGTATCAACACAGATTCAGTTCTAAAATAGTTCGGGCGACGTTTTCAACACGATTCTCATGGGCGCAGACATCTTGTTTATGCCCCGAAACAACTCCTCACAGGTGTAGTAGGAATCGGAATAAAATACGATGTTCCAGATTTGTGCAATGACAAAGCTGAGTTGTCTCCCTTCATCTACGGCCAGTCGGTTCGCATCTTTTCGTAACTTGTCCCGGAATGGCACGAATTGGTTACACTGCCAGCAGCTTTCGTGAAGCTAAAAGGAACTATATATTTAAATATGCTTAATACTGAGGAATTGCTAGAAGAAAGAAATATGCATGTGTGACATGTTGGTCATCAACTCGCCCTCTACTGACTGTATACATTCTATTTACATTCTTATAGTGATTATATAGAGAATCTCACCCGAGTGCCTTTTGAGATCAAATATATCAACACGAGTTGATAAAAGTGGAAAAATTCCGAGGCTTGTCGAGGATTTTTGCCACTTTTATCAACGAGTGTTGATATATTTGATATCAAAAGATACGAGGGTAGGATTTTATTTATCATCCAACATCATTCTTCCAACTTTTTCAATTTGTAGACAGCAGTGTATTCAGTGTAAAAAGTACTGCTAACAGCTTCAGTAGCAGTGCCATTAGTGATGTAATTTGATTGTGACGTCATGTAACAGTGACGTCACAATGGTCTGCAAAGCATTGTGATGTAATTTCATTGCAGCGATATCTACAGTGTAGATATCGCTTGATCTAATCCAAGCGATATATCCTGTGGGAGCCAGTTTTGGATGATAAATTAAACTACTATACATTAAGTACATTATATATCTTTTGTAAAGTCATTACTTTTCTATTGATACCTAGAGAAAATGTTTTAAGGTGTTACATTTAATAAGTATAAATCCTTTTATTTGAAGTAATGTGTTCTTGCGTTGTTGTTTTTCTACATATAATTTACTTGAATGTACAGATATTATGGAGGAAACAAATACTTAGATAAACGTGCCAGCTCCAAGAAAATTATAAAAGCGGACGTAAAATATTAGATATATTGGGTACAGCGATATGCAATGATCCTCATTCCTCAGTTCTAACCAGAAGGATAACACAAACTCAAAAATGAAATTATTCACGTGGCAGCTTCGAGAAAATGATAAAAGCGGTCGTAAAATGTCAGAGATATGCAAATATTTGGGTACAGCGACATCTACGTTTATTTATAGATTTATAAGGAATTATTTCATTGGTCGATATTTATGCAACAGGTGCGATGATGATTTCAGTTGCTAGTGTTGAATAAAGGAATATCTATCTTAACAGATTCATTTAGAGTCAATAAACGATATATATTGAGGTGATCTAATATAATGCTGCTTCAGAAAGGTATAATCTTACGGGAAACGAAAATAGAAGACGGGCATCGAGCTGTGCCAACGAACCAATCAGAGCTCTCGTATCAAATTGACTTTGGCTGCCAATCTCTCATATGGGACGAACACTTTAAAGTTTGAAACGTCAACGAGGAAAGACACTGCTCCTCGTGTTATAATGAATGGATACTGTATGCCAGGGTCTTAATCTCGTGGATTATGGATAGAGCACCACGGAAAATACTTCGTTCTCCTTCTCTGAAGAGGAAAAATAAACAACAACCATTGAACCAAAAAGTGAGTAGGCCTATTTGCCTTGTCAATTTCACCCACATGAACTATCCTACGTGTGTCCTACATGAAAGCTAGCACCACACCTGTCACGCGAGACAGGTGAAAGGATGTCAATTGTAGATTTCATGGTATGAATTTATTATAAACTGTCAATTTTACGTGAAACACGTACAAACAGTGGCAAAAACGTGGTAACCTCATCTTGGTCGAAAATTTCAGCCGAATATTGACCAAGACATGTCTAACTTTAAGTCTGTATGAACCCGAGGGTGCTGTCAAATTCTAAATACTGAGGGTTCAATTTAGGGTATAAGTCATATGACTGAACATAGAACAGATATAGACCCTATATGTTAATAAATAATCAACAAATGATAGTACTGATCATATGAATTTGCTCACATTCAATCATTTTGATTTGTAAATTGATTGTGAACGTGTGATCACACCCCAACTCAAGTTTAACGCAGTATAGACCTTGAGCTGTTGAGTAACTAAACTACTCACTGAATTTCATCAGAGGTGAGAAATTTGTCATGTAGCCCAACATGGAGCCACATCATGAGATTGGAATGAGAATGTATCTCTGTATTCTAGTCATGATGAAGTAATTAGTCAATGTCTGCAGTTTCACTGTGGAGTGACTGTAAGTCATAAACATTACAGAATGATGTCAGCATATTTTTACACAGCCCTATAATAATACACTGCCCGTGTCCTTGTAGTATTAGGAGCCCCTGGGATAATTATCATCTTTGCCATTGCCACATCTTGGATTGGGTAATGATAACAATGCACACGACACCTTAGGCGTGACTAATTGCAAGGTTCGTCAACTTTCATATTGTTATCTACTTATCCAATTATCACCAAGATGACCTCAGAGTTTTTTAGTGATTTGATAGCTAAGTAGTAAGCTTAATGGTTGAATCCAGTTAGTTGTTTGGCAGTAAATAATAAGTCATTAAGTGGGTAACCGAAAGTTAAACATATTTGATTTATCTGAAGGTAAATTCTTAAATACAGGCTTGATATCAAATAGATCCCACCCTTTGTCCAGATCTAAGGCTAAATAATGCAAAATCAGGTTCAAATTATTGTAATTAAGATAATAACAAATGGTTTAGCACATTTTTAGCAATTGTATAATTTTAGGATCCAGCTTTAAGATAGAAAATAAGGTCAGGCCAAGTTAGTGTAGACTGGACGGTCAGGACCAAGTTCAGGCCTCTGATTGGGAATTCATAGTTTATTTGAACTCTGAAAAGCTCTCAGATAGATTTTGAAAGAAGAGTCACAAATTCTGTGGGCACGTCAGAGGGTACTCACTTCACTTTCCAGGTACACTATAATGGTGAGGTTGATGTATCGTGTCAGTTGAATATATTGTTTCCAGTTAATGACTTCATTATAGCCTGTCTTTCTGAATTGATGTTTTATGATATAAACATGATAAAGATGGAGCATTAAGGGGACAATGATTGATGACAGCCTGCCACAGTAATCTCCATGACTTCTCAGTTTGAACAGTCCAATTATGTTCTATAAATGGTCTCTTGTTAAAACTATGGAATTTGTTTTTTGTTTTATGAAGGCAGTCTTATTCCTTTACTAAGTTATCTGTGTATAGGAGATGGAATATTCTCATCATGATAAGCTCAGACACAGATATGTAGAGTAAAGGAAGCCATGTGTTGGATAGAGAGCTTACCACACTCAGGATACGGTCAGCCTGATAGGCGACATGTATGAGATTTGATAATAGATGTCAATCATGTCAATAGGGGTGACTGTTAGTGGCTGTTTAGCAATTGCAATACTGTTTGGAGTATCCTCACTGACCAGCAATGCAGACAGCTTATGTTTATTTGATGTGATGTCAACCCTTACATGGCCACCATTTCCTCGGTTCATTGGATTGGTACTACTGAACTTGTTGGAGATTTATGGGAGATAGCGCTTATTATAGTCGGGTGTAAATGAAACTTAAAAAATAACTATGTTCTGACTAATTGTTATTTTTTGTCATTGTTTTACATCTTTTGATACCGGTGGGGTAGCCAAGTGGTTAAAACGTTGGCTCGTCACGCCGAAGACAAGGGTTTGATTCCCCACATTGATACAATGTGTGATATTGCTGGAATATTGCAAAAAGCACCGTAAAACAACACTCATTCACTTTTGATAGTTGAGGAGGTATCATCTAACTTATCAATGTATTTTCAATGCCGAAAGACAGTCAAACTGCATCATAAGTTCGATCAATTGTTATACTTTACAAGTTAAATATTGTCAGCTCAACTGAACACAAGATCAGATTAACTGTCTGATGTTCAACTTCAGCCCTTTTCCTAAGAACTTCTCAAGATGATCATTTTACAGGAGTACCTGCTGAAAGGCACACACCCGAGTCACAGGGCTGTGAAAATTGATCCATCTTGATGCAAATGACATACATGTTCTCCTTTTGTTGGGGACACTTTATACCAGGTTAAGTTATCAAGTCTATACATTTGAAGGGAAGTATAGGTGTTTACCAAGATTTCCTGCCCAAACAGAGCTCAGACCTTGAAATTATTGAAATTGTTCGCAGCTGAGAAAGCCTCTTACAAGAATTCAGTACACCTTGTCAATGTCCTAGTAAATGAACCAATCTGAAACTAAAGATAATCAACCATTGACACTGTTGGGCTTTGACTTTGAGGTTATTTCCTATCAGAAAAGAAATGTCTTCATATGTCTAAAGCAGGTGACAATAATGATTAGTTTTAATGATTCAACTTCCTCAAGGCTAGTCCTGCACCATGACCGTGGAATATATTTATTTTATGAAAAAATAATAATCTAGAAATGCATACAAAAGCAAGTCTAGCCAGCTCGAACTAGCTCTATTCCACTCTGAAATTAGCATAGGGAATTTTTATATATTTTTAGAGTCAAGAAGGATATTGTGTAATATAAGATTGCAGACTCTAAATGTTATTCTACCTCAAGACCTGCAATGTAAATTATGTGTGTCCATTCACTTTTTGTTTTGTTGGTTTGTTGTTTGACGCCGAACTCAGCAATATTCCAGCTATATGACAGTGGTCTGTAAATAATTGTGTCTGGACCAGACAATCCAGTGATTTACATGAGCACCAATCTACGCAATTGGGACATGATGACCTGCATCAACAAAGTCAGCGACCTGACCACCCGATCCAATCAGTCGCCTCTGATGACAAGTATGGGTTGGTGAAGACCAATTCTAACCCAGACCTTTACGGGAGTGTGTCCATTCACAAACTGTATGCGTAAAACCCTGCTCATGTCTCCCAAACACTTTTGGTGTATTGGTGACCCAATTTTCAATATGACTCTCTTTTTATGAAATATATATCAAATACAACATTCACCCATGTTTACAGCATTGCTACTAGATGGAAAAATATAGTTTAACTTCTCCTGACTGCTCTTACTTTCGGAATCAATGTAATCTGAACCAAATATATTCATGTGTGCTAGATAATACAGAGGAATGTTTAAATTGAATAAGTCGGGTATTATATTTCAATGTTGACATGTTTTGCAACAAACATGGGTGTACTACATGAGAAATTGAAGGAGGTAAGGGAGCGATTAGACTAACATTTAGTCTCAGAAATCTTATATTACACAATATCCTTCTTGACTCTAAAAATAAAAAAAAATTCCCTATGCTGATTTGGAATAGAGCTGGCTAGACTTGCTTTTGTATGCATTTCTAGATTATTATTTTTTCATAAAGTAAATATGTTCCACGGTCATGGCACAGGACTAGGGAGCGATATAAACCAGCAACAGGCCTGCTACACTACATCGATGGTTCTTGATCAGATGAGCTGTGATGGCCTACAGCTGTTGTTACCTGATGGCTGACAACACCAGTGACATGGCCCTTACCCTGCTGATTACAATCAGCTGTCTTGACAGTAGCATCCGAGGGACATGGACCCTGGGTCTGTCATATTACAATGGTGTTGTGTCATCCTCACGGGTTGTTGAGGAAGTGGCAGTTAAATCCGAGATTGTTTGTTCATTATCAGTGTTTGAAGTAGGTCTCTTGGGGTTGTATTGTCCTCTTTTATTTGAATCTAGGGACCCCATTATGTCTTGTTTTGACATTAGGGTTACAACAAGGATCCTTCACTTTTATGCTTAATTTTGAACACTGATAATTGACAATGGAGGTCTGAACGAGTGAGTTGGGTTTATTGCTGCTTTGAACCAGTGTTTGAAATAATTTTAAGACCCCAAAATATGGTCAGGCAGGTCATACCATAAATGTTGCCTGCCCATCTTCAAAATTACCTGCCCACATTCCGACATTATAAATATTGAAAAATCGCGGACAATAAGAGACAAATGAAAAGTGTATGAGGCTGTGATTTTGAATATTGTCTTTGCCAAACTCATATTCAGAGGAGGCATTTTGATTGGTTTCTGATTTCAAACTCATGAGTGGGCAAATTTCAATGTTAGGTCCATGAGAGATGGAGATGGTGACGTCACTCAGGATCGAAGCTGTGGTGGTGACGGTCATAATAGAAAGGAGATATAATACTCTGGATAATCGAGGATGTGGTAGACGCTTACCACTTTGGTGAAACCCATGAGCATGGGTGTAGTGCGAACAAATTAACGTCTCAGGATTGTAATCAGGACGAATAATTCAAAGGCGACAATTGGATCCATATGTAAGTTTTTAGGAACCTCCCAGAACTGACTAGGACACACAAGAGGAGCCATATTTAGTTCCTGTGCTCAGAGATCCTGACATAACAATTTTATGTGGCCATGTGATAGTTATTATTCTTAATTTTTTATTCACATGCTTATTCTCAGATACCAGTAGAACACACTATCAACAGTCATTCATTGTTTTTTTCATTTGTTGAATTGTGAATTTCTTAAAAGCCATTAAATGGCTGATATTTAATTACAGCACCAAATATCAAACCTGGTTAAGTGGTAGGCAAAACAGTCATTTCATCATTCCACCATTTTCGACATGAGATATCGTTGATTAAATTCCATATATCAAAACTATGTAGAAATGTTTGCAAAACATGCCATGCTTATTACTCTGATAGTTGAGTCACCTGACCCATGTACCGATGCTCTACCATTTAGGAGATGGAGGGTTGCCGTAATAAAAATGTGGAGAGTAAATTGATTGCGTTGATTTGCCCTCACAACTTGCCAAATTGACCAATATTGAAAACAGCTGGGAAGGTAGTTAAACCATTTAAGCTCTTTGAGGGAGATTTTAACCCTGATGGCTTGGGCTTGGAAACCATTGGTTCTTAAGAGGTTGTCCGATTCCATTTCCTCATACTTGTGTCATGCATATTACCCACAAGGCTAGGAATATGATTGACAGTCCCGGAATTCAAAGGGTCCTTGGAGGAGAAAAAGTTGCTGTAAGGTAATGAAGGCTGTTAGGTACATAGACATGATGAGGTAATGGAAGCCATGTGAGAAGATGGTAGAAGCTGTGGAGCGTTAAGCAGTGAAGCTCTGATCTGTCAGTCACTCTGCAGTGCAGATGCACTTTTTCCCAGATTGACAAGATGGCTTCTAGAATGCACGTTCCCAACATTCTGAGTTATTACACTGATGAAATGAAACAATGATTTATAATAGATAGAAGTTTCTCCTGAGTGATATTAGCTTCATGTGTGTCAAAAATAGAGATTAGTGAATGTTACGAACAGGAGAGCTTCTTGGGGTCTATATATGAAAAGGGGAAAAATCGTTTTCTCAGCACCTGCTCATGACATGTATGGCAGGGATTTACATGACGCATAAATGATGCACAGATGTAGAAAATGGACGCAGACATAAAAACTTACTGTGTCCAAGGGAAACATAATAATGTTCATTGTACCTACAGCACATCAAGAGCAGTTATGAGTGTCTGTTATTTCATCCATCAATCATGACCACTGTCCACATGATCATTGATTCATTCCAGGCTCTAAAGTAATCATCCCAATGTACAGTACACTACACCATTTCATTACTTTACAGGGCCCTCATATTGCCTGCAAGGAATCTCAAAAATAATGGTTGGGGATCACCTGGACACCTAGTTTTGTAGGTCAAGGTAGAACCCTGAGTCCATTGTAATACTGGCTTGACACCCCCTCATGGGGATTTGCAGGCAGAATAGGTCCCCAGTAATCCATGCTTGTCTCCCCTGTGGGTGTTCCAGGCAGAATAGGTCTGCAGTAATCCATGCTTGTCTCCCCTGTGGGTGTTCCAGGCAGAATAGGTCTGCAGTAATCCATGCTTGTCTCCCCTGTGGGTGTTCCAGGCAGAATAGGTCTGCAGTAATCCATGCTTGTCTCCCCTGTGGGTGTCCCAGGCAGAATAGGTTTGCAGTAATCCATGCTTGTCTCCCCTGTGGGTGTCCCAGGCAGAATAGGTTTGCAGTAATCCATGCTTGTCTCCCCTGTGGGTGTCCCAGGCAGAATAGGTTTGCAGTAATCCATGCTTGTCTCCCCTGTGGGTGTCCCAGGCAGAATAGGTTTGCAGTAATCCATGCTTGTCTCCCCTGTGGGTGTCCCAGGCAGAATAGGTTTGCAGTAATCCATGCTTGTCTCCCCTGTGGGTGTCCCAGGCAGAATAGGTTTGCAGTAATCCATGCTTGTCTCCCCTGTGGGTGTCCCAGGCAGAATAGGTTTGCAGTAATCCATGCTTGTCTCCCCTGTGGGTGTCCCAGGCAGAATAGGTTTGCAGTAATCCATGCTTGTCTCCCCTGTGGGTGTCCCAGGCAGAATAGGTCTGCAGTAATCCATGCTTGTCTCCCCTGTGGGTGTCCCAGGCAGAATAGGTCCCCAGTAATCCATGCTTTTCTCCCAAGTGGGTGTTCCAGGGAGAATAGGTCTTCAATAATCCATGCTTGTCTCTTCTGTGGGTGTCCCAGGCAGAATAGGTTTCCAAATGTAATTCAATGCATTTGTCTTCCACAGAGTACAGGGCAGAACATACCTTTATTTATATATATGGGTTACATGTCTATTGTACTATTGTAAATTAATTCTGAATAACATATGTGTGTAAGTGATTTTAGAAACACTTCATTCATTGATCTATGTATGTGAGTTTAAGCAGTAAATGAAGTTTAATGTCAGAGTCATCTGGGAATCTAGGATGCGTAAAGGTAACATGCAAATATCAAAAAGCTGAAATTGTTCCTTGAGCAACTTTGAATTTTCTTACAACCTCTAAATATTTAGTTTGTCTTTTTGCACAAAGTTAACTCAATTATGCACCGTTCATGAGTCACATCACCATTGTTACTGAGCACCTCATGTAAGATTTGCTTTGTGCTACAGAGGCCCTTCCTCTAACTCTGTCAATTTGTCAAGAAGTAAAAGCACCTGACAGCAGCGTAAAACTTAACGTATGTTAAATATGCACATGAGCAAATGATAAATGAACTGCAGGAATCTAAAAATACTGATCACACGCACAAGTCGTTTTTGATATGCTCCTGTGCAATTTGTCACAAGAGAACTTGCACTGTAGCTGTGAATCTCCTGTGAATTATTGAAATTAATATAGCTTGAGGTTGGTGAGGTTGACAGGAACCCCCTCACTGTGTTGAGTGATGTTAGAGGCACAGGTACAGTGTCAACTGTGGGAGATGGAAAAGAGTTCATCGAGTTTAGATAGTGATTGATCATGCTGTCTTCTTGAGACATTGCATCATAAAATTTGATTAGCCACAAAATTGTGTAACCTTACGAGTGGAGTTCGACCTTCGACCTGTACCTGTTGGCCATTTGGCGCATCCATGATCTTGAGGTGGTTGATGTGGGTCGCAGACATCGACCAATAGGAGTAGGTAAGTATGGGACGTCCCCCCGCATCACACCGTAGTTAATAAATCTTCCCTCTGTCATTGACACTATGACGTTCATTCATTCATGGACATGCCTGTCTCACAACATCATATCCACATGGTCCATAAACTTTTTGTTGTCCATAAAGCCTGTCAGGGATGTCAGTTGTGTTTTTGATTGGTCACATGTTGCTATAATTGATTAAATAACATGAAGCAAATATGTTACATTTGAGGCTGAAGTAATAGATGTGTTATTATTTGCAGTTGATTTGACTATCTATGATAATCTTTCATATTCATATTGCTAGAAAACTGGTGTGTTTTCAGTAACAGGACCATTGCCGTTTTCTTTGATATCTAAATATGGGCTGTTCTTTTATATACATTAAATGCCTACCCAGAGAGTGGACAGTCGGTGGTTCGTTCCCCTGGCTGCATCGTACAAAATGATGTTAAAAGATGTTACCTATTGTTACCCTGCATGGCACTCAGCATTAAAGGGCTTAAACTAGGACTGGTCAGCTCGGAGTCAGTATTCTGTGTCTAAGCTGGGTATCCATGTTAAATTATGGTATGGTATCTCAGTGTTCTGGTAGTATTAACCAAGCAAAGGTCCTGACTAGTACAAGCAGACACACACGCACTCATGTGCATGCATGTCATTATATAAGTGCAATACACTTGCACACTGCATTTCACCTCACCTCACCTTAAACTAATGACGACCCATGAACATGATGAAAACCCGGGTTAGAATAGGTCTTCAGCAACCAATACTTGTCGTAAGTGGCGACTATGCTTGTCGTATCAGGATCGGGTGGTCAGACTCGCTGACTTGGTTGACGCATGTCATCGCATCCCAGTTACGTATATAGATGCTCATGATATCAATCACTGGATTGTCAGGTCCAGACACTATTATTTTCAGACCACTGTCATATAGCTGGAATATTGCTGAGTACATTGTTAAACAACAAACAAACAAACAACATGTTAATCTATGCCAGTCCACATCTTCAGCCGTTAGCCTGAACACTAGAATCTTAAAATAACGCCAGAGACTCTTTGGTGTTACAAGACCAGCTTTGTGGCAGGAACTTCTAGACACAGCAGGGCTGATTGTTATACTATAGATGTACCTCAAAGCCAACAGAACTTGCTATAGTACACCACCAGGTCAAGTCAGGGACTGGCATACTAGCATTATGGTTTATGAGGGTAGATCTCCTATTTGCATTCAAAGATAAACCATAAAATATAGAGTACACATACTCGACCGTGGAATATGTTTGGATTGTATTGAGGGGCTTTCATTTCTCCTTAGATGTGTATCTGCAGTAGGGATAGATATTGGGTACATTTAAATTATTGAAATTGAGCATGAAAGTCAAGGGTTCTTTGTCAATGTCTTGTTACACGAGGTAAAGATTTGGAGAGTCTGTAGTAAAAAATACCTCCCTTCTCCCCCTTTATTTCAAACAATGAGTAGTATTACAAAAGTTCATGATACTATTTTGATAATTTTGCAAAATTCAAGGGTATTTCTTCCCACAATGCAGTTTTCTTGGCCTTGTTCACCCTATCAAGGCCTGGCACGTCCACCCCATACTTATAACAAGAGCTGACTAACGGATGACCCAGGTGGTAGTGTGTGACCTTCATGTGTTTGTGTCAGCGTACCCTGTTTGTGTCGTTATTGATTGAACCTCATCAATACTTGACGGTACATACAGAATACAAGACCGGGAGGACCAGGAAGTAGTGACTGTGCTGTGTTATAGTTAGAGTTGTAATATTGCTCACTGTGGAGTAAAACAATGTTCCGTAAACCTTTTTCACACACTTCAATACTCCCCAGTCAGTCACTGTGTGGCTCATACTAGCTCTGTTGTTGATGTACACGACATAGATTTAGTTTCCTTAAAAACTGTAACATGTCTGTACTTTCAATTTGATGAATTAGTTGGATGCATATACCGGTACTGACCGTGTTACACAGCGCTGAGAGGTGGCAATAATTTCCAAGTTAAAATGAATGAATGAATGAATGAATGAATGAATGAATGAATGAATGAATGAATGAATGAATGAATGAATGAATGAATGAATGAATGAATGAATGAATGAATGGTATGTTTTTTTTACGCCGCCCTCAGCAATATTCCAGCTATATGACGGCGGTCTGTAAATAATCGAGTCTGGACCAGACAATCCAGTGATTGAATGAATGAATGAATAATATTTTTTATTTAAGTACAAGGATGTCATTTAATCAATACCTGTTATTTGTGACTTTTGTGGGAACAACCAGTTCATATTTTGGGGAGGCTTGGAATATTTAAAAAAAAAAAATTTGACCTCTGTCTGATGAATAGAGCAACACTTACTCACTCACTCACTCTGAACCCAACCATTCTGTACTGTGAGCTCACAGGTGTGAGCAGGTTTCATGACTTCATCAAGATGCTCTGGGAAAACACACAGTATCCCATGTCAGTACTGTTTGCCTTTGGTGCTTGTGGGTTTAGGAACAAGATGTAAGAGGATGAAATGAAGGCATCTGTGTATACAGGTTGTTTCTGTGATGATCATCTGTCCAGTGAAGTTTGGGTTGAGAGCCGTCTCTGAGAAGATGTACGGAGTTGTTGAAAACTGACTTTTTGTATCAGGGGAAGGTGTTTCAGTGGTATTTCTAAATATGGATGCCATGTGGATTGCAATGTAAAATGCAAAGATATCAATTTCAAAGCATTTTGATAGAAAGAGTTATTCAACAGTATATATCTGTCCCAGGCTGGTAGAAGTATTGGAGGGTTTCTTTTGGTCTAGAAGGATGCACTAGTTCATGGCATGTCACTGATCACTGCTGTTGATACAATACAACCCTTTTTTGACTCACTTATGCTTAGCTCACATCTATAGCTTGCTTGGCACAAAGGCAAGTTATTCTGACACCAGTCTGTCACATAACTCATTAGTCCGAAGTCCAAGTCTCGTTAATGTCATTCAGTCTTGTAAGATCAGCAGATACTTCGCCTTTTCAAAATACGAATAGTAAAATGTGCTGAAACTAATGACAAGTTATAAGTCCGTTATTGTACAATCAAATGTTTTTGACTGTAAACATGGTAAAGTTGTGATTTGGTTGTCAGCACCTACTTTTGATTATGAAACGCTACACCGAAATTCAGATGCACTGTGATATGTGGCATTCGATGTGATACACAATACATACAGACCCGTATTGCGCTACATGATGATATAAAATTGTATTGCCTTCCAATTTGTTGCATCACTACACACTTGTGACCACCTGGGAAGACCAACTTTCGGCCAGTCCTCAGCAGAGACCTGGCACATATTGAGATCTGTATCATATTGTGACCAGTGTTTGGAGATTTGTATCAAATTTTGGCTTTCCATATCGTTGCATAACTACATACTTTCAGGCTAGTGGGGTATTATCTGGTCCAGTATTGATTGTTTAGCTGAAATATTGCTGAGTTCGGTGTTAAACAAACAAACAAACAAACCTACTTTGTATTGTGACTACCTGGGAAGAACAACATCCGATTGAGTGTCATTGTGCCTTAGTGGAAAGCTCACACTCTCGGCCACTGGTTTTCCCACAGCAAACAAAACCTTCAGGTATCTGATAGCTGAGAAAGGGAGTATTTTGTCCAATCTACCAAGTCACTCAGTTAAAAACCTAGCCATATCAGTGGATCCAGGGTTTTGAAAAATGAAGGTGCACACGAGACCCAATTCACAAAGTGAACAAACACATGATAGGTAGACATGTTAGCTGCCTGAAATAGGTGGGGATGCAAGGGTCATCTGTCTCAGTGACAGCTGGAATAGAGAAGAAAGCCTATTCTATCTGGTATAGGTATGGCTGTACTTCCGAGGTATGTTCTATTACATGTACAAGATGTCAAGGAAGAGAGAGGTCGAGGTGGCCACCTGTGTATACACACTGCACAAGCCTCATCTGGTGCTGGTACAGATGGAAGCTGCCGTCTGCTAGTCTCTCCAGAACATATACTTTATAAAACAATCACCCCATTCCACTCTCATCCCCTTGTCAGCTATTGTCTGAAATTAAGAAATATGAGGATACCTTTATAGAACCCTTGTTAAACCTTAAACACAACTTTTGGGCTCTATGTGCTTTGGTTGTTTGTTTGTTGTCTGATCATGCTGATGGCACACACAGCAATTGGTAGTGCAGGATACTAGAAGCATGCAACATGTGCAGTGAGGAACTGTTTCAGATCAAGGTACCCTGCTTGGGTCATCTTGTACCGGTCAGGCAATGATAGAAACTGACCTTGAAATCTCTGTTTTCATGACATTATGTAGAAATTCCTTACCCAAATCTTGTAGTCAAGAGAACTGTGAGCCATTTTGATGTTCATTCCAAAACTTCTTGTAATTTAATTTCCTAAAAAGTCTTGGTGTTTTAAATGTCAGATACTTTATGATTTGCTGGTTGAATGAAGGGATGATGTTGCAGTTGCTTTTATGGCAGGGAAAACTTCTGGTTTTGTCAGCACTTTTCTGATTATTGAGGCAGACGATGCAAAATCTTAAATTTCCGCAAGCCCAAAGGATACCTTAAACGATTGCCAGATTCCTTAAGCAAGTGTGCAAGTACCTACTATTGTTCATTTGGTCTGTATGTGTGATGGTGAATGTAGCAGGCAGGTATTGTGTCCGTCTGTATCCTGTATATTGCGATGTCATCAATTATTCAAGTGCAATTAAGCTTGATTGCCTGTAAGAAGTCAGTGGGGACATTCATGCCAGTGGTCATGTGTCATCCATCTTGTGTTGTGGCAGTGGTGTGGAGAAGAAAGAATAAAGACTTGCAATGTCTATATTTTGTTGAATTGGTTTGTTTTAGATTACCATGGTCCAGTGTCAATAAAATCAAATCTTAGTCCTACAAATCTCTGCTACACAAAGATCTGAGGACATCCCGTTACGGGTCACATCAGAATGACCTTTTTTGTTATCTTGACGTCTTTTAAAATGACTATTCCAAGAATATCTGCATTCATACAGTGTTTCTGTTCTGCAGCTAATTCTTGTAATCAACTTTCTTTCAAAGTAGAGTCTGTTGTGAGCATGGTGAGGAAGTCAGGTCTTATTTACAATGTTGGTGAAGGAAATCATAATACAGTCTACGAGAATGTTTATGGTATGCTTTGCATTAGTGGAGATTCTTACAGCCAGAATGCTTCCCAATTGATATGCACTCATTCTGTCCAACAACCTGTTCCACAAAGTGTTCTTAGTGCTATGTTTGTCGTAATTCCGATACTTTATCATAGGCGTGCGATCAACGTAGCACTAAGATCTTTTTGTGGAACAGGGCCCAGGCTAGTAACCACTAAGAGGCTTTAAATTTATTTTAAGTATATTAATAATTATTCACATGAGGTGGTCTACAAGCTATCACTGTGAATAAAGTATATTATGTTTTCAGGGGAACAAATGCTATCCTTCGGCTTTTGAAGAAGAAAGATAACAAATGCAGTCAAAATGTCAAATTTTTAGGATAAAGTGACAGGTGGGTCTGTAAAACTAGAAATTAAATTGGTTTGGCCTAATGGAGGATTGACAACAAATATATTTCTAAATGTTACATTCTTTAGGCTGATGTGATAAGGGACTGGCTACGCTGTACTCAAAGTATTATATTGGGCATAGATGTATTCAGCAAGAGGAAAACTGATGCAGGCTTATGTAAGCAGATATAATATTTTTCATAAAAGTGACCAGTATGATGTTTTTTAAGATGCACAGGGTCCATTGGTTGATTTTTATTGTTCAGGGGGTAGTGTTTGCCCAGTCACATAAATGACTGCAATTTGATCTGCAGAGTTGCATCCCTTTGGTATGCCAGGAATGTATGATCATGAGTTTGATACCCCATTTGCAATATTATGTTCCTAGATTTGGCAGTACGAAAACCGTAGTCGTGGGTTTCACCAAAATAGTAAGCATCTAAGACTTTCATGACTTATTCCTTCCGAATTAAACCAACAAGCTGTGATATAACTGAAATACTGTTCAAAGCAATGTTAAACCAATATCACTCTGCGTGGCTCAAAGGGGAGATAAGCACTATAATGAGAGAATTAAAAATTTCAGCCTTTTCTTTGGTATTGAGTTACTAGATGTTGCTCTCTGACATGTTTATATAATATATTAATCTGAACGCCTGCCATGTTTGATTTTGCATCAGCTAGAGTACACAAACTGACCTGTCACTGGCCATTGGCAGAGGTAGCCATTACCGCCATTACTGACCCCGCAGGGCTAATGTTTTCTGACTGCTGGTCAGTGCCTGTCACTTCAGGGAGATCAAACAGAGGGAGTAGGTAGTGGGTGCTTGTATATAGATGTCTGTAGGATCCCTGTACACAAACAACCACCGATGGAGGGGTGAATAACTGTAGAATAGGCAGTCGTAGCGTCTCCTTGTCATGGTCAGAATAGGTCCCAGCAACGATGGAGGGGTGAATAACTGTAGAATAGGCAGTCGTAGCGTCGCCTTGTCTTACATAAAAGAAGTCCCAGCAACGGTGGAGGGGTGAATAACTGTAGAATAGGCAGTCGTAGCGTCTCCTTCTCTTGGTTAGAATAAGTCCCAGCAACGATGGAAGGGGTGAATAACTGTAGAATAGGCAGTCGTAGCGTCTCCTTTTCTTGGATAAAAGAAGTCCCCGCAACGATGGAGGGGGGAATAACTGTAGAATAGGCAGTCGTAGCGCCTCCTCCTCCTGGTAAGAATAGGTCCCAGCATTGACTGCAGAACATGCAATACTAGAGTCTCCTTTTCTGGGTTAGGATTTCATCCTAGTAGGGCGTGCTTGTATAAGAGGGTTGGGTCAGACTCTCTGACTTGGTTGGACATTGCTCACAATATCAATCATAGACGTGTCTGGTCCAGAGTTGATAATTAGTAGGCCACTGTCAATAATTAGCCACTATTTCTTGAAGAGTTCTGTCTGCAGCATTAAACAACAGGCAAACAAGCTGAATAAAACTTGACCCACCATTATGTATCCAGTAATGCAAATCTTGACAGTGTATGCAGTTGTGTACCCGCAATGCTGCACCATTATGGCTTACGCCTTCTCTTTCATCACATGTAATTATGGAAATGTCAGTGGCCAATGTCTACATGCTGCAGAGTGCTTTATGTTGCTCACAAATGCCAGTTTCTTTCGACAAAAGTTTCATCTTTAATTATTACTTCAAAGTCTCCTAATTGAGATACGTCTTCTTAATCATAGTTTTAATTGGTACTTCTTAATCATAGGTTTAATTGGTACTTAACGAGAAACAATAATATGGGACCAAGTGTAAAAGTGTCAGTGTTGAATTCCCAGTATTTATGTGTTTATACAGTTCATGTTTAAGAACATACTTGGTTTATTTCGGTCTGGCCAGTTTGTGATAATGCTACTCTACCCTGCTGAGAACATCAATACCAAACAGTGAGATATGTTCTGATCTCGACATGATGTGCAGGTTTTGTGAGATATCGTCAGTGTTATATCACATTTCTTTATAACAGGTTTGTTTACAATGTGGTTTTTTTATTTGGCGCCAAGATGAAGTTGGGTAAGTTTGGAAGTGTAGTTCTAACTCGGAACTAACAATCCAGGGACGACAGCGCCAACGAGAGGCATTGTGTGTGTGTTGTAAAATGTTGCAAGATTAAAATCACATAGCAGATCTTATCTCTGTTTACAAATCTTTGGATTTATTTAACTGTTGATCGGAGCTGCGTTTATTTGAAGATTAGAAATCATGTATTACCCTTATTTCTCAAATATCGGACATTCCATCGTCCTTGATCCGAAAGAGAAATGGGAGTACAGATTCGATGAGGAGAAGAAGTTAACTGTTGAAGGCTGCTCGGTCTAATAATGTTACAAGAAATAATGTTCAATAATATTCAACCTAATTAGAACCCTACCCTTCACATGTGGCCTCATGACAAATGTAAGATTTGAACACTCCCACCTCCCGAACACACTCGTCATCATGCTCCACTGCTTCAAGTGTTCTACATACAACATGCTAGTTAGGCAGTAGATGAGAGTCAGGGTTCCCATTTAGGAATTTGTACAACTCATTCTAACTCAGCTAATAGAGTGCTGGGGCACTGTGCAGAAATAAAACCTTATGATACCATTGGTATATATAAATGCCCTGTTTCACCAGCAGTGATTTTATCCACAAGCCTGAAGTTCAGGGCTGCCTGTGTCTTGTAAGATAAGCTTGTACTAGTCCAATACCACTGGTTTCATGATACGCCAGAACAAATAGTAAGAAATGATGAAATCACTGAAACACAGCTCTAAATTCTCTTGCTTCATATATTAATTTATTATTATCTAAAAAACAAAAACTTGTTATCAACCAAAAACAACAAGTTTTTAATTAAGGGATGGTTATTAAATGTAATAGTTGGTGGGCGCTTCCTCTATCACCGTGTTTTCGTGTTCAGCCATACTTACAAGTTGCGCTGTGCAACTTCTGCCATTATAGGAGGTAACTCTATCAGTTCTGTTCTCTTTTAAGCATATCGCGATCTCACTAACTGACTTCAAGTATCATCTGGGCCTAAGTATTGGGGGTGTGGGGTAGCCCAGTGGTTAAAGCCTTCGCTCATCATGCCGAAGACCTGTGGTCATTTCCACATTTGGGTACAATGTGAGAAGCCCATTTATGGTGTCCCCTGCTGTAATATTGCTGGAATATTGCTAAAAGTGGCTTAAAACAATACCCACTCACCTAAGTATCTATCATAGGTATTGGTGTAGTGATTAGGTCAATGAGGTGTGGTGAGAAGGTTGAATAGGTAGGTTTACCTGGTGAGTGGGATAGTGATTGGGTGAGTGGGGTATTGAATAGATGGGTTTGCTGGATAAGTGGCAAAGTGATTGTGTGAGTGGGGTGTTGAATAGATGGGTTTACTGGATAAGTGGCAAAGTGAGTGGGTGAGTGGGGTGTTGAATAGATGGGTTTGCTGGATGAGTGGCATAGTGATTGGGTGAGTGGGGTATTGAATAGATGGGTTTGCTGGATAAGTGGCAAAGTGATTGGGTGAGTGGGGTGTTGAATAGATGGGTTTACTGGATAAGTGGCAAAGTGATTGGGTGAGTGGAGGGTTGAATAGATGGGTTTGCTGGATAAGTGGCAAAGTGATTGGGTGAGTGGGGTATTGAATAGATGGGTTTACTGGATGACTGGCATAGTGATTGGGTGAGTGAGGTGTTAAATAGATGGGTTCACTGGATGAGCGGCATTGGGTGAGTGGGGTGTTGAATAGATGGGTTTACTGGATGACTGGCATAGTGATTGGGTGAGTGGGGTATTGAATAGATGGGTTTGCTGGATAAGTGGCAAAGTGATTGGGTGAGTGGGGTGTTGAATAGATGGGTTTACTGGATGAGTGGCATAATTATTGGGTGAGTGGGATGTTGAATAGATGGGTTTACTGGATGAGTGGCATAGTGATTGGGTGAATGGGGTATTGAATAGATGGGTTTGCTGGATAAGTGGCAAAGTGATTGTGTGAGTGGGGTGTTGAATAGATGGGTTTACTGGATGAGTGGCATAATTATTGGGTGAGTGGGATGTTGAATAGATGGGTTTACTGGATGACTGGCATAGTGATTGGGTGAGTGAGGTGTTAAATAGATGGGTTCACTGGATGAGCGGCATTGGGTGAGTGGGACGTTGAATAGATGGGTTTACTGGATGACTGGCATAGTGATTGGGTGAGTATTATTCATATGTATATACAATATGATAGTGATATTCATTGAACATATATGCTTTCAATTTTTCGTGTCGGATTATGGTCTGAGATTTCAGGTTTGTTAATTGTCTTGACATGTATTAGTCCTGCTGTGTTCTCAAACAGGATAATGGAGGCTTTCTTATGCATTTCATAAATAATAACGCAGATCATGCTGAGAATATCATGGACCTTCCTTCTCAGGTTTAGTCGAGGTGTATGAATACATGATGCAATGGTTACATGGCATCTTATGTGATGATCAATTGTTACTCAGTATGGTGACACTTTTTCGGACATTACAGACTTTGATGGTTAATAATGACTAATGATATATGTGTCCGATGGTTAATATTTGATTTCCTCAACTACTGAAAATTTTAGTCTTAATATTTGTTATGTATATGAGTTGTTGTTGTTTTTATGACAGGGTCCGATGATTAATATTTGTTTTCCTCTACTACTGAGGGTTTTAGTCATAATATTTGTTAATTATCGATGTTGCTTTTTTACATATACGTACATCATGTTTTGAAGGTGAATCCAAAAGTATGTAAATTACTTTCATGTTGATTGTCTCGCTAAACATTACAGATCCATTTGTTGCCATTTCGTAAACTCTTCCAATATAACAACACCACTACTGCATAAAACAGTGTTGTTAAAAAACCAGGCCTGAAGTCTGAAGCAAACTTTGTGAAGGCAAGCTAGTCACACAGGCTTGTTGTTGACAAGCAGTCTAATATTTGCTGTTTTCCATCCTCACAACTTTGCCAAGGTGTCTTCTGGTTAGATTTGCGGTGTGGCATTCCTCCACATTCACGGCTGCCGATAGTGTCGTTGATGGGGAGGCTTGCCATCCGCCATTATACTGGGACGATTTTTGGCAGTCGACTCGTTACCTTAGCTGAAAATCCTGATGAGGAAGACGGTTTGTTCCGATTCTATTTTTGTTATGTGTTTTTGCTGATTGGTTTATATAAATCATGTTTTTGTCCCAAAGGTTGGCTGAGAGAACAGATGTTTAAGAGAAGGTATACATGTTTTTCCACTTTCTTTAAGAGAGTTTTGACAGTCTGGCTGCAGCATCTGTGACGTTGTCTGTTGCTGTACGTGTAGACTCTCACTACAACAGACGTTTTGCTTCAATTGCTCCATCAAAATGAAGGATGCCGAATAATGTTTTTCATGGTGGAAAGAAATATGAATGTCTATTTTCTTATTGTTTGAAACTATTACTGTAAGACTGAACATCTTGGCTTCGTATCTCAGACTAAATATTTGGCATATGACATTTTTCCTGTTCTTTCATCTTCTTCTATACTTCATTTTCGTTTCGTTTATTGTTGTTTGTTTAAGAGGGTATTATGTCAGAAGAGTTAGAACAAAACTCAAATACCTTCCTAGCTGCGGTAACAATATAATGCTTATGTAATATTAGGAAATTTGTACTAGCCTGCAAGAATTTGTACTAGCGCGCACGAATTTGTACTAGCTCGCAATAATTTGGACTAGCCCGCACAAATTTGTACTAGCCCGCAAAAATTTGTACTAGCCCGCAAAAATTTGTACTAGCCCCGTGCTAGTAGGCCGGTGTTCTCCTAACCCTGTGTTAAGGAAGTCCTGGTGATCATTCACTCGGTTCTGCCTGAAGTGTTGTGGTGGAGATCGGAGTTTGATTCTAACATGGATACACCATGGGAAACCCATGCTTGGGGTCCTCCTTGTCATGTTGCTGCACAATCTCATTAAAATCAGATCTTAGTTCTCGCTATCGCTAAACAAAGATCTGAGGACATCCAGTTATGGGTCACGTCAGAACGACCTTTCATCCAACCAATCAGAGCGTCGCTTACCAAATCATGAAAGTGACAGTCGGAATGTGTTTTCTCATCAAGCAACCACGATATATTTGACACGGGGTATTCCGAATGACAGTTCCGGGTTTTATGATTATATCTATGCAATCTAGGCCATCTATAAGCCATTCCAGAATGTTCTTCTTTTCAGTTTTAACATTTTTAATCGAGATTACATCAAAATATGTTTCGAAGCATTGTTGCAAGTTTGAAACTAGTGTCCTTAAGCTCGAGAAAGCTGCCTTCTGATTGGCATATGTCGATTTCTTGTCAGTCATTTCATTGGTCAAAATTCACGAAAGGTCATTCTGACATGACCCGTAATGGGATGTCCTCAGATCTTTGTTTAGCGGTAGCGAAAACTAAGATCTGATTTTAATGAGATTGGTTGCTGCAATGTTGATGAAATTGACCTTAGACTTCTCTCATCCACTCATTAATACAACATCGATCCAACATATACAAAAGTACATCTTTGTTGGGAAGTGTCGAGCCATTCCAGGTCAAATGGTCTCTACCCTTGTCAAGGTCTGACAGGTACGATGATCTGTCGCCATAGCAATCAGGTAATTGGCAGATGTGATTTCATCTGTGTGATGTGCAGGTGGGCTGAGGTCAGCCAGTACACTAAGCATGTTTACTCTTACCCTGTAATTTGTAAAGACATATTTCACAACCTTGTCAGTTGCCCCTTGCCGAAGCATCATGCGGAATATCATGTTGTGATGTTTGTGGCATTGCTGGTGTTGGGCCAGTCTTTATCCTCTGCTGTTCTGGCTGTGGTTGAGTGATCCAATCGGGAGCATAGTACCTCCTTTGTAGCAGTTACCTGATCCTTCTATGTTGATGAGAAAAACAAGCTGGAGAGAAATGTATGGTTTCAGATTTAGACATAAGTAGCAGGAAGCTCAGGATACATTTTCTAGCTTTTGAATCTTCTTTGTTTGATGTATACACTGAGAATTTAAGTCACCAATTTAGAAGAGAAGATTTAGAAGAAAATAAAAGTATAATTCTTTAGTACAGCGCTTTAGGTTGTTATATATTTGTGGATTATTCAGTAGAAAGCTCGAAGCTGTAGATTCTAGATTTCAACTTTATATCAACCATGACATGATTTTAAGTGACAGAAATCACTGGAATCAATTGATTCCAGAAGTGGAATCAACTCTCCCCTTGTTGTTTTTGCTGTGGTTGATTATTAGGATTTCTTTATAATTTTGCATAATGACCTATAGTTGCTTCCATTTCAGGTAGATAACATGAGTTAAAACCAACTGGACAAGTGGTTTATTAGACTAACATTTAGTCTCTGAAATCTTATATTACACAATATCCTTCTTGACTCTAAAAATAAAAAAATACCCTATGCTGATTTCAGAGTGGGGAATAGAGCTAGCTTGAGCTGGCTAGACTTGCTTTTGTATGCATTTCTAGATTATTATTTTTTCATAAAATAAATATATTCCACGGTCATGGTGCAGGACTAGTGGTTTATTTGCCCTTCCATATTTTCACAAGGCTGGGGATGAGCCTGCCCCTGTGTCTGACCCTGGGCTAAGTGATCCAT
The DNA here is from genome assembly GCF_022045235.1 of Haliotis cracherodii. Lineage (NCBI taxonomy): Eukaryota > Metazoa > Mollusca > Gastropoda > Lepetellida > Haliotidae > Haliotis > Haliotis cracherodii. Next base: position 51,969,772 of record NW_027266308.1, on the reverse strand, counting down.
GACACGTGAAAATGCCAGGTTTCAGAAATTTTGGTTCAGTGCCATACAATGCTCAGAAATTGACGGATATTTGCTTTTTCTGGGTCACTGTCCTGGGACCTAACATTCTGAAGCTACAGTCTCTGTTAGTGTGGAAAATACAGGACACCTTTGCACAATAATCCAGAAAGAACTTTTGGTATTTTGTTATTGTTAAATTCACCAGAGAACATCCCTTGTTCATAAGATTGAGAGTTCAAATTGTGTAGAGACTGATTCATAGGTAAGCCTATGTCAATATTAGTGAAGGGGATAATGATAGGTGTTTGGATTCCTATCTGTTGTGGCTCAGTAGTTCTGTTGATGATATGTCTTTCAATCGGTATGCCATGTTTGCCATTCAAAATAATACACATTTTGCTGGCAGTTAAGATGTCAAGGTTTGATTAGAGTCTCTCCTCTTGACCAGCAGATGACCCTGTGTCAGATATTCTGTTAGCACTATACCCATGTCTTTGTGTTTAACCATAGGGGTACAGTTAGTCTGTCTCACAGTCTCTGAGGGGCTGTCGGGTAGCCTAGTGGTTAAGGCGTTCGCTCGTCACGCCGAAGACCCGGGTTCGATTCCCGACATGGGTACAATGTGTGAAGCCCATTTCTGGTGTCACCTGCCGTGATATTGCTGTAATATTGCTAAAAGCGGCGTAAAACCATACTCACTCACTCCCTCACAGTCTCTGAACCCTTCCGCCCAGCCTTTTCTGTAATGCTATAGCCCTAAATGAAGCAAGTCTGGATTTTCCACTGGTTCAGTTCTCCCATCTCACGTGTGGACTCCTTTCGATTTAAATGTAGTTGCTTGTTTCTTTTAAAATGAGCGTTTGTCTACATCATTCCCATGTCTATGGATTTCACTAAAGGTTTTTAGTCTGCTACTTTAGCCACTAGCCCAAAGCCCGAGTCTAGTCAAATTCTGTTCAGCCTTGTAAACATGGCTGAATAATAGTCGACAAACTATGCTGAAAATGATGCATAGAGCCATGTTTGGGAAACCTTGCTTAGATTTGTCTGTGGCTTTGGTCACTTTTGGGAGCCATGCTTTACCACGCGCTATAAACGAGTTAGCGCTGTATTGAAGGGCGCAATAACGAGGGAACACTGTATATCCAACAAAAAAGATTCAAAAGCTACAAAATGTATCCTGAGCTTCCCGCTACCTATGTCTTAATCTGAAACCATACATTTCTCTCCAGCTTGTTTTTCTCATCAACATAGAAGGATAAGGTAACTGCTACAAAGGAGGTACTATGCTCCTGATTGGAATCACTCAACCACAGCCAAATTTCTATGTTACCCTACACAACAACCTCTTCAAGAAAATTGTCCTAGGGATCGAGTGAGTGAGTGAGAATTGTTTTACTCTCCTTTTTCCAATAATCCAGCAATATCACAGCAGGGGACACCATAAATGGGCTTCACACATTGTACCCATGTGGGGAATCAAACCAAACCCTTTCGCATGACAAGCAAACACTTTTACCCCTAGGCTTGTACCTCTACAGCTCGTTTGCTGCAAGAGTTATTTAAATCTTGGGACTCCCTAAACTGTCATTTTTGATAATTGGATTACCACAAATAACTTTCATGTTTAGTTTCAAGCATTGCAATAAGGTCTTTATATCAGTCAGAATATGTGTACAGCGTACTTTAATCTAAAGATCAAGATTACACTTAAAATCTCAACCTCAGTACTAGAACTACCAAGAGTGCTCCAAAGGTCAAATACCTGATAAAAAGGCTAATATGAAATGTGATAGCGCTAATTATGGGCTGTGGGTTGAGGTTCCAACCAGGGCGATCAACAATTCACCTTGCAACAGATGTTGGTATTATTGTTTTGTGGTTGTTGATCAGGTGAAAGGTAAAACTACGAGGGGTGGAGGTGGAGGTTTCTCGAATCACGACAGGCAGTGTTTGTCTGGAGGCGAACCTACCCTTCTGGCAAAGTAAACCCTGCAAAATGGCAGGAGGTTGTTTTAAAGTTCACAACTTGTTTACACTGGTACTATTTATAGGAAATGTCATGTGAGATGAAAAAGTTGATTACGTTTCTAGCTGTTTTGCTCTCTTACCTTTTGCCAAGTGCCAAATATCCCCTCATTTACCTTGTTAGAGCATTGGCGATGTTGATGTATGCAAAAAACTTATCAGTTGTGTAATTCGCCCACTTTTGTAGGTAAATGGAATGCTTTTTATGGTTACAGATTTTGAAGCGATCTTGCAGCCAAGTGCTTTAATGACCAAAAACTCATTTTGTGGTGGAATAAGTGCTTTGAAGTACTTTTCTATGTTTATTTTTCATGAAAATCTACAATAAACTTGAAACGAATTGGTCATTCTATTTTATGTCAGTTAAGATTGTATGCATTTTTCTATTCCCATCTGAAAAGGGTTTAATGAGTTTTATTTGCTGCAGAACAGTTTGTTTGAATGAGATTTAACGAGGGTTGACTTGTGTTGCAACTGTAGACATTCAGATTTAATTTACATCGAAGTTTGAGGAATGTTGTCAGCTCAGGAATACATAAGTAGTTGTTGGAAGTTTTATTTAAACTTTACACTGAACTTTATGTAACTAATGGGAGGGAGAGGACATTCATCCTTGTTCATGGAAATAGTTGCGATTGGATTGTGAACTTTTCACTGAAATATTCTCAGAGTCTGTTTTTGACAGAAATGTCGTCCGTCAGTTTCTTGACATGTTGAGACAGTAATTATTTTTCTAATTTAACAAGCCCCAGATGGATAATACAATTATGGGATAGTGTCATAGTGATTATATTTTCAGTTTTTGTGAATTTTTTCTAAAGGAAATTTCATACTTTTTCTCAACAATCAGCCTATCCCAGAGATTAAAATATTCACTCATCACACCGAAGGCCATACTCACTCACTCATTCAACAGTTGTAACAGCCCAGATGCAAATACTAGTTTTATATTCAGCCAGAAAAAATACTGTAGTTTCAAAGTAGTGTAGCTGTAATGATAAGATTTAGTTTTGGCAATTTCACGCAGCTTGGTTGTAAGTCAAATGAGTTTGAACTGTTTAAGGAAAAGATAAATATCTTTTGATATTTCCTTTTGACGTTAAATTTACCATTCCTAAATGCCAGTCCAATTATTTGTTTTTGCCCAAATAAATTGTCAATATGCTTGAAGGCAGTTTTCAGGTAGGAAATAAATGTAAAGTGGTGACCAGGTTGATAACTTCTTGAAAAATCATGTTTTGATAAATGTTGAAACACTAATCATGCTAATGCAAGCTAAACCATGTTAGAAATAAGCATACGTTGATTACGTCCGATTAAACATCGCCCTGTTCCTTTTTGTATCCCAAGAATAAGATCAGCTTACATATAAAACATGAAAACTAACTGAATCTGGCCTTAAAACAGAATTTTCACTACTCATCCTCTGAAAATGAAAGTATCTTTTGTGGACATCAAGTGTCGTGCATGTCCCAATAAACATTCCATTCTTCTTTTACAAGTTTATCCAGTGCAATAAACATATTTTATCCCAATCTGTATCCCAACTGTATTTCCCTACTGATTGTCGCTGTGGGCAGAGCCAATATTTCATCTCGCAAGCCGATGATGCATTGTTTACTGATCCTATAGATTATCAAGGCGTGATCTGGAGACAGGCCAGGCTTGTCATGCGTAATGAAAGTGGCTAATCATAGACAAGAGATAACGATCTTCACCTCTACATCATATATACCACTGTATCTTATCATATGCAGTATGAATGACAGCTTTTCTGACTATAAGGACACAACTGAGGTATGTTATGTTTTTATAACCTACTTATATACGTTACTTTCAAGTGACAAAGTTTAAGTGTGAGACAGCCTGACCTGGGCTGAACTAATTTGAGCAGAGGTATGAGATTTGATGAGTTCCTACCAACCACGTTTGGCCATGTACATACGTCTTAACATTTACCTGCTGAAGCTCTGGATTCAAGTTTAGAATGTCACATGCTTAGCTGCGGATTGTGGATAGCATATTTATTACTTCGACCTTAAAATTTACTGAGGTGTTATGATGGGTGAGGCTTTGTTTGCCAAGATGTGAGGCTAATTTGAGTTTAAAGTGATAATGATTGGGTATGAGACAAGGAAGTGTTATCTCACCAGTTCTATTTTAACTTTTCGTTTAAAAAGAAATTTACCTTTGTTTCATTGTTCCTTTAGAAGAGTGTTTGTTAGATGTGTGTCATAAGGTCATGGTGTAGGTGTGGCGACCGTTCTGTCAAGTGTCCGTGTCACATTGATGTATTATAGTAATGTTATAGTACATGGATGAAGGATCTCACTGGCAGGTCAGATTTTGCACTCATCTGACATTTCTCAATATGAATAAGAACTGAGAAGACAAAATGTAGCTATTGACAGAAAGTTTACTTGTTATCTCAATAAAGGATACCCAGTCAGTGGATAAGGGTATGGAGGCTGCTTATTTGAACAGAGTGCTGAGTACATGAAATACAGTGTTTTCATATCCAGATATTTGGGACAACATTTTTTTACTGGACATGAAATATTATATTATTATTTTAGCTTCATCACTGATCGTCTGAGACCTGCATCACTTCAGGCTTTTTTTTCCTTTTTGAGATGTGATATAACTGAAATACTGTTCACAGCAGTGTTAAACCTAAACTAACATTTAGTCTATGAAATCTTATATTACACAATACTCTTCTCGCCTCTAAAATTAAACAAATAATTTTCCTGATGCTGATTGCTGTGGAATAGAGCTAGCTAGAGCTGGCTAGACTTGCTTTTGTATACATATCTAGATATTTTTCCCCATAAAATGTATATATTCTACAGTCATGGTGCAGGACTACGTTAAACCCAACTCACTTGCATGTCTCATCACTGACGTTCATCACCATCACTTTCACAACACAAAATATATTTAAAACTATAAATGTTTCTAATTTCCTAGAAATATAATATGCTGACTAGAAAGTATGTTATGGGTATATAACTGCCTCCCAGATGTTGGCGTGTGATACCTATGTGTAAAATGGGTATGTGATACTGATGTGTGATATGGAATGTGATAACAAATATAAACAACAGCAAAGTGGCAGTGAACATGTGGTATTGGCTATAGGAGGAGATGGTCATAGCTGGTGTTTAAAAGGTGAAGTGGTTGTCTTTAACCTTTTCAGTGTGCTTTGATCCAGACCAGTGTTGTTTGTTGACCCCTTCACATGTGAGGAATGTAGGGTATATGTGGGTACCTGCTCTACTATGTAGTGTATGTATGGAATAGACATGAAGGGCCAGGTCCAGATTGTGCTGTCAGGGTTTAGTCTTGGTGGGACATTTGGCATGGAGTAAGAGAACTATGTTGAGAGTCACTTGAGGCGTAGTGGCAGTGTTGATCCAGTTGTTATCTGCATGAGTAGTATTGGCAGTATTGATCCAATTGTTTTATAGACGAGTAGTATTGGCAGTATTGATCCAATTGATTGTGGTGTACAAGTGTAGTATTGGCTGTATAGGTCTCTTCGGTGTATCTGCATGAGTACTATTGGCAGTATCAATCTACCTGGTGTGTCTGCATGAATAGTATTGGCAGTATTGATCTACTGGGTGTGCCTGCATAAGTGGTATTAGCACTCAGTCTTGAGACATTTTGAAGATAAACATGTGCATTACCAAACCAGTTGCTCTAATGGCATGCCAAGGACAAATCCCCTTGTTTTGATCTTGCCAATCCATTTTGCTGCGTGAGTAACTGATTGACAGTATTGATCCAATTGTTGCGTATCATGTGTGTATCATTGACAGTTTTGTGTCATCTGCAGCTTTGTGACATCCAGTTGATGTGTATCATTTGGCATTGTTGGCACTATTGATCCAATAGCTTACTTTTGGGCAGTTTAGATCCTTGTGGTGTTTAGTATTGACAGTATTGACCCAATAGCTGTGTGTCCACTACATGTGTAGTATTGGCGCTATTGACTGAGTATCCCCTTTGTGGCAACTGCAGTATTGACCCAATTGTTAAGGGTTATCCATGTTGTTCTTTTGTGCAGTTTAGATCCTTGTGGTGTTTAGTATTGACAGTATTGAGCCAATAGCTGTGTGTTCTCTACATGTGTAATATTGGCAATATTGACCTAATTGTGTGTCATCTGGATACTGGATAGTGTAACAGTATTGACCTAGTTCAAAAGGATCATCAGGGTAGTATTGGATCACCTTTGGTGTAATGGTAGTAAAGACCTATATTTGCAGATCATCTGGATAATAATAGCAATATTGACCTAGTTGCTGTTGCATGACTGTTTAATATATTGACATTTTTCACTGAGTTACAGCAGTATTGGCTGAGGTACATTTTGTCACCTGAGTTAAAAATTGCATTCATGCCTGATTATTGACCCAATTGATGGTTATCTAGGTTGTACTTTGGCCAGTATTGAGCTTGGTGGTGTGTAGTATTGACAGTATTGACCTAGTTGATGTGTGTCCTCTGCATGTGTCATGTGTCATCAGGATTATAGGTCATCTGGATAGTACTTACCTGTCATTATAGGTCATCTGGATAGTACTTACCTGTCAATATAGGTCATCTGGATAGTACTTACCTGTCAATATAGGTCATCTGGATAGTACTTGCCTGTCAATATAGGTCATCTGGATAGTACTTACCTGTCATTATAGGTCATCTGGATAGTACTTACCTGTCAATATAGGTCATCTGGATAGTACTTACCTGTCAATATAGGTCATCTGGATAGTACTTACCTGTCAATATAGGTCATCTGGATAGTACTTACCTGTCATTATAGGTCATCTGGATAGTACTTACCTGTCAATATAGGTCATCTGGATAGTACTTACCTGTAATTATAGATCATCTGGGTAGCACTTACCTGTTAATATAGGTCATCTGGATAGTACTTACCTGTCATTATAGGTCATCTGGATAGTACTTACCTGTCATTATAGGTCATCTGGATAGTACTTGCCTGTCATTATAGGTCATCTGGATAGTACTTACCTGTCAATATAGGTCATCTGGATAGTACTTACCTGTAATTATAGATCATCTGGGTAGCACTTACCTGTTAATATAGGTCATCTGGATAGTACTTACCTGTTATAATAGGTCATCTGCCCGGTAGTATTGGTAATATTCACCCAGTTGTATTGGATCAAGTTTTTTAAATGACTCAATTGTTGATAGCTATATGGGTGCATTGGCAATATTGAAAATATTGTTGTATTGTCAGTGTTGACAATATTGCTCCAATTGTATGTCAGTCAGCAGGTAGAATCAAGTTAACCCAGTTGAGTATTGCCAAGGTAGTATTTTTGCAGTAATGACCCAGTTGTTATAGATCATCGAAGTCGTAATGGTGGTATGGATTGGATGTCAATGTTAGGCATTGACCCACTTGTAGAGATTATCTTGGTTGTATTTGACAACAATAACGATATTGACCCAATTATCAAATGAATCCGTTTCTGACCGATAGTTGTAATCATGTCAATATTTTGCTGTTGTTTTTAATGCTTTAACTAAACCAGTATAGAGTAACGTATTATCACCACAATGCTACGGATACAATACATTGACTGTTAATGTAAATGTTAATAACACAAATGAGAATGTATTCTATTTGTATCAAATACATTCTGAATATATACATACACATGTTCTGACTGCATAATGTAAAGCCAACATATTCAATTTTAGTAACCACGATACGGGACTTGTATGCCATATCACCATGATGAACAGCTACGTGAACAAATTTACTTCAGCTATCAGTGTGACCCATATTTCACAATTCAGTTCATCTTAAATTAATTTCAAGAGCATGATTTCATCAATAAAAGTAGCTAGGACCTCCACCATGTCGACTGAATACTTTTGCATGGTCTGGCTTATTGAAGTCTCATTGCATGGAAAATTGTCAGCCACGAAGTGATTGAAATCAATGCATGTAACAGGACAAAGATCAGCGTAAAAAGAATTACGGTATGTGCAAATAAATTACAAAATAACCTTCTGTCCTTGAGTATTTTATGATCAGCTGTTACATGTCACTCTAAAAGACAACTGAATAAGGTTATTTTGTGCTCACACATACAAAATTCAATATGACAGCCTTTGAAAAATATTTTTATATTGACGTAACAAGGTGCTCAGGTTTGGAGCAAGTTATTACCTATAACAGTACAAAGGTAGGGAGATACATCACAATGTTGAACAGCAGACGTGCACCTGAAGACGTCTGCCTCTTTGTGAAGGTCATCAGGGGTGATGCTAGTTTGTTTGCTTGAAGCAAGGCAGATGCGTGCTGTTTATCATGTGGAGACTGACTGTGTTACTCGGGTATATCGACTGCCTTATTTACATCCTGTCCGCACACAGTAGCCGTGGGGTGCAACTGCAACAATATGCACTTATCTTCAATTTAATAAATGATTTCAATGAATAGTTTGTATTTTTATAATTTGTATAAAAGGGTTTAAATTTGAGGCTGTAAATGAAAAATGAAATTGCTAGATTGTGTGTAGTTATTTGGATGAATGAATTATCATAGTAGTCCTTTGTAAAGTGCTCGACTTATATCACAGGGAGACATGCTCAACACATTGGAGATCCTGGGTCCCATTGCCCAGATTGATTATTGCTCTACCTCTACTGTAATTACTAAACCCTCAAAAGCTTTATATAGCCCATGTAGATATAAAATGCCCTTCTAATGTTAAAACAATGGCGAAAGTTTGAAATTTGTATTAGCCCGCAGGAATTTGTACTAGCCCCGTGCTAGCGGGCTATTGTTAAGTTCTAACCCGACCATAATATAATGCTGAAGTATGGGTGTTGGGGCCTTGCAATTGCTTTGCTTGGTGAAATGGGCTGAGGCTTATTATTTAGCCTGCAGTCAATGTGCTTGTCAGTTTTCTGGAAAACCACTGTTGTCTGAGACAGAAATCATGAGGATCTGTTGCACTACTTTGGGAAAAGCAGCAAGCAGCCATGGTTTGCCTGTAGCGTACTGGTTTGCCTCCGTGGTTGGTCATAACATATGACGAGTCATCTGAATAACACCATATTTGTGAACTATAAAATAAATAGGACATATTGAAGTGTTTGGAGTATACCTTTAACAGTTTGCTAGAGTGGAGAAGTAGCATATTCTGCCTTGATATATACTATACATGTATCTCAATTTTCTATTCTGTCAAGAATGATGAGGAAAGCCTATATTTACCTAGAATTCCAATCAGAACTTATCAACTTTTGACAAAAAACGTTTTTTTTCAATGTGTGACTTATTCTGATGGATTTATATATAAAAACCTTTATTGTTTTGCAAAACATGCATACAGACCAGCATGCATCACCAAATATTCCAGCTATGATATAACCTGCATGTGAAGAAGTTCACTGGCATCTACACCTCCATTACTATCAACATGAATCATGATAGAAGCCTTGATAACATGCTCCATTTTCCACCAGTGTACTCAATGATCTGACATCACTTTCATTGCTATGTTCTTACAAAAAGTTAAAAAGCAGCTGAGCTATCATTTTGAGTATTGGGCTACCTTTCGCCATTATTTCTATGATATGAGCTGAGGTATGTCTTGGTGCACTCGCTTGGCTCAGTAAGGTGCACGTGGTGTTTGCTCAGCTCAACATAATCCTACTTCCGACACTGAAGAGTAGCAATGTCACTCTTACCGATTAGTTATAATAACAAACCGTCTGTTGATTCGCCACTGGCATTCTATTTTTGTCATGTTTTGTTTTTCTGGGGTAGAAATTAGCAATAATTCTTACGGTTAAAGGAAAGTGTTTGTTATGAAAATATGTTTTTGTTGGAGTCTGTAAGATGACCTGAAGATAGGTGTTATCAAAACTAAAACATAAATTGGTATCCTAAATTCAAATCCTTTGAAAGAGTACATTTGGTGAACTGACAGATTCATTTCAGAATTAAATTGGAAGTTATCTTTTTTTCCCCCACAACAAACTACTTCCAAAACATTTGCCAGGTAAATCCAATTTTGTTTTCTGTTTTGTTTAAACGTGATTTACTGAAGTTGAATCCTTGTCGTCTAAGTTTAGCATCAAGGTTAACTAAAGTCGTGAAATTGCCATCATCAAGATGATTCTCATCTTGCGGAGAAGATGGTATGTGTTGCCACCATTACTGCTGCCATGGTCTTCATCGCTCACGTGGAACTCTCCTTCAATGAGGTAAAAAACAAGGAAGCAGTCGAAATGTCAAAACCAGCTGAAGCAGCATGTGTAGAAGCAGTACCTGCAGTTTCTTGTCGTGGAAAACCTGACTTGCCTGCCATGAGGATCCCCCCACTCCGTCTGCTCCTCACATAATTCACAGAAGCACTTTGCAGGTTTTCTGGCCTTTGTAAACTACCAGAATGTGTTTTGTAAGAAGTCCTGTATTGGATAATGAGCAAATGGAAAACATAAACTTAACTATGCATATAGGATTTTCAACTTGTTTCGTTTGCTCAGAAAAATTATGAATATGATCAACTTCTTTTATGTTAAGCTTGCATAGTTTGTCATGATCAGATAAAGTAAAAGCTACTCTATTGATTTGTCGTTGTTTTTAAGATACTGGTAAAAATATAATGTCATATTCCTAATCATGCAAAATGGATTATATGTTATCAGTCGATATTTCTAGCTTTTTCTTTAATTGCAAATAACATATTTCATTGAGTTAATTTCTTTGATTTTGGTACATTAAACTTGAAATACATTCTATTTGGTATTTAGGAAAATATCTTTAATAAATCTGTTTTTCTTGTTGTCAAAGTTCTGTGAATTACATGCAGAGCACATTTGGATGATAAGTTTTCTGCTATTATTCTAAGGTTTGTCAGCCTTGTAAATCTACCCATGTCTTGGCGGAAGCAGTTGATTTTTATCTGACTTCTCACAGGTTCTAAGATCCCAATGTCCTTTCATTTGATTGGTCAGAATCAGCTGTCAATCGATTTTGAAGAAGTCAAGAAGTGATGTATTTTAAATTCCATTATTTTCACCTTTCATTTTGATTTTGATCCTTAAAAGGACTTTCTAAAGTCACAAGCTCACAAAGATTGATGTGACGACATCGTGATGATTGCCTTTGCCTGCTGGTTGTAGGGAGTGAGTGAGTGTGGTTTTACGCCGCTTTTAGCAATATTCCAGCAATATCACGGCGGGGGACACCAGAAATGGGCTTCACACATTGTACCCACGTCGGGAATCGAACCCGGGTCTTCGGCGTGACAAGCGAACGCTATAACCACCTACGCTACCCGACCGCTCCTCTGGTTGTAGGGAACACATTGAGTCAGTCTGCACCTCTTGCTCTCTTGACCCCTGAAGATCCGAGGTATAGAATAGGTCTTCAGCAACCCATGCTTGTCGTAAGAGCTGACTAATGCGATCATGTGGTTAGGCTTATTGACTTGGTTGATGTATGTCATTGTATCCCAATTGTGTAGATGGATGCTCATGATATCGATCACTGGATTGTCTGGTTCAGAATTATTTACACACTTCTGTTATATAGCTGGAATACTGCGTTTAACAAACAGAACTGAAAATAGGACAGGCAAACCAGTGATTGATAGCTTGAGCAATTCTTCACAACAAGGGGCCAAGATAACACGCGTCCCAATCCTCATCAGCCTGCTTGAACAACAAGCATATGGTACCGAGGACCTATTCTATCCCAGAATGCCAACAAGGCATGTGTCTTTACAAATGCCAGTTAAGAGATCATTTTTACAAGATAGAAATAACACTATCAGTGTTAAAAGCTCAGATATTTCTTGAAAGAGATGGATTTTTCAGATTCCATGTTTACAAACATTTTGTGAAAGGTGATGATGAACTGATGAGTGACAAGCAAGATGTAAAATGGTGTTTAAAGATGTGAGTTCTGTGGCTGTTGGTATGTGACTACAACGGTAAGATGGTGATGAGAGTTGCAGTGCAGACCTACCTGCTGGTTAATTACTTTCTTGAATAATTAACATCCCAGACTGCAGTTAGCCTCTTAATTACTGTGTGGCATGTGTTGGTGAAGTGGAAAGGGACTCTGTGAGATATAGTAGACACGCAGTGGGATGCAGGAAGGTGTGTAGGGAAGGAATATTATATCAAGTTTACTCTGCAATATTCCAGCTATATGACGGCGGCCTGTAAATAATCCTGTCTGGACCAGACAATCCAGTGATTGAAATCATGAGCATTGATCCACCCATTTGATATACGATGACATGCATTGTATGACTATGCTTGTCGTAAGAAGCGACTAACGGGATCGGGTGGTTAGGCCTGCTTACTTGGTTGATGCATGTCATCGATCCCAATTGAGTGGATCAATGTTCATGATATTAATCACTGGATTGTCTGGTCTGAACCCGATTATTTACAGATCGCCGTCATATTACTGGAATATTGCTGAGTGCGGGGTTAAACAACAAACCAACCAACCAACAGCACAAATTAATAATTTATTAGAATCTTGGCAACACTCTAGAGCCACAGCAACCGACTGGTAACCATCACAGACATTATTCCTTTGATGATACTGCAGTAGTTGTGCCGAGTTTAAATTAACAGTAACAGCTAGGGCTATCAAAATCAGAAGTCGTTAGCTGATGCCAATTAAATACCCAGCTTCCCTGAAGCTTTTCCTGATGCTCCATTGTATCAATGTCTTGACTGCCAGATGGCCAGAAACCGTATCTGTTACCGTTATCAGGCAATTATGGCACCTTCAGGAGACTAATCTACCCCTGCCTCCCCTTCAATTTGTGCTCCATGTGAGATGGGGCAGTTTTATTGGTTGTCTGTGATGCTACTTCTACACAGAGGGCAATATGATGTATCTCAACTGTGTCAGACATTAGGAGCTTCAGGTGTGTCTGAGTGATGGTGGGCCTGATACGACAACTAATAAACTACTCAAAAGAAAAGGACCACCCCATTCTTCCATGTGACTATAGTTAATCTGTTATGACAGATTAACTACATGTATATAGTAATATGAAAGATTTGGGTGATCCTTAACTTGTTTTGAGTAGTTTAGGTCATACTCCATCAGGGGTTCATGTTGTATACATGATAGTGGAAACTTATATAATCCCTAGAAGTTATACGCTTAAATTGATATCTTAGAATTTTTAGTGTTACAAGCTAATATTAAGAGCTACAGATAAGATATTTTTATCGCTGAATCAGTTTATTTCTAATTTTTCCGATAAATCTACCTTAAATTGAGTTGAAAAAAATATTAAAGTGGCGTGTAATTATTTGTTTTTTAAAACTTCTCTGCGGCTGTAATAAAACTGAGAACATTTTCTACAAATAGCTATAAATAAATAACTTGGTCTTACTGAGTAGCTGAAGTTTGCTTTAACCATTGTGTAGTTGCATCAAAGTCAAGGAAGATATTGGACAAGTTCTAACTTGTTTAAAGTTTTTAGTTACTTTTAAATTTTACTTTTGTTTATGGAATTCAATGATAGATAATTGAAAAGTTACTGCTATTGTTATTTGTACAAGTGGTACTATAAGCACATGTTTACTTCAGGACATATCACAAACTCTTTGGAAAGCCTATGTGTCAAGCCCATTTTTGGAGTTCTCTTACATCCACACCCACCATACTGGATATTCCCCGAATATTGCTAAAAATGTTTGCTATTGCTATCTCATTCATTCACTTACTCACTCATAAGAAAGCTTCTCAATAATTTTTACGGCTAACGTTAAACTAGCTATATGAAATTGACATCCCTTCACTCAGATGTTGTATAAATATTATACACCAACAGTTGTTGATAGAGTGTAAGTTGGGGGGAAAAACTTTTGAACTATGAGTCTTGTATCAACCGACTCCATCACAAGTGCATGCCAAATATAACAGCAATGGTTTGGTAACTGGAACCACAACGTGTTTTATATAGGGCATAAGAAAGTGTTTTTTATTGATGGAAAAAAACATGTAAACGACATGATTTCACGATGGTACTTTACTTCAGAGAAACAAAGTCACACAAGGGATGTCTATTTGTGGAGATAAGAGAGGATAATAATTTAAAAGTAATGAGATAGTTTCACCATCCTTACACAAAAAACCAAGATGACTGGAGGTGAGCTTTTGGTTGTCTTATCTCCATCAGTATCTGGTGTGAGAGTCTGGTAGTTTCAGCACGCTTCTGCCTCAGATTTCACCAGTGTATTAGATGCAGGAATAGGGATGGGTGCTCAAAGGAAGGTTTAGTAAACTAATCTATGTAATCAATTATAAAGTGAAACATATTTTTTGCTGTACATAAAATTGTTTAACAGATTTGTTTCATATCTTAAAGTTTTTTTATTAAAGATAGATGTTAAGTATATAAAGATCAAAGATATATATACAATTTAATTTTCGGGGCGGTCGGATAGCCCAGTGGTTACCCATTATTGGTATGGCCCATGGAAATACTGTTTCACAGTTTTGTGTAATATGGAACATAAGCACATTACTACAAGTAAAATCTCTTTTGTGTCTTATATTTGTCCATTTGTAAGATTTTATTCTACAGCTAATGATGCCAAAGTCAAGCTTGTAACCTTTAAAGTTTTTGACACATACCTTTGACAGTATTACCTTACACTAGAGTTGTTATCTTGAGAATCAGGTTGAGGTACATGGTAGGACCATGGAAACTTGACACTTCTCAAGGTGCCGAAAATCAGGGAGAGGAAATCATGCATTGTATGCAGCCTCACATGTGATCTTAGTGCTAAGACTATCATAAGTCAGTGTTAGTATTGAAGAAATAGCAGTATGCACTAAGACTGCCTGGTAGAACTAAGGGTGCCAGTCTGCCACTTTTGCCACCAGACTGAAGCCTGAGCCTAGTAAAATTCTGTGAAGTTTAATAAGCTCAGCTAATACCAGACTATATAGTAACCCTAAAATCTACTGAAAATGCTGCTAAGAGCCATGCTTAGGCCTGTAGTCTCAAATGTGTTTAGCGAAGATCGGGGTGCAGGCAGAGAATTTAGAAGCTGCTGGCCCTGACTAAACTCTTCAGGCCAGCTTATAAATAAACTCACATGTAAATTTACTGCAGGTTATAAGGACCAATACAAATTTGAAACTACAAGCCCAACACAAGATCCACCTGCCATGGGCCTAAGGGCAGGCACTAATTTTGAACACTTGGTGCAGGACATACTGTATGCCAAACTATCTCCAATGTATTGTCCTCTCAAATTGCAAATTTGATTCCATCAAGAATATTTTGTACAGGGTACTAGATTGAACAAACATTTAAAAAACTGTCAATTGAAATGCTGCTTTTAATACCCACTCTAGTCTTGACTGGCGCATAAATAGTCTGAATCATAAATCAGTCCTAATCGTGTGAGACTAGGACCAATCTTTATGGTAAATATTGATTAACTCCAGCACTAGTTTTTGCTTACATAGTAAATTTGTATGTCATCATATTTCGATATGAAATATGTATCACAGTTTCATATCTCTAATCAGTAGTCATCTTGGAAGACCTGGTGACATCCTATATGCTTAAGTAGGGAGGGAATACCTGTGTGAAAACCTGCGTCCATGATATGGCGGTATTAGTCTTGTGTTGGTGTAATGCTGGGTGTAACATGAGACGAGGCGCTCCCCCAAGGGAGACCAGTGTTAACATGGGTGGACAGTTATGGGTAATTAGTGGTGTTAAAGTCATGTTAAAAGCCTACATTAAATGCAATCTTGTACCTTGTGTTTGACGTGTTTTTAGGCACCTGAACATTTGGTGAAGCTGGAATTGAAAGTAACTGTCAGTTGTGTGTGATATCCTGTCACTGTTGCCTTAAAATGTCAATTGGTATACTGGTTTAGATCTGAGACATGTCTCAACCAATGGGGCTGGAAATCTGAGATAGGAGTTTTAGGAGGAAAAAGTCCATGATAAAATGGTCAATATTTTTAGAAAACAGATGTGCAGGTGAAACCGTAAACCATTTCGTTTAAGAAATTTAGAGATGAAATATCCGTGACAGTGTTAAGGGGTGCTTAGGGTTTCTGCTTAGTTTTACGTAATCTTAGTACCCCCAAATTTTTAATTTGTATGTTAAGGCAAAACAAGGAATGTTTGCTTAATTTGAAACAAACAAATCTTAGTTGAAACACTGCATTGGCAGGTAATTTTGGTCTTTAATTCTTTAAAATTGGCCAGTTAGTGTTTAAATGATGTAATATTTGCTGCATTGGTCAATCAAAATTGATTTTGAAGGGTGGAAAAAACATGTGAGAATGTCAGGTTAGAATCCCTCCCCAGCAGCCTGTGCTGGTCTAAGAGGCAACTAATTGGTGACCTTATGGATTGCTTGTCATTGTACCCCAAAGGTGCTCATAATATCAATCACTGGTTTGTCCAGCTGCCTTCATATAGCTGGAATAATCATGGGTGCAACACTAAACATGTAAAGCAACAAACAAAAGGTGTTCAAACTTTCTTAAGCAATGTCCGTACACATACATTAGGGAAAGGGCCACCTAAGTTGGATAAGTTTTACCCAATCCCATTGACCATATTTGTCAATAAAATATGTTTATAACAAAGAAGCCCTTGCAATTGGGCAGGATCTACACCTGTCTGATGCTTCAACCTGGCGGATGTACATAGTTTCACACAATAGTTTTTCACAATTAAACTTTGTACCATATGACTTTAAGAATGTATCATTTTGTTTCGATACAGAAGTTGAAATTTGATACTTATATCGTGCTACAGAGATCAATGAAAACTTTGAAGCATAGCAATGCAGTAGAGTGTTCAGAATGAAGTATGAAGGTCAAGGGGTCGTTGTAACTATAATGTAAAAAGTTGATGATTAAAGGGTCTCAAGATTCAAATACTGTAGCAGCAAATCTGAAGGATACCAGGAGCCCTAGACTTACATGCAGTCTCCGAAATGAACATATCGTACAGAAAAAACAGTTGTTCAATTATCTTAATAAAAATACAATAAAAGGGAGCCCAGAGACTCTCTTCATTTTCTGATACTGCAGTAATCTAGACTTGCCAAACATTATAGACTTGCATGGGCTGTATTGGATATATATTTGTATCAGGGTCTGTAAGACAGACTACAGGAGCCCCTAATTTTGAACACTGCAGTGAGGATATAAGCATGTATACCCATCCTGAAACTGAGCACCATCTAGCAGAGATACCCGCTGTCCCCATCTCACCCCTGCGACCCAACAATTCAGTCAGTAAATTTGCAATGAGTACATTATTACACTCTCGTGTTGCTAACAATGGGGTTGGCATTTCTGGTTTGAGTGGATGGGTTTCATCTGTTTGTGCCAAGCAAACATTTATCTTCTATAAAGTCAACATCAGCCAGCGTTTACATCGTGATATTCCATCCGTATGTCTGGCTAATGTATTGAGAAATATTTATTTCGTGTTGTTACATTAGCCATGCCTCAAGAATATATTTGTGGTATTGATGTCGTTGCAATCTGGCTCCACAGTAAATACTTCGACAACTGTTACATGTATATTGAGATGAATTCAATAAATGAGGAATTAAATTTCTTTAGTTTGATTGTATACATTGTGTGGTTGAAACGTTCGGGAAAAAGTCCATGACAAAACCAACGCTTCAGGTCACTGAACAGTTCACAATTTCTTCAAAATAATCAAATAGATTTTTAATACGTATTTTTGTTTTTGTTTGAGAACAGCATGTTCATGTGTATTATAGTCAGTTGAATATTGAAGTTTTGTTGTTGCTTCACAAATCAAACGACTTGTAGCTGTTGCAGTTCTTTCGGGGATATTTCTATGTCCTTTTAATTATAAAGTTGATGGTGGACTTTGTATATCGGTATCTACTCACTGGTGAAAGTCTGTTTGTGCTTGACTTATATTTCTTATTATCATCTTATATCATCTGTTTATTTGTGTATATATGTACTTGTCAATAGGGCTGTGTTGGGTAGCCTAGTGGTTAAAGTGGTTACTCATCAAGCTGAAGGCCCAGGTTTGATTCCCAACGTTGGTAAATGAATGAGTCCCATTTCTGATGTCCCCTGCTATGATATTGCTGTACAAGTAAAAGCATCCCCACTTTTTTTTGTAATACTTTTTTAATTCAGGGTTCAGGATACATTGTACATGATATAGTGCATATTAATACATTGACTGTTTGCACATCATTTGTAATGTGAGATTGATATTACTAGTGATAATAAATGATTTAATACATAATATATATGTATCACATGATGGAGTCCCCTTTCTTTTATCATAAAAACAACAGCCATTCACACTTCTCATACAAACACCATTTACACGCTTTCACACAGGGACGCCACAAGCAGTCTCATACACACACACACACACACATTATATTCTCAAAGAGAGATCTCAAATCTCAAGCACTCTGAAGGTTTTACTTAATTAAGAAACCTTATCTTGTGCATCCTGTATTGTCTCATGTATAATTTGAACTTTCCTTGATTCATTCATGATGGTCCATAATGCATTGTTCACATCAAGAATAATCCCAACTGAGAATCATGATGAGGACTGTCTCTCAAAAGACTATGTTACTGATTCTATGGTTTATCACGATGCAGTAATCCATGGTGATTGACTGATGTAATGATTCATTCAATCTTTGGTGCCAGTTTCCCTTGTATCAACATTCACCAGGCATTCACATTAGCATGCAAGCTGCCACAATCACTCAGCTGCAGTGATATTCTTGATTTGTGAGCACCTACACTACTCCAGCAGACTCCATCCACACATTCAGCCACTGCAACAAGGACTGCCCGTACTGAGGAGGTCTGTACAGCCACAACAGGCACTGCTCTGCAAGTGCCAACTGACGTTCCTTCAACCCGGTGCAGATCCTTCCTTCAACCCGGGTGCAGATCCTTCCTTCAACCAGGTGCAGATCCTTCCTTCAACCCGGGTCAAGATCCTTCTTTCAACCTGGATGCAGATCCTTCCTTCAACCTGGGTGCAGATCCATCCTTCAACCAGGTGCAGATCCTTCCTTCAACCAGGGTCCAGATCCTTCCTTCAACCAGGGTGCAGATCCTTCCTTCAACCAGGTTCAGATCCTTCCTTCAACCCGGGTGCAGATCCTTCCTTCAACCAGGTGCAGATCCTTCCTTCAACCTGGGTGCAGATCCATCCTTCAACCAGGTGCAGATCCTTCCTTCAACCAGGTGCAGATCCTTCCTTCAACCTGGGTGCAGATCCATCCTTCAACCAGGTGCAGATCCTTCCTTCAACCAGGGTCCAGATCCTTCCTTCAACCAGGGTCCAGATCCTTCCTTCAACCAGGTTCAGATCCTTCCTTCAACCCGGGTGCAGATCCTTCCTTCAACCTGGGTGCAGATCCTTCCTTCAACCAGGTGCAGATCCTTCCTTCAACCCGGGTCCAGATCCTTCCTTCAACCTGGGTGCAGATCCTTCCTTCAACCTGGGTGCAGACCCTTCCTTCAACCTGGGTGCAGATCCTTCCTTCAACCCGGGTCCAGATCCTTCTTTCAACCTGGGTGCAGATCCTTCCTTCAACCAGGTGCAGATCCTTCCTTCAACCTGGGTGCAGATCCTTCCTTCAACCTGGGTGCAGATCCTTCCTTCAACCCGGGTACAGATCCTTCCTTCAACCCGGGTACAGATCCTTCCTTCAACCTGGGTGCAGATCCTTCCTTCAACCTGGGTGCAGATCCTTCCTTCAACCGGGTGCAGATCCTTCCTTCAACCCGGGTGCAGATCCTTCCTTCAACCTGGGTGCAGATCCTTCCTTCAACCGGGTGCAGATCCTTCCTTCCACCCGGGTGCAGATCCTTCCTTCAACCCGGGTCCAGATCCTTCCTTCAACCCGGGTGCAGATCCTTCCTTCAACCAGGTGCAGATCCTTCCTTCAACCTGGGTGCAGATCCTTCCTTCAACCAGGGTGCAGATCCTTCCTTCAACCCGGGTACAGATCCTTCCTTCAACCCGGGTACAGATCCTTCCTTCAACCTGGGTGCAGATCCTTCCTTCAACCTGGGTGCAGATCCTTCCTTCAACCGGGTGCAGATCCTTCCTTCAACCAGGTGCAGATCCTTCCTTCAACCTGGGTGCAGATCCTTCCTTCAACCAGGGTGCAGATCCTTCCTTCAACCCGGGTACAGATCCTTCCTTCAACCCGGGTACAGATCCTTCCTTCAACCTGGGTGCAGATCCTTCCTTCAACCTGGGTGCAGATCCTTCCTTCAACCAGGTGCAGATCCTTCCTTCAACCCGGGTCAAGATCCTTCCTTCAACCTGGGTGCAGATCCTTCCTTCAACCGGGTGCAGATCCTTCCTTCCACCCGGGTGCAGATCCTTCCTTCAACCCGGGTCCAGATCCTTCCTTCAACCCGGGTGCAGATCCTTCCTTCAACCAGGTGCAGATCCTTCCTTCAACCTGGGTGCAGATCCTTCCTTCAACCTGGGTGCAGATCCTTCCTTCAACCAGGTGCAGATCCTTCCTTCAACCCGGGTACAGATCCTTCCTTCAACCTGGGTGCAGATCCTTCCTTCAACCTGGGTGCAGATCCTTCCTTCAACCGGGTGCAGATCCTTCCTTCAACCAGGTGCAGATCCTTCCTTCAACCTGGGTGCAGATCCTTCCTTCAACCAGGGTGCAGATCCTTCCTTCAACCCGGGTACAGATCCTTCCTTCAACCCGGGTACAGATCCTTCCTTCAACCTGGGTGCAGATCCTTCCTTCAACCTGGGTGCAGATCCTTCCTTCAACCAGGTGCAGATCCTTCCTTCAACCCGGGTGCAGATCCTTCCTTCAACCTGGGTGCAGATCCTTCCTTCAACCGGGTGCAGATCCTTCCTTCCACCCGGGTGCAGATCCTTCCTTCAACCCGGGTCCAGATCCTTCCTTCAACCCGGGTGCAGATCCTTCCTTCAACCAGGTGCAGATCCTTCCTTCAACCTGGGTGCAGATCCTTCCTTCAACCAGGGTGCAGATCCTTCCTTCAACCCGGGTACAGATCCTTCCTTCAACCCGGGTACAGATCCTTCCTTCAACCTGGGTGCAGATCCTTCCTTCAACCTGGGTGCAGATCCTTCCTTCAACCGGGTGCAGATCCTTCCTTCAACCAGGTGCAGATCCTTCCTTCAACCTGGGTGCAGATCCTTCCTTCAACCAGGGTGCAGATCCTTCCTTCAACCCGGGTACAGATCCTTCCTTCAACCCGGGTACAGATCCTTCCTTCAACCTGGGTGCAGATCCTTCCTTCAACCTGGGTGCAGATCCTTCCTTCAACCGGGTGCAGATCCTTCCTTCAACCGGGTGCAGATCCTTCCTTCAACCGGGTGCAGATCCTTCCTTCAACCGGGTGCAGATCCTTCCTTCAACCTGGGTGCAGATCCTTCCTTCAACCGGGTGCAGAACAGTGGATGCTTTCTGCCCATGCTTTCAGGTGGAATTTAAATACTTCATCTAAGTTACCCTCTGCATTGAAAATGATGGCTTATTGAAACCCGGAAGAGGGGATTCATATTCAGGGAAAATGCCTGAAATTCAACTGAGCCGTGAAGATCCAGGGTAGAATAGGTCTTCAGCAACCCATTCTTGCCGTAAAAGGCGACTATGCTTGTCGTAAGAGGCGACTAACGGGATCGGGTGGTCAGGCTTGCTGACTTGGTTGCTGCATGTCATCGATCCCAATTGCATGGATCAATGCTCATGATATCAATCACTGGATTGTCTGGTGCAGACTCAATTATTTACAGACCGCCGTCATACAGCTGGAATATTGCTGAGTGCAGCGTAAAACAACAAACCAACCATCCAACCAACAAACCAGCTCAACTGAAAAATGATAACAGATACACAAGCTTTTAAAAATAGGTAATTCTAACTTGCCTGAAGTATCTTTTGCCATTGAGCAGATTGCTTCGGGCTACTAAGCATGTGCCTAAATATTTAGGAAACTTGATCAGAAATGGTGGATAATGTGTATTTGTAAGAGGTCAGTGACCTGGAGGGGGGGGGGGGGGGGGGGGGGGGGTGCGGGTAGGGATGGGGGTGGGGGTTTCTGGTATTCTGAACCACTTTTGAGTTAAAGCTTCTAGTCGACCCCCCAAACAATATGAAGCATTGGGGTTCTCAGTCTCACAGAAGTGGTAAATATCTATGACTTGTCATCTGTGCCAAAACATTTGGAGTCTGAACTTGTAGCTTGGCATTATTTTCAGTTGATTTTTGTCTTCGTATATATGGACTATATTAAAGCTGTTCACTAGTTTGAAGGAAAGTTTAGTAGACTTCAACTATGGTCTGATTCGCTCGTCACGCTGAAGACACGAGTTTGAATCCCAGCATGAAATTGATGAAATATTGCCAAAAGTGGCATAAAACCAAATGTTTGGGAGTACAGAACCCCAGCATAGCCTTATCCACCATCTTATGACATCCACAACCTTTTGTTGTAGTCCGCACAGTCCCTGAACCATATTATTTGCCCTTCCGTCCCTTACCATAATGCTATAGTCCTAAATGAAGCAAGTCTAGATTTTTTGCAGAGTTGAAACTTTTTCGCTTTAAATGTAGTTGCTTGTTTCTATCAAAATTATCTAGTTTCAGAGACTAAACATTAGTCTACCCTGTGGCTTGGCAAGCTGTCTCCCCCATCAAGTACGCTGTAACACTTAGATGTACTCTTGACATTGTTCTGGCAGTCGGAGATGGAGTAAATCTCAGCATCTCCTCTCTAACCCCTTCAAGTATCTTGGCAAACATCCCCCTCCGTCGGCGTGTTGCTGAACAAAACAGGCCTGTTGCACACCTTGAAATAGAAGCTGTTTGAACAGAAAATAAAGCATTTGAATTCATGGCTGGTTTCAGAGTCTTACACATAATGGATCTAAATAGCTGAGACATCCTCCGGGCCCTGACACGCTTAGTCCATATGCGTAATGTTTATGAGTTGAAAATCTTTTTAGGATCCTTTGATGTTTCACCTGGCTCAGGGCTATCGGAATAGTTGCCCATCCATGAAATGATACTGTAGGTATTGATCAAGATGGTAGTCAGATCTACCTGGAGTGACACATTTTTCAACAATGTATAAGTTGTTAACAAGTACATCATTGTACTCTTTCTATACATTGTATAACAGATTTTATGTTGACAAAAGGACAGGAATTCAGTAAAGGTGACACAAGAGTGGGTTATGTGTGTTAACTTTCTCATTCTAGGTCAAGAGGGCAAGGGTGGCCCAGTCGTCTAAGGTGCCGTGATTTGGTGTGCAGAGTTGCGTCCCTTGGGCACACCAGAAACCTATGATTGTGGGTTCAAATCCCGCTTCGCCCGGATTATGTTTCTAGGTTTATCAGCACCATACCCGTGCTCGTGGGTTTCACCGAAGTGGTAAACGTCTGAGACCTGCATCACTTCGGGCTTTCCTCACACATTAAGCCGTGATATAACTGGAATAATGTTAAAGCGACATTAAACCCCACTTTAGTATTGTAAGCATCAGTGTTTTTTACATCTAACATAAAGGGTGGTGGTATAGCCTCCTGGTTAAAGCATTCGCTTGTCATGCTAAAATCCCAGGTTCTAGTCTCCACAGAGGTTGAATATTGGAAGCCTACATCTATTGTCCCATGCTGTAACATGACTGGTATATTGCTGAAACTCACTATGTCAAAATACGGTATAACATCTATAATAAGATGAATAGATAACTACATTAATTTGACTCAACCCCTGCATTTATACAGCAGCTATGAAATATGTGTATACACAGGAAGGCAGTGCATATGGTACCATAAACAAAGGAGTTTGTTTTGAAATGTAACAAATACAGGACTTATTGACACCAAAGAGGACAAGCATGAGGAAGTAGGCCCGGGATGTTATAGTTAGAGACCAGGGACATGAACGTGGCAGGGACAGGATTCTTTAACAGATCCCCATTCCACAATGCGATCGTAGCTCTATGACTGTCGTAAGTCTATGTTAAGTATGGGAGTTACGATCACCTCTACGCTAAGATCGCTTTTATTTGTGAAATGGTGTCCTGTGCATACAGTTGGTAGGCTTGAATGAACTCTTCATCAGACCACGGAGGTGAAACACAAGAACTGAGTTGACAACATTCTTTTGAACACCTTATTACACTGTAGCAATGAATGAAGTGTGAAACAATAACAGCTGGTGGCCATCTTTCAAGGAAGTCATGACTGAAGAAATTAGTGTGCTTAATGCACTGTTACTAGGACGCCATCATTATAACTGGGAGTGCAGCGTTAAACAACAAAAACACACAAATAAACAAAACCTGGGTTCAAGGTGAGATTCTCTGGTAGAAGGGGTCCATAGTACTCTGTACTGGTACGAAATTTCAGGTAACCCAGTCGTCTATACAATTAGCTGTGCAGAGTTCAATCCCATGTGTCAGAAACATCATGGTTTAATCCTTGAGTTGCCCAAATTGTGTTTCTAGGTTTGTCAGCACCATACCTGTGCTGGTGGGTTTCAGAGAGGTGGTAGATCAGTTAATGATTTGAATTGTAACTGAGTACTGAGAGTGTGATGGTATTGATGACTGTATGATGTAGATCTTGTGCTCAATATGTGCTTGTGCTCAATATGTGCTTGTGTTCAATATGTGCTTGTGTTTCCGGTAAGCCTAGAGCGTATGCTTGGTCTGACCGTCTTCACAAAGGTGGTAGATCAATTAATCCAGTTAATGTTTTGAATTGTAACTGAGTACTGAGAGAGTGATGGTAGTTATGACTGTATGATGTAGATCTTGTGTTCAATATGTGCTTGTGTTCAATATGTGCTTGTGTTCAATATGTGCTTGTGTTCAATATGTGCTTGTGTTTCAGGTAAGCCTAGAGCGTGTGCTTGGTCTGACCGTCTCCAGCAATGCCAACTTCACATGTGACCCCAACACTGGCACCGTCGCATACCCTGCTGGGTGAGTACTTTACACCGACACAGGAGGGGCAGGATAGTTACGTTTGCATCCTGTCCAGTGTAGTGATGGGAGATTTCAAATTTCAAGATTGATCGTTCATGAGAAAAGGCAACAATGTCATTAAGATCAGATCTTAGTGCTTTCTTCTGCTACACAAAGATCTGAGAACATCCAATTACAGGTCATGTCAGAATGACCTTTCATCCAGCCAATCAGAGTGTCGCTAACAAGATTTGGAAAGTGTAAGCGTGAATGTGTTTTCTAATTGTGGAACCTCGAAAAGGTTAAAATGGAGCATTCCCGTTGACAGTTATGCACTGCAAGACTGATTGTGAATGCTAAACATCTTCTATCTCTTGCTTCAATAGGATGAACTTATGAAACCGAAGAGGCTTTCCATAGCCCATGGGAAGTACTGCCATACAATGTCGTTGATCTGTAGACATTCCAGAAATTTATTTCAGTTTTCATTTCAAATATTTAATCAAGTACTTTGGCAAAACAAATTCAATGTGTAGTTTGGAATGGAAGTCGCCATTTTGAAACTAGTGTTGTAATCCTCGGGAAAGCTGCTTTCTGATTTGCTTGGGTCAGTCAGGTAGCCTAGTGGTTAAAGCGTTCGCTCCTCACGCCGAAGACCCGGGTTCGATTCCCGACATGGGTACAATGTGTGAGGCCCATTTCTGGTGTCCCCCGCCGTGATATTGCTGGAATATTGCTAAAAGCGGCGTAAAACCATACTCACTCACTCACTCTGATTGGCTAATGTTGGCTTCCTGTTAATCATTTCTTAAGTCAGTCAATGTTCTTGAAGGACTTCTGACTTATAATGGACTGTCCTCAGGTCTTTGGTGTAGCAGTAACGAGCACTAAGTTCTGATTTTAATGTTATTGAAAGGCAATTGATGACTGATTAACAATCAACAGGCAAGCAGCAGGGGTCTTCAGAGTAATCCATTTATTTTATGTGTGTCATCAGATTGATCAACTGATGAATATTTCTCCATTTTGATCTTGTTTTGTCCAGAGCTCTGTCTATGTAAAAAGGCCTGTCATATTGTTGTTTATCACAATATTTCATATCCTTTTGCTGATAAAGTTGCAAGAAGACTACAGAGTGTGTTAATCATGTGTCGATCATGAATCTGTGGCCTCACAGGGATGATCGAGCATGTTGTTTTGCCCAGCGCCCTCAGGGCTCATTTATGCCCTGCAAACACACATACTCTGGTTTGTGTTCAGTGTTAATCACCACCGAGCCCTGCACGCAGATGATTGTGATGGAACACCAGCAACTATCAGGATGTGGGGTACAGCATGGTATGTTGTGCTGCCCACTGAACACTTGTGGATTCAAATATCATATTGTAGGAAGTAGTCTGTCATGCAATGTAGATCCTGTTTTGCAGAAACATGATATAAAACACCCATGAAATTAATGCTGTCACACTAGTCAAGATTTTAAAGGCTGGTAGCCTTCAACAATATTCAATATGATAGAAAGCTACAATTTCTACACACATGAAGGTGGAGGAGTAGCCCAGTGGTCAAAGTGTTGGCTTATCACATCAAAATCCCAGGTTTGATTCCCCACAGGTACAATGTGTGAAGCCCATTCTGGTGTCATTCACTTTCATGATATGGCTGAATATTGCTAAAAGCAGCATAAAACCCATCTCACTCACTCACTCACTCACTCACTCACTCACTCACTTTACACATATATCTTGTATGACTGACGATGTGCCGCTGTTGGTGAACAAGTGTGAAAGTATTTCAGAGAGATCTGGCAAGATCAACACCCCCATTAACTTGTATCAAAGTAACCCTGATCAGATATCTCATAACTGGTCTCATTATGTGATGATATTCACACTTACAAGTGAAAAGAAGAAGTGAATCCTAAGACATGGTAATTGAGAAGTACAATTTCAAATTCTCAAGCATTAAACAGCATTGAGTGCACGCCATGCTCCAGGACCATAACTCTATAAGACAGGTTGTCATGTATATAGTATGTTCCCATGGGCCAGGGTTTATGTCAGGATCTCACCAGGAAACCCGAGACCTAAGACTCGGCGGTGAGGTAAGCAACTCTGATCCGTATCAGTCGTTAAGCTGTCTCAGGTATATTCCCGGGTCTCACTGCCCAGGTGATGTGAGAGTTCACAGGTATATCTCTCACAGGGACACCAGGAAACATTGCAGAGGGGAGGACAATTTGATGGAAATATATACGAAGCTTGAGTTATGTCTGTGCCCCTGAATATGATGTGAAAACTCAGATTTAAAGCAAATAAATTTCCAATTCCTGGTCAGAAAAAGAGGACAGGAATAGAGATATTGTTATATTTAATGAAAGAAAAGGGCACGTAGAAAGATGGGTTGAGTTTTTATTGTCTCCATATCACAAATAGTACAAATGTTTCACCTTATGTGAATTATGATTGACTGTTGTCAGTATATATTTTTTCAATAATAGAAACCATCAAATATTTTGCATTAAACAACTACTGCAATGGACTAAAATTAATTTAGCTATTTAACATGTTTAATATCAATGTGACAGCTAGGTTTGATATCTCTTCCATTCGCTACTGCAGAATCAGGAGATATTTAATTTAAGGTGAGGAGAAAAGTATGAACAAAGGTTTTTTATGGTGACATATTTACAGGTTGATATGAACCTACTTGCCATCACGACCCGTGAAGATTCCGGGGTAGAATAGGTCTTCAGCAACCCATGCTAGCCGTAAAAGGTGACTATGCTTGTCGTAAGAGGCTACTGACGGGATCGGGTGGTCAGGCTCGCTGACTTGGTTGTTGCATGTCATTGATCCTAATTGCATGGATCAATGCTCATGATATTAATCACTGGATTGTCTGGTCCAGACTCGATTATTTACAATATAGCTGGATTATTGCTGAGTGCGGCGTTAAACAACAAACCAACCAACCATCCAACCAACAACTTGCCATCACAGAAATTTCAAAACAGGATTAGTTTTGTTGAAATTAGAAGGAAACGTTTCTATGGGACTATATATAGTGAACAAAACAGGTTAGATCATGAATATTTGAGGGGATAATTTCATGAAATTGTGTGCTCAGGCTTCACTCAAAAAAATATCAAATATCCCTGAAATTTTTGGTTCAGTATGTTCCATTGCCTCTTGCTCATTTCTCAGCCTTGGTCCAGAAATTATAAAATAAGTGGCTTGTGTCTAAAACCAAAACAATGGGGTTTCTATGACTGTTGAATCAAACTTGCTTGGATGGCAAAATTGGCCTGACCCCATTATAAATCTACTGGAGTTGGGACCCACTTGTTGAGAATGTTAAGACACAATTGTTTCTCTGTGTGTTGTATTTAGGGGTCAAGTGTATCAAATCTGGTTGGGGATTTAAGCTGGCAATCACCTTTCTTGTCACTCATCTTTCCATTTGATATCCAGTTATCAGACCTTGAATATCACTGACATAGACCTGATACCCTTGACCAACTAAAGGCCTGTCTATCTACTTGTGAGTGGTTACATTCTGACATCCAGGCTGTCATGACAGTATTTATATTCTGTCAACAATATTTGGACATTTTATAACTTATCCTACAGTGCTGTGACACTGGTAGTCCTGCACCATGACTTTGGAATATATTTATTTTATGAAAAAATAATAATCTAGAAACACATACAAAAGCAAGTCTAGCCAGCTCAAGCTAGCTCTATTCCACACTCTGAAATCAGCATAGGGATTTTTTAAAATTTTTAGTCAAGAAGGATATTGTGTAATGTAAGATTTCAGAGACTAAATGTTAGTCTATGGCACTGGCAGTCTGACATGCTAATTCAGGGGATTTAGGATGTCGATGGGTGAATGAGTGAGTGATTATGGTTTTACACTGATTTTAGCAATATTCCAAACATATCAAGCTGCTCTACACATTTTGGGGAATTGAACCTGGACCTTCTGTGTGACGGACAAACACTTTAACCACCAGGCTACACCACCCGGCAAAGGTTCTAGATATAGTAGATAAATGTGATAGAGCGATGTTAGTAATGGATGATAAGTATTGTTACTGTTTATCCTTCACATACCATATATAATTCTATACCTTGTTCATTATTTAGTCGGGGCGGTCGGGTAGCCTTGTGGTTTAAGTGTTTGCTCGTCAGGCTGAAGACCCAGGTTCGATTCCCGACATGGGTCCAATGTGTGAAGCCCCATTTCTTGTGTCCCCCACCGTGATATTGCTGGAATATTGCTAAAAGTGGCGTAAAACCACACTCACGCACGCATGCACGCTCGCACCCTTGCTTGCAACAGTTCAAGGGTCAATACTAAAACATCACTATCACAGTATAATAGAGAAGTTGCTGTCCATTAACCTTTGTCTTCTTTGCAATGTTGGTAATGCTAGACTCGGTTACAAAACACATTACATGTATTTGAAATGGCTGCTTCATCTATTCAACTTTTGAAAGAAACGGTTCAGAAGTTTGATATAATTTTCAGGTACAATTGATACGGCTCGCGTCAGGTATCTCTGTCTCAGTTTTGTTCCATAACAAGATTTCCAAGGACTTTGACATATCATCCGAACGCTGTCAATACTTGAGGAGGAGGGCACAACAGGTGTGACCAGATTGATCAGTAACACTACCCACTGGACCATGTGTCCTGTGTTGTTGCTCCTCGGTTGACTTTTGTGTGGGAAGATCGTGTTATATCCACCTCGGCAAATAGCTTCAGGTTCGGTTAAATAAGCTATGTTCGTCAATGAAATTGTATGGAGCAGCATCAGTGCTTCCATCTTGTACCAACACTGTATTTATCTGTTTGAGTGGCATGTGTGACGATGACTGTGATTACAGCACACTCCCTGCCTTTGATAACCCTGTGTTGTCAACACTAAACAGATGTCCTGACTCAGTTCAGGTAATCAACCGGCACCTTCTGGCCTCCATGAAATCCTCTGTGGTGCTGGTGGAGCAAAGTTTACATGACGACATGGGTTATCTGGAGTAGACACAATTGTAGGCATCATCCACGGTTGTTGATGAACTTCAAACACCTTCACCACTTCTAAGCAACACCATCTGCTTTTGTAGCTGTTTAGAAACTTGCTGTTTAGGGATGTTTGGGTGCATTATGAACTGTTGTAAATAAAAGGATGGTTTGTAGGTTTTAGTTCGTCTACCTCCTGTACACCTTCATATTTGTTAGATCTATGTGGTAACAGCCCTTGCTTAACAGTGGTTGCAGGTTATCTTACTTACCTATCATTTTACTTACTACCTGGAGAGCACGTGGGCCCTGTAGTCTAAGGCACTGCAATTTGCCATGCAGAGTTGTGTCCCTTGGTCACGCCAGAATCCAAAGATTGTGGGTTCCAGTTAGTCTCTGAAATCTTATATTACACAATATCCTTCTTGACTCTAAAAATAAAAAATATTTCCCTATGCTGATGTGGAATAGAGCTAGCTTGAGCTGGCTAGACTTGCTTTTGTATGCATTTCTAGATTATTTTATTTTTTTCAGAAAATAAGTATATTCCACTGGTCATGGTGCAGGACTAGGTTCCAGATCCCAGTTCACATAAATCATGTTTCTTGGTTTGTCAGCACCATACCAGTGCTCGTGGGTTTCACGAACGTGGTAAATATCTGAGATATTCATCACATCGGGTTTTCCTCCCACATTAAGCTGACACACCGTGATATAATTGGAATACTGTTCAAAGCAGCGTTAAACCCAATGCATTCTCTCATTTACAACCTGAATTTCTTTTACCGTGCAAGGAAAACATCTATCAGCTGTTGTAATGATCAGAGACTTATGTATTGTGACTGAATGTATTTATAGTGTTGGTTGCAGCCCAGTGGATCATCTTTTTTAACGTTCATAGTGTATATACTTGCTTACTGTGATATTCTTGGACAGTATGTATCTCTTCATTGGTAAACCCCTTACAGTAAGACGCGACTGACGTCACAGAATTCTTTCAAGGAGGGTGGCATTTCCTTTTGGCCTAATAAGCTCTGACCACCTACCTGTAGGTCAGCCATTGTACAGTTGAGGTGGCCTAAAGGTAGCCCCCCAATTACCTGCAGCTTTCTCTAATGAGGCAGTCTCCATTCACGGAAAGTCTGGGCCCTTGTTAGCTACTCGTGACAGACATTTATTACCATTCAACAATTCTTGAGGGGAGAAAATTTACATGAACTGTTGCTATTATCACAGTAATGACTTCCGTGGTGTGTGATTTATTTCGCTTGTATGAAGCTTGTAATACACACCCAGGCCAATTAGAAGACAGATGGGGCTGTTATGTTCATACATTACTCAACACTAAATCTCGAGCTTCTGAATAAGACTTACTCAACATATTACATGACATCTTGTATCGAAAAGTAGGTCATTCAGAAAGTGTGGACCACCTTTTCAAAGGGATGTAACTCTTGATTTTTAGGGTTCATTTGGTAACCCAGTGATGTTAGGAGCAGTTCTCCATAAAGAGTTGTGTACCTTATCCATGCCAGGATCTGCTCGTTTGGGGTTCAAATGTCAACACCATACCCATTTGTGTGGGTCTCAATATAATGATTAATGAATATTGTTACAACCTCCGTAACTTTGATCCGTCAACGCTGTGATACGGCTGAAACTGTCGATTCTAGTTGCTGAAAACCACCCTGGAATATAAGTAGCCTCCTTTAAAAAAACATGGGGTGGAGTCACTTTTTAAAAGAAGCCAAATGAACCAAAGGCTACCACTTTTCTTGGAATAAATGTTCAGTCCATGACAATGGGGGCGATAGGGTAGCGGTTAAGGTGTTCGCTCATCACGCTAGCTAGGGCTGGCTAGACTTGCTTTTGTATATGTTTCTAGATATATTTATTTTTCATAAAATAAATATATTCCACGGTCATGGTGCAGGACTAATTGTTGAACACACGGTTGGAAAAGAGTCAGTCACACAGTCCCTAAAGGATATTGTTTTCCCTTCCACCTTTAATAAGGTCATATTGTTGTAGTTGATTGCAAGCAAATGAAGCAAGTCTAGATTTTCAACATGTTGAAGAACTTCCTTCTTGCTGGGGCTCCTTTTCATTTTAAATGTAGTTTGTTTCCATCAAAATTAGGGGCGGTCGGGTAGCCTAGTGGTTAAAGCGTTCGCTCGTCACGCCGAAGACCCGGGTTCGATTCCAGACATGGGTACAATGTGTGAAGCCCATTTCTGGTGTCCCCCGCCGTGATATTGCTGGAATATTTCTAAAAGCGGCGTAAAACCATACTCACTCACTCACTCCATCAAAATTAAATATTTACAGAGACTTGACTCAAGGTTGGTTGACTGCTGAATGAGACATGAGGTGGGACTGATGGCAGTCTTCTAACTAGCGCGACTGTGAGATGTGGATTGTCACTCCAACAGGTGGCAGTCTTCTAACTAGCGCGACTGTGAGATGTGGATTGTCACTCCAACAGGTGGCAGTCTTCTAACTAGCGCGACTGTGAGAGGTGGAGTGTCACTCCAACAGGTGACAGGGTTCCCGTTGACTGTCCCCGGATGGTGTATGATTGATTTACGTGTGTCACTGTATATTATACCTTGTGTAGATCTGACAGCGTTGATGTGCGTCTTCGTTGGCATGTTGAAGTCATTTATGACTTGGTTTATTACACCTAGACAACCTTGCAGCCAGCCAGCAATATGGTGGCCGTGGGTCGTAATTGAAATGTTATTGAATCAATTTCCCAGTGTAGTTGTCTCATATTACCGTTTGAAGACATTGAATATTTTGATTGGTTTAAATGATTGAGTTTTGGGTTCATCAAACACATACAATATGAGTAGTGAGTTAGAGAATGGGATATGTCGAACACTTGAAGGGGCCGACGCCTGTTAATCAATTGTCCTGCACCATGACTGTGGAATTTATATTTTTTTAGGATTTTTTTTTTACTAAAAGCCTAGGCAAGTCTAGATGTAAATAACCAAGTCTAGTTTGCTTAAAATAGCAGAAGAAGAAAATGTCTTTCGAAGAAAAGAATAATTATTATTTTATAGACATGTTTTCATTGACTAAGTGTTAGTCTTGTAAATCAACTACAAGTAATATTTTCCAGACTATAGATTATAGCTTATAAGAGGGTGTGTCAAACCCTGTACAGGTAGTGCAGTATGAAGGTATCCTAAGACTAACGCTAAGTCTCTGAAACTACATCATTTGGAAAGAAACAAAGAACTACATTTTGATTGAAGAGGAGCCCAAGTGAGATTGCAGAACAGAACCTGTGGAAAATCTAGACTTGCTTCATATAGAGCTGTAGCATTTAGTAAGGGCTGGGCGGAAGGGAAAATAATATGGTTCAGGGACTGTGAGATGGACTAGAAAGAATTCTTCTGATCACTTAATGTTGTTTTAACATCATGCTCATGGGACTAAAAGGTAATGTTTCAGCTTGTGATCTCTGGGGTAGTTGTGGTAGCAGTGTATATATGTTGTTTCACCTGCAGACTTGGGTGGTTTGTTAGCCTAGTGGTTAAAGTGTTCGCTTGTCACGCCGAAGACCCGGGTTCGATTCCCCACATGGGTACAATGTGTGAAGCCCATTTCTGATGTCCCCCGTCGTGATATTGCTGGAATAGTGTTAAAAACGGCGTTAAATCATACTCATTCACTCACTCATCCACAGTCTTAGGTGTGATAAGGGTTTTTGCAAAGCCACCACCTCTGTGGTCTAGTGGATGGAGCATTCGGCTTGAGAGCTGAAGGTGGGTGGTTCGATCCCTTTTTGTTTCATACCAAAAAATGTCAAAAGTTCGTACTTTTTGTTACACTGCCTGGTGCTCAGCATTAAGGGCACAAAACAGACTGTACGCCTCGTCTACACCTTGCCTCGCCTGTCTTCCCAGTATATGCTGGTCTACAAACATCAAATTAGATTTCACGACCTGAAATATTTGTTGTCATTATACATATGTATGTCATTTTCACAGCATGACCATCTCACAAAAGTGTTAAAATCCTGAAAACAAAGGTTCGACAGAAACATTTAGAACAAGATATGTCTTCTGGGCCATCAGCAATTTAGGTATTGACTGATGGACTCGAATGATGTACACATGCCCCACCAGGTGGAGCTGACGGGCACTGGAGTTAGAACTGATCGACTACAACAACATGACGTTATTAAAGGTAGCTCGTCTAAGTTGAAACCCTGATTCTTGGCTGCAGCTGTTTTGATAAGTATCAGATATTAATATCGACATGTATCACAGAGATATTCACATCTGTATGCGAAATTTTATTAAGGTGGTCATATTTTCTTATAAGGTTCACCCGTTAAAACCCTGTTTTGTTCATGTTCTTTTGAATGTAAGTATAGTGAATAAATGTTTGATGATTCGGACTCACTTTTCAAAAAGATTTGACCAACCTGAGTGAAAAGTATCTAAAATAAACCAGTGATGGTGTAGAAAAGTAGAGGATGCAGCTACAGAACACACAAGAAGGAACTTTTTAAGTATAATAAGATCACATCCATTGTATAAGGGGGCGCGGGTGGCCCAGTCGTCAAAGGCGCCATCATTCGCTGTGCAGAGTTGCGTCCCTTTGGCACACCAGAAACCTATGATTGTGGGTTCAAATCCCGGTTCGCCCCATTTATGTTTCTAGGTTTGTCAGCACCATACCCGTGCTCGTAGGTTTCACCGAAGTGGTAAACGTCTGAGACCTGCATCACATCGGGCTTTCCTCCCACATTAAGCTGGCGAGCCGTGATATAACTGGAATACTGTTAAAAGCAGCGTTAAACCCTACTCACTCACTCCATTGTATAACAGCAAACCCCTTATACAAGAGACATATTAGAGAACAAAGCCTTCCCTTGGGACAAGTAAATACAAATACTTTGTCTTACAGTAAAAATATTAAATATCCTTCTTTTTTCACTAAACCAAGGCACTTGTAAACAACTTTTTTTGAAAATGAAAAGAAGATACTAAGTGACATAAGCTATGTTGTCTGTAAAAACTTTAACCCTTAAAAAATATGTGGCATTACTATCATAATGTAGCATAACAAAATCCTTATCAGGTTTTGGAGAGGTGGCCTAGTATAGAAATAGGGGCCATATTTCAAATGAACCTGACATAACTCAGGCTGCCATGATGTGATATTTGAGGTGCTTGAGCTGCAGTGTAATAAGATAAAGATTCTCCAGTCGTGATCTATCTGTCTATGACCTGGGGATACAAAACATTAACCTCAGCACATGGGAAATATGATAGGGGGCATTCGTCTCCAGTTGACCTGGTGCCCCGTGAAGCGTGAACCATCTGCTGTCCCCCAAGCCTCTAACCAGGCAGCTCACTCTACCTGCTGGAGACCCATTGGTCATGTCAAACAGGGAGCTTATTATGATAAATATAGGTCATGGAGCATTTTTTATCATTAGTTCGTTTATGGACTTTGTTTATGAAAATTTTAAAAATTCGAAAATCATATTTAACAGATTTGAATCAAAGTTAGAAGTTGAAAGGTGCTTGAGGATTTTTGTTTCCTAGTTTAATCTTAGGATCCCATAATCTTTTGTTTTTGACAATATGTTTATGGAAAGGATCACTTTACTTTCTTTCTTAAATTTGAGCAGTCTCAGACTTGTATAAGTTTGGGCAGTCCTCACACACACATGAAGATCCTGGGTAGAATAGGTCTTCAGCAACCCATGCTTGCCGTATACGGCGACTGTGCTTGTCGTAAAAGGCGACTGGTGGTCAGGCTTGCTGATTTGGTTGATGCATGTCATCTATCCCAAGTGTGTGGATCGATGCTCATATTAATCACTGGATTGTCTGGTCCAGACTTGTTTATTTACAGACCGCCGTCATATAGCTGAAATATTGCTGAGTGCGGCGTTAAACAACAAACAAACCAACCAGCCACACATCAAGATGACATGCTGTGATATAACTGAAATACTGTTCAGAGCTGTTGAACCAAAGTCACTCACTTACTAATTTTGAACACTGTGGAGAGTCTGTGCTCTGCTTCAGTAAAATGTTCACATTCTTATATACATATATACAAAGACATTATTTGATAAAAATATGTTTGGTGTTCAGAAATAATTTTATCTTAAAAACTCAAATATGAATTTTAGTGTTCATGAAAAAGAGGAAGTGGCTTGTGGTACTTCAAATTACGAGGACACAAAATTTGTGTTGAAGGATCCATAAACAAGAGCGGGAACTTGTCTGGTTTGTATTTAGCCAGTGTGCACAGCCTCTGTTATCTGGATCAATGGGCGAGATCATCTGCAATACTTGAAAAGGACTTGAATGGTTGACATGCCACATACTGCTCGGATGACTGGATAATACGTCCCCCCTGATCACTGTACAAATTGTAATCAACTGTAGTTAATTCAGAGATCTGGCAGTCTTCCCTTTGGCTTCAGGATCAGGTTTCCTTTGACTAATGCTGACTAAGGCATTTTCAGCCTCAAACACCAATGGGTGAAGTCAGAAACTGTACTAATGAAGTTAATGGAAATATGGTCAGCTACTATTTTAGTTCTATAAGCAATTAATTTTTTTATTAAGAACAGACTTATATTTGAAACAGGAAATTTAATTTTTCGCAAAACTGAAATTAATCTATGATAAGGGAAGTAACTCTTTCACTTGTTCAAAGAATATATCACTCTAAGTTTTATGTGTCTTTTTTTTTCTATTTCATCTTTCCAGCTCTTCTTTGAAGAGGTAATTGTTTTTGTTGTATGTGGTTACTGGTCATTGAACCTTGTTTAGCCACAAACCCTGAGGGCAGTCTGGTGGATCAGTGATAATCTGTCTCCCAGACCCTAGAGAAGAAGTTACGAAAGGAGACCAAACTCAAGTCTAGAATGAGTTGGCAAGTCTAGATTGCCTCAGCTCTAAGGATACTTCTGGGCTCAATTTGGATATTATTTATATTTTTTTGTAGATATATATTTTTAAATAAGATAACTTATTTCTGGGGCTAAATGTCAGTCTAGATCAACGAGAACAGATCCCTCAAGTTATTAAAGTGTCTGGATATATCCTAAACGCTTGGTTAGGGATATGAACACGGGTCTGTTTCGCATTAGCAAAGTACCAAACAACCTCTGTAGACAGGTGATTTACATGATGCTGTTGATCCTGCACAGAATGTAACCTGTGTCCATAATATATGATATGAGATTGGCTTGCCTGTAGCTCAAGGAAAGGCCAATGTGGGATGTCTTATGCTAAATCTTGACGCAAATTACAAAATGATTTTCACTTTACTTATTTTGTAAAGTTGTTACAAGGAATGTTTAAGATGAGACTGTTTTGTGAAACTGGTTGTAACCAGTACAATATTTTCTTTCCACATTATGTTGACGTGCTCTGATATAACTGGAGTACTTTTCTAAGCGTTAAACCTCACTCACTCACTCACTCACTCACTCACTCACTCACTCACTCGCTCGCTCTGACTTGCAGGTATCTCATCTGTTGTGATATTACCAAACAGTCAGACAACCCGTGAAGATCCGGGGTAGAATAGGTCTTCAGCAACCCATGCTTGCCGTAAAAGGCAACTATGCTTGTTGTAAGAGGCGACTGACGGGATCGGGTGGTCAGGCTAGTTGACTTGCTTATCGATACATGTCATCGTACCCCAATTGCTTGGATCAATGCTCATGATATCACTCACTGGACTATCTGGTCCAGACTCAATTATTTGGAGACCACCTTCATATAGCTGTAATATTGCTGAGTGTAGTAGGGCCACTGACATAATTTCTCAATGGAAACTGCTGTACTTGGGGAGCATGCTGACCTAGGGTGTAGCTTCCAAACAACACTACAAAACCCAAAACAAAACTGAAAGAGTGAACTGTAAAACGTTAAGGCTGAACAAATTTGAAAATGCCCTGCCAGATCTGAAAATCAAATGTGGGTCCACTAACAGAGGATATGTTTGTGTAATCATGGTAATATGCATGTTTTTCATGAATCCTAAAGGTGGCAGGATGACCCTGCTCTTTACACGAAACGTTTGAACACTCTGGAGGCCAGTACTTCTCTCGTGTACACTCAAGCTTTATTCCATGTGTAGTACGCTTCACATAGTCTTGCTAAATAGAAGACTCAAGCCATACGTGTGCACATTGTGCTACATGTCAACACAAACTTTGCTTGGATATCTTCTCTGAGGATTGACCTGACATCCATGTCTTTGCTTCAGCGTTGACAGTTTTGAGAACTAACAACGCATTGGTCTGATCTGACATATGGTTCTTGTAGGAAGTGAAAACTTGGAGATGATGGCTTGCGGTATATACAGTTTTACTTTATACATGTAGATATATACATACAAAAGACACTATGTGCCAGGTCAGCACATAGTGGTAGTGGTTGTTGTCTTATGTGCCCCGGAGCACCCAGCCTAACCCTAGTTAGGCTAAGGGTAAGACCTTTCTTTTTTTCAATCTCTCTGGACCAAGGCTTATATAGCCAAGGTCATCTGACATTTAGTAAGTAATAAATATAAATGTAAACAGTAAATTCATCAGCAGGATGGCAGACGGTCGATGTACACAAAAATGGGGATTAATAATTAGGATTAGCATCTTATAAATAACAGCAATTAAGTGTTTCAAGGCATATAGATGTCATGGCTCCAGGGTAATGAGCCTTGGCAATTAAACGTTCTTCAGACAATGGGTGTCGTAAATCAGTCGGTATGACAGAACTCTTACAAGGTGGAGGATGTTGGCTGTTGGCTGCCAAAGCTGCCCAGTCTGATGTGACAAAATTGATTGATGTCAGTGTGCCAGGTCTTGCTATTTATTAATTGACCTATGCTCCTTCAGAGCCTGTTGAGAGATGCAGTCTGGGTACAAGGGAACCTTGTCAGTCTGGACTCCTGTGTCCCCTAAAACTTTTCCCTTCTTGCAGCTGTCAAACATGCAATCTCGATACAAGGAAACCCTGTCAATCTGGTCCCTCTATCACCAAAAGTGTCTCCTGTCAAACTGCTGTCAAAGATGCAGTCTGGATACAAGGAACCCCTGTTAGTCTGAAACCTGAGGTGTGAAAAACCAACATACAGAAGGCTCGCAACAACACAATGATTCTCTTATTTAATGGGACAGGTTACTGATGGACTGCATTATGTTAGGTATATTATTGTGTCCTTGTATAGACGGACAATACATGCTGGCTTAATTTCAGCTATAGTGATCCTAGTGTCTGCAAAAAAAACATACCACTCAAAAAGAATTAAAGAATACTCCATTCTTTCCTGTTACTACCGTTAGTCTGTCATGCCATCACAATTTAACTTTAGTAATATGAAAGAATCAGTTATCCTTAACTTCTTTTGAGTAGTATATGTAGGTGTTTCTAATACATCTTTTTTTTATGAATACACCTTTATAGATTTATTTTTCTTAGATGTGAATTCTGATAAGTATTTATCTACATTGCAAAACTGAAAGTTTCTTGATAACCATGGCAGGAGTTACCTCATCCTGCTGACTTCTGACCCACAGAGGATCTGACAAGAATCAATCAAGTAGGCATGGATATGATCAAACAAATATTTCCCCCAGATTTAGCTGTTGTGGAAGCCCAGTCAGGTAGTCCATGTAGGTATCTGTGTCTCGTGTTATCCTCCTGTTAGGTATCCTGCAGTGCACATTGAGCAGGAAGGGAGGGTAGTCTGATAGGTTTAGACAGGTGTGGGGGATTGCACTGTACGGGAGGTGCATGGAGGGAAGGAAGGGATACCACAGTGTGGGGTCAGGTTTGGGTGATGGATCAGCTGTCCGAGGTGGTGGATCAGATGTAGGAGGTGGTGGATCAGCTGTCCGAGGTGGTGGATCAGATATAGGAGGTGGTCTGTGGTAGGTAGTGGATCAGATGTAGGAGGTGGTCTTACGTAGGTAGAAGTAATGGGATGACACTGTGGGGTGGTGGTGGGTCAGCTGTTTGAGGTGGTGGATCAGATGTAGGAGGTGGTCTTACGTAGGTAGAAGTAAGGGGATTACACTCTGTAGGGTCAGGTGGGTCAGCTGTCCGAGGTGGTGGATCAGATGTGGTCGGTAGAAGTAAGGGGATTACACCCTGGGGTCAGGTTGGGGTGGTGGATCAGATCGACAGGCAGATGTAGATTGGTGGTAAGGAAGGGAGATGCACAGGGATCAGTTTGAGAAGGTGGGGATGAAGGGTTGGAGGGATGGATTTATGGATTTATGGTAGGGAACGACACTTGAGGTCTGGTGGGGTAAGACTGGGTGAAGGTTGTTAATCTTTGGCAAGGAAGGGATACCCATAATCAGAGAAACATCTGGAAACGGTCGGCTGAGATGCAACAATAAGATAGAATTCCCTAACTGAACTAACAATGGGGCTCAGAAGCATGATATGAAATTGTTTTGTTATGGTATTACCATCTTGTGAAGGGCAATGGTATGAGGGAACTATGATGCACTCTCAGGATGTTATTGTTTATGATGGAAATATTTCATGGCTAATGTCCACAAACAAAGCAGTGATCTCATACCCGGGCTGAAGGTGATGCAGATGAAAAAGCCTCCGATATGTACATAGGTTGTAAGAGTAATACCGAAAAGGCATGGACAGGAAGATCAGCAATATCTTTTAGCTTATGTAGGAGAGAAAACAATTTCTCTTTGCAGCTTGCTATGGTTGGTGAGCCATGCTTGACTGGGGAATGTAGGCTGAGATTGTGCCTGATCTCCATGATGCTATTGTCTAAGCCGAGGACACACCCTCTGTGTGTTCATCTGGACAACACATGGCAAGATGAAGAATGTAACGGGGACAGTCAACCATCACATTTCGTCCTGTCACCTTTGATTTATGACATTTTCTTGACAGCAGAGATATGTTTTAATTGTTTGCATGTGAGTGTTAAGGAACGTATCTTCTTTTCATGGAGGTTGGTAGTCTGTCATACAGAACCTGAAACAAATATGTCCAATACAGCCCATGCAAGTTATCATGTTTGGCAAGTCTAGATTACTGCAGTATCTGAAAATGAAGTCTCTAGGCTCCTTTTTATTATATTTTATAACTATAATTTAACAGCTGTTTTCTTTTCTTCTGTAAATTATATCAGAGACAAAATGTTAGTTTAGGTAGCTTGGATGTCATCTTGTTTTCTCATTTTAACACATGAAAGAGATGAGATTATACATGAAACAACTTCGTCAATTTTTGGTTTTCAAAATCTTACTGTAGCGACATCAGTAAATGGTTTGTCTTGTGTACGACCCAATGGCCAAACGTCTTTC
Organism: Haliotis cracherodii; assembly: GCF_022045235.1. Lineage (NCBI taxonomy): Eukaryota > Metazoa > Mollusca > Gastropoda > Lepetellida > Haliotidae > Haliotis > Haliotis cracherodii. The sequence continues at coordinate 51,928,343 of NW_027266308.1, read as the reverse complement.
TGTGCTGAGTTGCCTCCCTAAAGCATGCCTGGATCTGCTAGTTGTAGGTTTGAATCCCATATTACGACCCTTTATTTGTCAGTACCACTATTCCATGCTTGTGGATTTTTTGGCAAAGTGGAATGTTTCTATGACTTGTATCGCTTTCAGTGTTCATTCCACGTTAAGCATAAACCCAACTCACTGATTATGTGTGAGCTTAAAGAAATACCAGAAAATCTCTCCTGAGTGAGTTTATGTAATGTTATTCACTCAAGAGTGTCAAGTGACTTCTTGTCTTTACCCAAGGTGAAATTGAATCAAGTTATTAAAATAAATAATATTTTGTGCAGGTTAAAATGCAGATAGCGGTGCTATCAGCCTATATTCAGCTCACTACGGCACCATCATTGTGACATCACAATGGTGTAACGTCAGAACCCAGGGAATATTACAATTGCTTTAATTCCCTTAAGATTAGGCTAATTCAACCATTCAAACACTGTAAATTCTGCAAAAGATGGGACTAAAGCCATTGGATCCTTTCAGCTTAGCTCTCATCATTCACCCAATCTCTGTTCCCATTTCAGTCATATGATCCTGCACGTAACTGTGGTGCAAAGATAGAGCTGTGAGATTGCCGGGATGAATTATTGTATGCAGTTTCACATTTGAGACATCTACATACCGGTCAAGAATAGTAAATCTTTTTTTGATTAAAAAAACTTTTACCAAAATCTTTAAGACTTTGTTTATGTAGAACATAGGAAGTCATCTTTACAGGATCTTTACAGGATCTTTCCACAAGGTGATAAAACCATGGAAACTCCCTCAGAAATCCTTTTTATGGTTTAAAACGATGATGGACAAATGTCTTCAGGCAACAGAACATGGCCTAGTAGTCTGTCTCACAGTCCCTGAACCATATTAATATCACTTCTGCCCAGCCTTTACTGTAATGCTATAGCCCAAAATGAAACAAGTCGAGATTTGCCACAGGTTCCAACTCCCATCTCAGTAAAGATCCTTTTTGATTTATATGGTGCTACTTGTTTCTATCAAAATTATGTACCTTCAAAGGAAAAGCATTAGTCTAATGGTCAAGTGTCAACTACGTACTGAGTGACAGTTTAAATGCTCATAGGATTCCTGTACGGTATGACCAAGCGAGGACAATATGTTGTTGCTGGGCTATAGATATGGCCAAGGCTATTTTAATTATCTGTTCTGCCACCAAGTGAGTGTTTAAGAAGAGGAATGTATGGATTTGTCCTTCATCTGTTCAGAGCTGTTGACACCATCACATGTGGTGGTATGTCGATGGTGGACTGGCCTTGGGGATGACCATGTATTATATTGCAAGTGCCCTCCATGGTCAACTGATCACATAAGTGTTATCCAGGGTCCCTGGGTATAATAACTCAGCATTTGTGGGATGTAAGCACCACACACAGCCCATCAACTTGATTGATAGCTTGGAAGATGTTATGACTAGCCTTGTCCTTTAACACTGTGAGGAAAGGACCACCTCTGTCAGACCACTTTCACACATCATGGAGAATTCATTATGTTTGACCTGTGAAGGACCCTCGTGGCTCGGCTTTGTCTTGTCTTCAGCCTGCTTGAATCTATGGGCATTTTGTGATGGCTTTTAGCCATGTTTTATCTGTTTTTGTTCGCAAGGGTTGTAATTTTCTGCAGTGTGGGAAATGGCTGTGTGCCTGTGTATTATACCATGTCCAGTTTCAGTTTAGGTGTAGTGATCATGGTGTACAGATTGCCACCAGCCTGAATCAGTTTGGCTGATGTTAATCTGCAGTAAACTATGTTTATGACGAACATGCCTATGACAAACTGACGGATATTATGGACATACTTTTTCGTCCCGACCATTTGCTGAATTTATGCTGTATACATGCTTATAATGAACCACAGTTATAACGAACTAAAATTAGTGGTCCATTTGCGGTCATTATAACCGTAGTTTACTGTATACAGATGGCAAGTTGGACTTAGACTTTGTATTGGGTGTCCTTATATGTTATCACTATTAGAACTGGTCAATGTTTCATCCCAGGAAAACCTCTGGTCCTCTTGGCAGTCTCTCTTGTTGAACATTTCTAGTTCCAAAAGGGGTGGTTGGGTAGCCTAGTGGTTTAAGCGTTCGCTCGTCAGGCTGAAGACCCGTGATATTGCTAGAATATTGCTAAAAGCGGCGTAAAACCATACTCACACACTCACTCTAGTTCCAAAAATTGCAAGAAACATTAAGACACATTCAGACCTTGCTACCTCTTTGTCCTCAGGACCAATGAAGACATACTAAATTGTCTGCAGGTCAAGACAACCAGGATTAAGTCTTTGAGCAGTCTGTGCCAAGACCTTATTTAGTCCACCAGCCTGGTCACCTGGTCACCTGGTCACTTGTCAGTTGACATCAATCAAGATCGGGTGGTAAGGCTCGTTGACTTGGTTGATGAATGTCATTGTATCCCAGTTGTGTAGATCGATGCTCATAATGTCAATCACTGGATTGTCTGTTCTAGACTTGATTAATTTACAGGACGCCATCATACAGCTGAAATATAGCTGGATTGTGGTGTTAAACAACAAACAAACAAACAAACAAATTAGCGGCTGAAGTCAGACTGTCATGACCAAAATGATATACCGTACTCTACGTAATAAGCACCCACGGCACTATTGCTAATATAATGGCTAGTGAACAATCCCAATTAACATCCCTTCCGATTGATCAATGTACACAATGGACTTATTTATTTGTGTGTTATATGTACCCTTAATTAGGGGCTTTTAAATTCTGGAAAAATATATCTGGTGTATATTAACATTTCAGGCTGTCAGCAGAAACCACGAAATTTATGATCTTTCAACTCGCCAAAATATTCGCCAAAATAATATTCTAATAACAGCCCCCTATTTCTGATTTTGAGAGTGTCCTGGGCGTTTATCATGTGGAATACAGTATTATCTAATTGATATATGGAGTTTATGCAGTTTGAATTAACAATGCTTCACTGAACAGGGTACAAAACTAACATAACTCTGCTAGCCCAGGACCAGTTAAATAAGACTACCTCTTTTACCAAATGGCAGATGGCAACTCTGAAGATCATTTTTGCATACTAGTGAACATAAAACTTCATTTCTAACACAAAGAGTTTGAAACTATAAGTTACATCAGCTATTTAAAGAGACAAACTTGACCAGTCATCCAAGTCATTGTTGGCTTGTGATCTTTACAGGCCAGTGCTATTGAAGAGCTGCTGGTCCGACTAACCATTTACAGACTGGAGTTATTTCGTCCACTGATTGCCTGTCTGTCTTGAGGGTTGTTTGGCTGTAACCCCATCTGGTGGGTCTGCCAGCGCCCCTTGCGTTGTGTTGGGGTGTACATACTGACAGGTACACTGTTTTCCTTACTATAGATAGAGCACAAAGGCTGTAACAGAGCCTGTCATCAGGGGGACCATCATGCTTGAGGGCTGATCTATGTCCTGAGCTGGTGGGATCAAGTTTGATTGATATCTGATGATGATTGAAATAACACGCTGTCCAGTCTGGTGGAAAAGTGAGCTGGATGTTTTTGATGGTTGGGCAGTGTGATGGCTATAGTTGTTTGTCTCCATGGCCTGAAGCTTCAGGCTTGCAATTAATATGCTTGACTTGTAGACTTAACTAGCTGTGGTTTCTATGGAAGAGGTAAAATTTGTGTCAATCAGCAGCAGCTTGATGACCAGTTTGGGCTGGTACAGATTGATTGTTTGTTGTTAAACGTTGCACTCAGCAGTGTTCCAGCTTTATGGTGGCGGTCTGTAAATGTTGAAGACTTGACCAGACAATCCAGTGACTGACTGAGCATCGATCTATGCAACTTGGATATGATGACATGCATCAACCTGGTCAGTGAGCCTGACCTGCCTGTCCTGTGAGCTGCTTGTTGGTCTTAGCCTCAGCCTTGGCCTCGGCCTCGTTTCTCATCCAAAACATATCTGAAGGAACAAATCTGCAGTACTGTGGCAACTCAAGAAGTCTTCAGTTTCTGGAAATGAGGTTTCTCAGACTCTTTTAGATATTAAAAAAATGAATTTACAAAAAAAACTCTTGAAATATTTTTATTTCAGAGACTGGCCGAGTCTAGGCCATGTCATTGTGTCAGTCTCGCTATAGTTTTCAAATGGCACACATTAAACTACCCTCAGTGATAGATAATTGTAGTGCTCCTTAATATTCTTTGTGATGCTAAGTGAGAAAACCTCTGAATCTGCTACTCTGTAGCAATCAGGGGCCGTAGGGAAGTCGAGTGGTTACAGCTTCACTCATCATGCCGAAGACCCGGGTTCAATTCCCCACATGGGTCCAATGTGTGAAGCCCATTTCTGGTTTCCGTTGATATTGCTGGAATATTGTTAAAAGCAGTGTAAAACCACACTCACTCACTCACTCACTGTAGCCATCATCCTGGGTGTTGACAATTTAGGCATAGGTTTCATTTGAATCATACAAAGTACATATACAAGGTAATATCATGAATCAAGAAAAAAAAGAGTGTTTTGACAGGAATATTTTAACATATTTATAACCAATATATTCTCTGAATTGTATGTAGTTTTACAGTCAGGACAACCAAGAAGGCTCACATTTGATCATTTGTATATAAACTGCATTGAGTTATATTTACCTGAAGCTAACAAGCGGTATTCTGGTTTTCATGACTGGGGCTGTGTTTGCTAATCATTCAAAAGCCTGTCCAATAATTTCAAATGTTTAGTTGAACATCATGGATTTATGTTTTTTTAAAGGGGGGCTCCGCTCTACTGCATTGGGCACTTTTCCAGCCTAGGACAAGATGTCACAACAATTGACCTGTTTGGGTAAACAGATGGCTATATAAACTGAAACACACTAAAAACGCATAATCATGCTTTCAAGCTTCAGAGAAGATGAGTGTTGTGCTCAAGTCCATCTCGAAACACTATCAAATGAGAATCGAACCTGTACGATGATATTGTTGTATTTTATTATCTCATTCCTATACACACAGAACAAATTAAATTGAGTTTTGTGACCATTTTTCCAAATATTTTTCCAAATATTACATTGTTTCAAATATAAGTTTTCGAAGTGTTTCAGTATACAACTTAAAATTTGTTTTAATTTTAGAGGAGAGGAATGAATTGAATAATAAAAGATTTCATTGACTATATGTTTGACTACATGGCTCCTTCCAACCATTAGACATTCTCACACTTTCTGAGCTGTAACTGTAATGCCATAGCCCTTAATGATGAACCAAGTCCCTATTTTCTGCAGGACCTGAATCTCCCATCTCACTGGGGCTCCTTTTCAATTTCAATGTAGTTGCTTGTTTCTATCAAAATTATATACTTTTTTGGAGATTAAATATTGGTCTACCTCCAGTACCTCAACAGTCAGTGTAGGTGATTCCTATCGCTTGATCAACCCACATACAGAGCATGGCATCAGAGGAAATCAGTGCTGAAAGAAGTGAACGATAAAAACTTCACACACTGGAAAGCTTTTATCAGGCATTAGTTTTATTGTTAACTCAGCTATTGTAGGAGGCCATTGAGCTGTTTACAAAACACTCTTATCTCAATCTGGTCATTAGTGACATTTTGAAGGTTTGATGGGAAATTAATGAGGATCTTGGTACAAGTGTTGGTGAACCTTGACAGATATTTGAACAAGACCTCTTATCTTGAAAAGTTAGATTTGGTTGTACCTCAGATGACTTGGGTTTTAGTTGTGGGTGGGGTAGCACTCTCGTCATTTGGTTCATGTCTTGAGGATGTGTCAATAAGAACTGAAATTTATCCTGATGGAAGGAGGTGACCTCCATAAGATTTCCATATTAGCTTTGGGATTTACACTCACTGTATTTTCATCATTGACTGTGTATTCTTTATCATCTGACTATTTTACTGTGATGCTTTGATTTCAGAATTCTTTTTAAATTTAAGAATAAATAATGTTGGTTGGTTGGTTGGTTTGTTGTTTAACGCCGCACTCAGCAATATTCCAGCTATATGACGGTGGTCTGTAAAATAATCGAGTCTGGACCAGACAATCCAGTGATTGATATCATGAACATCCATCCACGCAATTGGGATCGATGACATGTTTTAACCAAGTCAGCGAGCCTGACCACCCGATCCCGTTAGTTGCCTTGTACGACAAGCATAGTTGCCTTTTACGGCAAGTATGGGTTGCTGAAGACCTATTCTACCCCGGAATCTTCACGGGTCGAATAAATAATGTAGAATAAGCTACTTGATCTCTGTGTTAGTACTGATAGATTTGAGGGGGGCACGGATGGCCCAGTCGTCTACGGCGCTGTGATTCACTGTGCAGAGTTGCGTCCCTTGGGCACGACAGAAACCTATGATTGTGGGTTTGAATCCTGGTTCGCTCCAATTATGTTTCTAGGTTTGTCATCACCATATCCGTTCTCGTGGGTTTCACCGAAGTGGTAAATGTCCGAGACCTGAATTACTTCGGGCTTTCCTCCCACATTAAGCTGACAGGCCGTGATATAACTGGAATAATGTTCAAAGCGGCGTTAAACCCAACTCACTCACACTCACTGAAATTATAGACCTGTGAAGATTCCGGAATAGAATAGGTCTTCAGCAACCCATGCTTGTCGTAAAAGGCGACTAACGGGATCGGGTGGTCATGCTCGCTGACTTGGTTGATGCATGTCATCGATCCCAATTGCATGGATCGATGCTCATGACATTAATCACTGGATTGTCTGGTCCAGGCTCAATTATTTACAGACTGCCGTCATATAGCTGGAATATTGCTGAGTGCGGCGTTAAACAACCAACCAAACCAAACAAACAACACTGAAATTATGATGCTAAATGATAACAGAAATATATATGTGAAATATTTTCCTTGCTTGGTATCAAAACTTACTTGGTACACATCTGTTTTCATCATATCTGTTTATGACAATTCAAAGGGAGGACTGATATTTTCTGGAATTACAGTTAATGAAATGCATGATCATTTACTATATAGACAATAAGATTTAAACAATGCACCTATTCTTTCAACCACAACATCTGCAACAATGGATAGTTGATGTGAGTGATGTTAAATTAAACATGCACCTATTCCAAGCCTTTCTAGAATCATGCGTGGGTAGACAAGTAGAGAGATAGGTAGACTGGGTGTGTTGGGAGTCAGGTGTGATTACACACTGTGTAAAGTTTACAGGGACTTGAAGCTCGTCCTAAATAGCTTTGTATAGAAAGACTCTTTGTAAGGATGAAACGTGGAAGGATGGTCGGAATAATTTGAGAAAGAATTTTAGTCAGGAATGAGTAGTAAGTGTTTGGGATGACATTGGTAACAGATCTCTGTAACACCTGCTACATGTTCTGCATGGCGTTCCCTGGTGTTCCTACAAGTTGAAGGCAATGGACATGGGAATGGTGCCCATTGATGTGCTGATTCAGCAGTTTTATCAGTGTGGTTGGTTCACCTACATCAGGAATTAAACGATCATGGCTCCCAAAAGTGAATCAACTGCCCCCGTGGTCTAGTGGTAGAGCGCATGCCCGGAGAACGGAAACTGAGGTTTTGATCCCTGGACGCGTCATACCAAACGACGTTTAAAGATGGTACTTGTTGTTACACTGTCGGCATTAAGGGGCTGGTCGGTCAGTACACTGTGTCTGAGTGGGGTATTCATGTTAGACTGCAGCATGGTATCTCATTGGGCTAGCACTATAAAATCGGCATTAGAGTAGTGCATGCATGTCACTATGTAAGTGCAATAATCTTGTACGCGAAAGGTGAATCTTGTTTCTCTTCTAGCAGTAAACTACCCAAGGTTTCGTACTTATATTTATTATGGTTTGAAGATGTCTGTAAGTTTTAAGTAAATTCACACAACCTAAGGTAGAGGTAAATAACTGAAATACTGTTGAAATTGACTTAGCCCACTCACTCGAACAATGAACCATCAAACGTACAATACATGTGTATGTTATCCCATCATCACTGTCAAGACAGCCGACATCCTCTATCAACATTCGCCATCACCACCTCAATGTACCCCTCATCTACGGACTTGATGAAGACAAATGTTCGTTGGCATGCGGCTAGTACTACTGTTATAATGACAGCAGGAGTGTTTGCCTCGGCAGCTCCTGAGCTTGACTTGTCAACACAGGCCTTGTCATACAGGCCACTCGGCACCTTGGACCTCTGTGTAAAGTGCTTTGTATGGCAGGTAAAAAGTTCAGTGTGGGCTATATGAATACAATTCATGGTCTTTGATCTGTCTTTGACAGTACAAGACAGACTTATGGTGAAGCAGGTACTTACTTCAGAGCGTGTCTGTGTGATGTAGAAAATGATAGGTTTCTGTGTCTGTTGAGGATGATTTATGAGAAGAGCTATCTGTCTCTTCCACTAAGAGGAGCTACAAGATTTATTACAAACTGTTTCCTAACCAAGCTGGAGGAAGCATACATATGTTTATTACCACCCATTGTAAAGGAAAAGCTTTGAAAAGGGGAAAAAATAGGGCTGGAACAGGTAACTCTGGTACTCGGGTTGGGTGGGGACTGAGTAGGACCCGGGTACCCACAGGACTACCCGGACCCGTGGTTAGTCACTTGATATATTGTTTAATGACAAGAATTATCTGAAACTCTGTGGTTACGCTACAAGTCACTAATGTTCGCTTTCTTTCTGACTATGCACCCATTCCTTCTGATATTTCTATGTTTGAATAAAGATAAAACTTCATGCAGTAAACTTCAGTGCATACATGTCCAGATCGTTTTATACGTGTATCAAAATAAATTTTGCAAGGGAAAACTTTTCTCAAGCGGACAGTTTGTACCTATCTCTTGAGACCTACTGTGGGTACCAAGGTTGGGTCGGGTAATAAGGGGGTGGGTACCCAGGTTGTAAATTTGGACTAGTCCCAGCTCTATTTACAAACCTACCCTTACATGGTGTGTAGTCATTAGAAAAAACAGCCCGAATTTGACTCTTAGTATCATTTTCGGTATATTTTTTGTTATTATGTGGGCTTTTAATAGCTGATGTTACCAAGGCCAAACAGAATTTTGCAAGACTCAGGCTTCGGACCACTGTGAATGAAGTCCCAGCTGGGTGTTAATATTGATATCATTTCAATTAAGTTTCATTTGTTTGATATCAATATCATCTGTTGAGAAGGAACATATATTGTTAATTTGATATTTCAATATTGTTCCTAGTGCCTTGGCTCTCTTTATGCAACAAACTATTGTGAATGGTGAACAGCAATATTTACAGGATACTTATATCTGCCTCACATGCTGATGTTCTCCATTTGGTCTGAAGAGTACACCCTAGCTGTGCCTGATTCTGTTTTGAAACAATTTGTCCTTGTCATGATTCATAACTCTCAAGGAATGATCCATAACTCTCAAAACCGCCTACCTGGTCTGGTGGTAGAGCATCCACCCTCTTAAGATCTTTGGTCTCTACACACCTTGCCTGTGTCCTAAATTTTCAACAAAGTGTTAAATATTGATGTCATGCATCACTTTAGGATGACCTGCCATGATACAGGGCCCCGTTCCACAAATCGGTCGTAGCGCTAAAATGATTGTCACCCCCATACATTAACATAAACTTACGACTGTCATAGTGCTAAGATATCTTTGTGGAACGGGTCCCTAGTGTATATCTGGAAGACTATTCATGTCAGCGTTAAACCAACCCACCAGCGCCTGTAAAGTTGGACACTACCAGATGTAGAGAGAAAGTTTCCTGAGTCATAAGCTACCGATGATCAGAAATTTACTGTCAATCCTCACTCAAGACAGGGGGCGGTAGGGTAGCCTGGTGGTTAAAGCGTTCGCTCGTCACGCCGAAGACCCGGGTTCGATTCCCGATGGGTATAATATGTGAAGCCCATTTCTGGTGTCCCCGGCCATGATATTGCTGGAATATGGCTAAAAGCGGCGTAAAACCATACTCACTCACTCACTCTAGACATGAAATCCTGAACCACATTAAATGCCAACAATTTCTCTTACCCTAATATGTCAAGATGGATTAATATCCTTGAAACAGATGTATCGTTAATATGATTTTATATCCTGTAGCTTAAACCACACGAAGTTGCTTGATCACATACATTCTTTTCATTTTTCACAGGATTGATTTTGTGCATATGAAATACAATGCATGTGCCTACCTTTGTTGATATATCTGATAAACATTCTATTAGTACCTGACATTTATGAGGACTTTATATGATATGAGCACATGCCATTCACAAATACGATTTGCAAGTCTCACATGTTTGAATTTTGATCATGTTTTCTGTTCAGCATGCTTCTTTCAACATCAGAGTGTATCTGTGGGTGCACCCGAGACTTGTTCCTGGAAGACTAGATGCATGTAGAGGATGCCTTAAGCACCCCGATATTATCTGTGTTTTGCTTGTAGGGATCGTGATCACATGTACCAGGTAATCAGTGTTTGAATCTCTCTTTATCAGGTGCTCAGTCGTGCTCTTCAACACTCGGAGAAACAAACAGACACACATTATCAACAACTCCAAGAAGTCAATCACTGCTCTTGCTTTCTCCGGGGACGGAAAGCATCTTGTAACAGGAGAAGTAAGTTTCTTTGACATAAGTAAAACATTTAAATTCTTTAAAGCTTGTCCTTCTTACCAAAATTAATCAGGGGTCACAGCTGGTCAAATGATTCTAGGTATCATTATTTGTTGTGTAGAGTTGTGTCCCTTTGCCACTACTGGATCTGCTGATTATGAAGTTGAATTTCAGATTAGCTCCAGAATATGACCTTTGGTCTATCATCATATTGTCTTCATCGCGTTAAGTAGGCTTTGCTCACTCACTCACCCAACCACTGGTGAAGAGAGGCAGGCTTGTTTCCATTTTTTCAAGAGTAAGAGAAACATTTTCAAATGCTGATTGTAAAAGGCAACTTAATGCATCGTGTCGTCAGACAGCGTGTCATTTCTCACAATATCAATCACTGGATTGTTTGGCCCAGGCTTCATAATTGACCATTGCTTGGCTAAAAGGCTAACACATATTCCCTGAAATAAAGTCATGTAAGCTTAAATACAAATCACTCAAAAGAGGAACCCTTAAGTATTAAGGAAACCTCAAGTCTCTGAGTTTCTTAGAGCTGACAAGGGATGAGATCTGGATGCTGGAGCTGAAACGTGAATGAGAATGGAATGGGAGTGATTGCTTTATTAGTTTTACATGCTATGGGACCCGTAAGGGAGGCTCCCTGGCTAATTGGGGGGCACGGGTGGCCCAGTCGTCTAAGGCGCCGTGATTCGCTGTGTAGAATTGCGTCCCTTAGGCACGCCAGAAACCTATGATTGTGGGTTCGAATCCTGGTTCACCCTGATTATGTTTTTAGGTTTGTCAGCACCATACCCGTGCTCATGGGTTTCACCGAAGTGGTAAACGTCTGAGACCTGCATCACTTCGGGCTTTCCTCCCACAGTAAGCTGATATAACTGGAAAACTGTTAAAAGCGGCGTTAAACACAACTCACTCACTCACTTTCTGGCTAATTTATCCACCCTTAGGCAGTTGTGTTTCTTGTTTATTCTTCACCAAAATAACTAAACATTTGCTACAGTGCTATTGTCAGTTTATACTTAAAGGATGTATGTATGTATATATTAGGGCTTGGACGGGTAATTTGGGTACCCAGGTCGGGTGGGTACTAAGTAGGACCCGGGTACCCACAGGACTACTTGGACCCGTGGTTATTCACATGATTATATTGTTTAATGGCAAAAACTTATCTAGAACTCTATGGTTTCACTACAAGTCACTAATGTTTGTATTTCTTTCTTTTTGAGTATGCACCCATTCCTTCTGACTTTTCATATCTTTGAATAAAGATATAACTTGAGTCAACTTCAGTGTATGCATGACCCAGATTGTTTAATACATGTATCTAAATGCGTTTTGCCAGTGCTATGGTAAGAACATGCCCAATCGGACATTTTGTACCTATCTCTTGAGACCTAAAGAGGATACACGGGTAGGGCCGGGTAATAGGGGGTTGGGTACCCGGGTAGCAAATTCGGACTCGTCCCAGCCATAGCATGTATTTATGTATGTAAAGGTAGTTGAACTGTGTTGTGGAGGGAGAGATGGTATCAAGAGCAGGTTAAGCTATCTGACAACAGCATCACTTTGAACGTAGAGGAAGAAGAGCAGATTGGGTTTTAGAAGCCTTTGTTTATCGTACTACAACTCTGAAAATAGTCTTGTTTGAGAAAGAAAAGGTAAATAAAGAAAAGAAGCATCAGACGAGCTTTCAGTATGAAACACATCATTCCGAACTAATGAATCCAAAATAAGCTTACATGATTGAGTATTTACAAAACAAACTGAAAAAGGTTACAAAAAGTATCAAGTTCACCCGTGTTCACCAAGATAATCCTGATATATACCAGATGAGGAACTTTCAACGAAATGTTTTTTCCCACTTGCTAATGTTACATACTCTCACTTTTTAAGTCCAAGGTTTAATTGGAAGACCAATCACTTACACTGAAGAGTCTGTTAGTTCTAGTTTTATTGGCAGGGAGGGAAATCTCTGCTGGTGGCATCAGAGAGGAGTTTTTGTTGTGGCGCCGCAAGAATGGGGAATAATAGTTTTAGAAATAAGGAAACCGTGGCGGTGTTGGTATATTGCCATGAGATAGTCTAACTAGGCATATTTTTGACTGTGTATGCTGGAGAGGGTGTGTAGAACCGTTCCGTAACCCGTGAGGGCTGATGAATGACATTATCTAATGATATTGTTGATCCTGATAAACTTGCTTTGGATTTGTTTTGAAATGCTGAAAGTTGGTCTGAAAAGGGAGTAAACCTTTGAAGAAATTGGTTGCCTCCCCAAAACTAGAATCAGCAAATCCAGAAATGTTCCTCTCACTGTTTGATTAAACTTAGTTCATATGCTTTTGTAAGGGAAAGAAGTTTGTATTTTCAATGAAAAGGATTATAATGGTTTTTTTATCAAGAAAACAGGTACCGCCTATTTCCAAATTTGCTACGTTGCAGATGAATAGCCAGAACAAGCCATTCCAGGTTGTGTTCCTTGAGGTTTTGTTAGTCTGTTGCTGCAGAGCTCTGTTAAATGGTGAGAGAGAAGCATAGAAGAGTGCCAGGATAATTAGGAACTAGCTATTTAAAGTGGGAGTGACAAGTCCAGTAATTCTTTGTGTCAGTTGAAGAATGTTCGATACTAATCAAGGTTGAACTAATTTGGAATTATGACTTTTGAAAAAATCATGACTTTTTGGCTCGGGTGGACTGGCATTTTATCTTGTTCCTGCTATGCTAGGGGTTCACCCTAATCAGGTGCTGTCCTTGTCGGATCTTATCACATCGGAGAAAATCTTCAGGAGAACCTACAAGAAGAGAAAAATATGTAGTTATAGTAAGGTGACTTTCATTGGGTGAAAGTTTATTTGTTTTTCGTTGAATGCTGTATATGAAGGTGGTCTGTAAATAATCAAGTCAGTACCAGACAACCCAGTAATTTATAATAATGAGCATAATTCCTTACTGTCGGAGAACGATGGCATGCTAATAGCCAGGTCAGCAAGCCTGCTCTCCCGATCCATTGAGTCGTTCCTACCACAAGCATAGGATGCCAAGATAACTGTAGCCCAGAATAAACACAAAGTATACATCTGGGTCTGATGACACACTAGCACAGCCAGGCAGGCAGACATTTGGTCTTCCCGTGTTATCTGTGTGTAATCATTTGTTGACACAATGGCCCCTATTGTGGATGGTGTAATTCGTCATATGCACTTGAATTCTTGGTAAGACAGATATCTCTTGTGAGAATTATGGGTTTATGGCCTGATAATTATCGGTATCCTTAGTCAGATTTGGATTTAAATCACAGGAGCTGAACCCAACTTTCCCTCAGCCAATTTTTCGAGTGATGGTTTATGTATGTAAGTGGATATATATATTCTTATATTTTTACAAACTAATCGAAAGACTTCCTCTAATCTCAGGGTTGATCTGTATTTATAAAACATGTTGTAAAGTTTACCCCATGCTGTACACTATTCAGTGAAATAGAAAGACAATCATCAAATAAACAGTCTGATGGCTGCGTGATGTTTCTGTGTGTTGCTACAATGTTGGATTCCAGGTCAAAAATGGTCGACTACTTTACCTCAATATTGCTGAATAGGATGAGGATCGAGTGGTCAGGCTCTGTGATGTGAGGGTGCCAACACCCGCTCTCCTGAATTCTGAATCCTGCTTTCCTGAAAAAAATCTAAATAATAACTTATGTATAGATTATTTTACAAACACAGCTATTTTATTTAAATGTTGAATCTTCATACCAAATAAATTTTATTTGCATTCTATGGACCAGTGCTGATGTTAGTCTGTCTTACAGACCTTCATACAAATATATATCAAATACAGCCCATGCAAGTCTATAATGTTTGGCAAGTCTAGATCTAGATTACTGCAGTATCAGGAAAATGAAGAGAATCACTGGGCTCCCTTTTATTATATTTTTATAAAGATAACTGAACAACTGTTTTTTTCTGTATGATATGTTCATTTCAGAGACTAGATGTTAGTCTATTCTGATGTCTGAATACCCTCTGAATAGACTCCCCAATCCCACTTAACAAAAGGGGTTTGGCAGCATGTGGCTTCTTTCCCCAATGACAGGCAGGTTGCCATGATAAAGCATGAGTTTGTCTAAACATACTCAAAGCATGCTCCCTCCTGTGTTGAATGTTAAACAACAGCCCCTCACTCCCCCACTCTATCAGGTGATTGTCTATTATCATTGGTGTGTTTCTGTGTTTCAGTGTGGCCACCAGCCGGCTGTGCGGGTATGGGATGTAGAGGAGAAGACACAGGTGGCAGAGTTCCACGGCCACAAGTTCGGCATCAGCTGTGCGGTATGTACAACCTGCTGCAGCCAGTCCAACTGACCAGCAGCAACAAACTCCACGATGTTCCAGGCCTGAACACCCTGGACTCATCTCTCTTTTGTTTGTGAAGCCATATCACACATAATTATAATATGCTATTTATATCGTGAATATTTCCACACCACTCAGGGACATGTTCAAAGCGTTATGATTTCCCCGGTCACTGGACCAATGTGCACTCTCAATGTGCATTCTCAGCTCCCTAGGGAGTATACAACCCAAACTGCCTGTTAAGCGCTACAAGATATACAACAACATTGCTATCGGATCCTACCGGGTACCCATTCACTGCTGGGTGAACAGAGGCACATTTCTAACAAAGTCACTTGCCCAAGGAGATGCCACATGAGATACATGTTCTTCAGTTAGGGGCAGCACTAAAGCCCCGAAAACCCAGGAGCCAAGCTGCCGAAATGCGGTCACCCATCCAAGAACTCTCCGCAACCGAAGTTACTTAACTTCACCCGTATTTGTAACCAGAGCGCTGTGCACAGGACTACGTGCCACCACATCTATCTCTATCAGTAACTTCTCACATCTGTCATACAGACCCTGAAACAAATATATGCAACAAAGCCCATGCAAGTCTACATTAAAGAAGAGAGTCATTGGGCTCGTTTTTATTATATTTTATGCAGATAATTTAACTACTGTTTTTTTCTGTAAGATATGTTCATTCCAGGGACTAGATGATAGTCTACTTCACACACAGTTTCTCTCGCACCAGAGTGTAATTTCATTGGATGATTATTTTTGGCATCATGTCATTTGAATCAGATTCAAAACGAATGGTTCAAGGGTTCGAGGTTAGACTAATGTCTAGTCTCTGAAATGAAAGTATTTTACAGAAAAAAAAGTTGTTAAAGTATCTGACCAAGAAATAATAAAAAGGGGCCAAGAGACTGTCTTCATTTCCAGAGACTGAAACTTCAGTAATCTAGACTTGCCCACTTTTATAGACTTACATGGACAGGATTGGATATATTTGTTTCAGGGTCTATATGATTCAAATTCATGATTCAGACTAGATTCAAATGTAGAATAAAGATTTGATACACAGGATGATTCAGACCCCAAGTGTGATTTCTCGACTTAAACCATCTTATGGTTGATATATCATTTCTAATGTGGCCTGTGAATTGCTGGCTCAAAATCTCCAGCAACAACTATGGCATAACGCCATGTTATTGTTCAATGAATGCATAGAGGTTAAGTGTAATTTATATATAACAAAACAAAATGCCTTTTAGGGTTCTTGACCTTTTGTTGAAGTTGTTTCTGTGTTGTTTCAGGCGTTCTCTCCAAATCTGCGGTACCTCGTATCTGTTGGCACCCAGCATGACATGATAATCAATGTATGGAACTGGCGGTCTGGAAACAAAGTCGCCTCCAACAAGTTCTCATGCAAGGTCAGTTTCAGGGTATCTATATCAATCAGAATTGTGGTGTTAATGACACCGTGGCTTGCCACTCACATGAGCCACCCAGGACTTGACACCCAATGAAGTTCCGGGTTAGAATTGGTCTTTAGCAACCCATGCTTGTCGTAAAAGGGTGGTCAGGCTTGCTGACTTGGTTGCATGTCATCATATCCCAATACTGTAGATAGATGCTCATAATGTCAATCATTGGATTGTCTGGTCCAGACTCAATTATTTTCAGATCGCCATGTTTTAGCAGGAATATTGCTGAGTGTGGTGTTAAACAAAAAACAAACAAAAAAACAGGATTTAAAGTAGAAGTACCAGAATATGTTAAACATTTTGTGGTGTTTGTTGCAGGTGAGCAACGTGGCATTCAACCATGACAGCAACTACTTCGTGACGGTGGGGAACAGACATGTCAAGTTCTGGTATCTGGAAAGCAGCAAGTCTAGGGTGAGGAGGAGAAGCAAAAACTAAGATCTGATTTTAATGAGATTGGGTGTAATTAAATGTTTTGAAATGGTTCAATTGCCTCAATTGCCTCACAGGGGGTGGTGTGGAGCCCGTTTCCAGTGTCCTCAGCCATGATGTTGCTGATAGACTGCTGAAAGCAATGCTAACTTACTCACAGTGTTACATCATATCACTTTGAGGGGTCACAAGTGCCCGATGCAGTCGTGAGAGGTGCTGCAAGTTGCTGTACAGAGTTGCATCCCTTGGGAATGCCAGAAATCTATGATCGTGGGTTAATCCCAGTTTCGCCCCGATTATGTTTCTAGGTTTGTCAGCACCATACCCGTGCTCCTGGGTTTCACCAAAGTGGTAAACATCGTCATCACCTCCTCCCACATTAAGCTGACGCGCCATGATGTAACTGCATCACTGTTCAAAGCAGCGTTAAACCAAACTCACTCACTCACTCACTCACTCATAACAGTTTGATGGAGATAAGAACTGTAAGCAAATACTGAAATTGTATTAGTTTGTCTGGAGGATAATGTTTCTTTGTAGTTACCGTACTTTGTTTTACAACGCTATCCATTCAAATGCAACAAACATTTCATTAACTTTCAGGACTTGTGAAGATTCCGGAATAGAATAGGTCTTCAGCAACCCATGCTTGCCGTAGAAGGCGACTATGCTTGTCGTAAAAGGCGACTAACGGGATCGGGTGGTCAGACTCGCTGACTTGGTTGATACATGTCATCGATCCCAATTGCGTGGATCCATGCTCATGATATTAATCACTGGATTGTCTGGACCAGACTCGATTATTTACAGACCGCCGTCATATAGCTGGAATATTGCTGAGTGTGGCGTTAAACAACAAACCAACCAACCAACCATTTACTTTCAGGTTAGAAGTTGTGAATTTCTTTCATTAGAAGCACATGCAGCCTATGGGCATTTACCATTAATAAATTAAATCTTTGACTGGCAATTAGAATTTAGGTGACATAAGGCATTTGGGCAATCATGTTTCTTTCTTGTCTTAGAGGGCTACTTTTTGCCCCTGATTGTGATTGTAATCCTGTCTTCCTCCTGTTCAGATCAACGAGACGGTGCCACTGCAGGGTCGGTCCGGCATCCTCAGCGACCAGAAGAACAACTTCTTCTGTGGCATCCTGTGTGGGCGTGGCCAGATGGCCGGCACCACCTTCTGCATCACACAGTCCGGGCTGCTCTGTGAGTTCAACGCCAAACGCTTGCTGGTCAAGTGGGTGGAGCTCCGGGTGAGTGACCTGGCTGTGTCGTACGTAGAGCCCTTGTACTGGCAGAATGAATTAGCAGTCTGTGACTTTTCTGTGAATTTGTGTTCTTTTCACCATTAAGTGTAACCGGTCAAACATCACAATTAGAGGTGCACTTTGAAATGTGTCAAACTTTGTCACTGATAGATGTAAATATTACAGTTACAGAAGTTACCACTTCTAACCTATTGTAAATCGCAAATAACTGATTGGTTTCTCCAAAGTTCTGTTTCATGTTACATAAACCATTTGTCTAAATTGAGCAGACGGCGAGTACACACCACCCTTTATCTGTTGCTGCAGCTGCCATTGCCTGTTGATGATATACCTTTATATCGTAAACATGAGCAAGACTGTTTCAGTTTTTGAGCAAGCTGGGTGTGGGAATGTCAAGTGTTCTAACCTTTAGGGATAAATCCCATCCTTAACATATCTTACACTTATTGTGCTAGAGGTCTGTGTTCCAGTCAGTTGTTTCTTGAGTGTAGGACAGTCACTGTCTTGTATATGGTTATCAGAGTTGTCCCCTTTTGCTTGTTTTGAATTGACCAAATTGAAGTTAAAAGATAGTAGTTGACATCTGATGTAGTGTGTGATGTCATTTCCTGTTGAGGCCCCCATTCCACGAAGCAATCTTAGATTTAGTCTATGTTAAGGTATTGGATAGTTGTGTGATGATTGCTTTGTGGAACGAGGCCCTGGTTGTTCTGTTAAGGTTGTATTTGAGATGACCAGTACATATTGCACCCGTGAAGATCCACGTTGAATTGATCTTCAGCAACCCATGCTTGTTGTAACAGGCTACTTACGGGATCGGGTGGTCAGGCTGTCTGACTTTGTTGATGGATGCCATATCCCAAATGCGTAGATCGATGCTTATGATGTCAATCACTGGATTGTCTGGTGCAGACTCGATTAATTACAGACCGCTATCATACAGCGGGAATATTGCTGTGTGTAGCATTAAACAACAAACAAATATGTTTTACAAGGGGAAGAACTGGCAATGGTGTCACTGTGTTAAGGAAGATATTATATTTCCATAGTTTCTGACCACACATACTTTTTCCTCAGACAAAGTGTGCTACATCCATTAGCGGTGGAGAGGATCACATATTTATTGGATGTGCAGAGGGTATCGTGCGAGTGTTCAGTGCTAAGTCTCTTCATTTCGTGACCTCGTTACCTCACCCTCACTTTTTGGGAGTAGACGTGTCTTCCGCCACCAGCCAGAGGTATGTCAAGTGTGGTATACTGCTAGAGGGAAACTACTTACATGACTGAATGCAATTTGTGAAAATATTTTGAAAAAAAACTCCCAATCCAGCTTCACAAAGTTTAAATGACCTCACCTGGCTTTTCTGGTAAACCTGTAATTCAGATTTGAACTTCAAAGTGATTTTTATTAAATTGTGTCTTGCAACATATAACTTGTTTAACAATGGGCCTCATTTTAGAAATATGGTTAGGGGAACTATATTTGTAAGAAATTGAAGGTCATAAAGTTTATTTCAGGTACCAAGGCATTCTCAAGCATTGGAACAATCTTTCTCTTTTCAGTCAAATGAAATTTCCTAAAGAAGATGCTAAGTACCCTGACACTATAGCTGTTGCATTTGATGATGACCATAAGAAGGTAGGAGTGTGTTGGAATAGTCCTGTATTGTAATACTGGACCCTTGTGAAGTTCAGTTCTTGGTATATGTATACCGTATTTGACGTAATAAGCGCCCAGGGTGCTCTCAAAATTAGAAATAGGGGGCTCTTATTAGAATATTATTTTGGTGGAAAAAACAGTTGAAAGATAAATTTCGTGGTTTATGCTGACGGTTTGAACTATTTATATATGACAGACATATTTTTCCAGAATTTAATTGCCCATAATTAAGGGTGAATATAACACACGAGTGCGTATTATATATATATATATATATATATATATGCGTATTAAATAAGTCTTGTGTACATTGATCAATTGGAAGGGGTGCTAATTAGGATTGTTCACTTGCCAATATATTAGCAAATATGGTCGGGGGCGCTTATTAGAGCGGGCGCTTATTACGTCGAATACGGTATGTGTATAAGATATTATGACCAATCAAATAATATCAGTGAAGCACCTTTAAGCTGGTGACTCAAACATGATGCTTCAATAACACACCCAATTCATGTTTTGCCCCCGTATTTAAACAAAGGAATTTTGGAAAATTGATCAGATATGGACGCCTGCCATGAGAAAACCAGGTTTTTCATGACACGTAATTCCTGCGTATTTGATGCAATGATTTCCTGAAATATTCGCAAAGTCATAACTGATGCAATAAATGATCTGAGGAAGTCTTAATTCAGTATTTACAATATTTTAGTTGTTTCAAACAAAACAAATCTACAAACTTTCAGATTTAAATGAAACCGAAGTAACTTTCATAAAATAGGTCCTCAGCTGGCAGCCTGCCATGTCTTCTGAACACCTTGTGTCCTCATACACCCCCCAGCATATCGTAAAGGCGACTATGCTTGTCGTAAAAAGGTGACTAACGCGATCAGGTGGTCATTCTCGCTGACTTGGTTGATACATGTTGTCGATCCCAATTGAGTGGATCGATGCTCAAGATGTCAATCACTGGATTGTCTGGTCCAGACTCGATTATTTTACAGACCACCGTCATATAGCTGGAATACTGCTGAGTGCGGCATTAAGCAACAAACAAACAAAAACCAGCTCATTCCATCAACCACTGGCTTAGCCCTGCCCAGTTTATCACAGTTTGCCAGTCTGGTGGTCAGGAGTTTACGCACAAATGGTACCATCCATGACAGATTAACTGTAGTCATATGAAAAAATCAGTGTTCCTTAACTTTTTTTTAGTAGCATATTTATCTGTACCTGGCGGCTTGTACAAGCTGAGACTTCTGTGCCCCTGTTGTGCAGGTAACCTGCGTCTACAACGACCACAGCCTCTACCAGTGGGATGTCCACGACATCAAGAAAGTGGGCAAGGCCTACTCGGTGCTCTACCACAGCTCATGTGTGTGGTCACTGGAGGTTAGTATTCCCTCACGCTCGAACATTTCACATGCACAAGTGTTGTTTTACTGAAGGTACCTTTATTCGCTTACCTGAAGCTTTATTGATGTACTGTTACATGAGTAAACTCATGATCAGATACTCATTGGACTTTTTGTTTATTATAATGATTGAGGCTTAGAGGATCATCATGGATCCATGGATGCAGTTTATTCAGTGCCTATAAAATAATGTTGCACAATTTTTCAAAATGTTTTTTTTAAATTTTGTTTTTTTGTTTATTTGTTGTTTTTTAAACAAATTGCTTTCTAGAGTGAAAGAAAACCTTTCAAGTCAGCTAATATTTGCGAAATGTCTACTTCCAGGTGTACCCTATGTTGGAGGAGAACAGTCAGGCCACTCTCCCCCCTGGGTCCTTCCTGACGGGGTCGAGCGACGACACAGTTCGAGTGTGGAACCTCGACTCTCACATGCAGGATAAAACTACTTACAAGAGGAACATATACAGCCATGTAAGTGAACCTAGGTGAACCTAGTCGTCACATTCTTACACGTCCTTAACTCGGTATGGTCTGCTTTAATGAGGACATAAGTCTGGTTTGGAATCAACAGAACTAGCATGTGTAGTGTGAGAAGTTAGTCAAAATGTTTTTGATGCAAAGAGGACATTCTTGAATATTGTTTTTATTTTGAAGTTTCCATTGGACAAGAGGTCGGTCACATGACCACAAAATTGACGTGCACAAGTGTATAAGCTGGTTGTTGTATGGCGGTCTGTCAGACATACTAAATTTAATTGTGTATAGATCTAGGGCTACATCCTATGTGGTAAGAAATTTACTTTGTGTGAGTTCATTAGAGTATGAACCTTCATTGAGTGAGGGCCAAACATTGTATAACTGTATGACTGCATACAGTTTGGCCTTCACTCTCTATAGGTTGATAGTCCAATGAACTCACACAAAGTGCAAGTGAATTCTTAAATGCCTTTAGCATCTTCTTTTGTTGGTAACAAATCCATAAAACTTTGCTATCAAGAAATTAAAATAATATTGACAAGTAAATAACAATTTTGGCACTTGAAAGGATGAACACAATCAGGGAAGGTTAAGTTGCTTTTACAGCTGTATTTGAGCTGGTGTGATTTTTCAGAATTAGATTTTGTAGTGAGTTGCAGTTCTAAAACAGTTATCTTGCTTCCTTTCCAGGATTTGCTTAAGATCATCTATGCAGACGAGAACCACACCAACCTGTGTGATGTAGACTACAATCCAGGTAAACTTATAAAACATCTACACAGAAACAACCAATAGAAATTAAGTGGAAATTCAAGGTGTGAGAAAATAATTGTCAATTGTCCTCTTGCAGTTCACTATCTTCCCGGGGCAAGGGAGTTAACTGACTATAAAAGTCCCGTTTTCACCCTTACTGAACTTGGCTGGAATTATGGAGTTATACTTTGGATGGACTAACGAGTCCTATTGAAATAGTGTGTCAAAATCGACATCCGGTTCATAAACTGCCATGCAGATTTCTGTCAATTGCAGGATTTGCAAAGCATGTGTACTGTCAACTTAGCGTCAACAGAAATGTTCCAAATCTTTTCATGTTTTTTATGAAGGTGCACACGTGATTTGAAGCACCTTGCGAAAATAATCTTCACTGAGCGCTGCCATTTTGTTTGAAACAAATGCAAGTGATATGAGAGGTGGAATCTGATTGGTAAATAGGATGGATATAGAAGGGACATAACTTATGGCGTTACAATTGGCACTGGTGGTGCTACTATTGAGCCCAGAAATTCCAGCCTAGTTTAGCAAAGGTTGAAACTGAACTTTTACAGTCTAATCTCATGTAAAATGAACTTTGTCTAGAGTCAAAGGATTTTGTGGGCAGCACAATATTTTACTCCAGTATACTGCTTTATGATGCCATCTGTCTAGACTTCCATAGCTAGTTTATATCAGATGTATAGATGACATTGTTTTCTAGATCTATTTTGACAAGACCTCTTCCCTGGTAATATCTCTAGTAAACTGCTCAGCACGAAGTCGAATGTACAATTCTTGACATGCTTTCAATTTGTAAGTTCTTTTGTAATGTCCAACACTTTGATATTGATACAGTTTTGTTCTATGGGGTGAATTTGACCAACACAGAGCATGCACATTATCCTTACCTTGTGTTGTAGCTGGGGGTGCGGACAAGACCGACACACAGTACGATGTGAAGAATGGCATCCGCTCTATACGAATCAGTCCTGATGGCCTACATTTGGCTGCTGGGGACAAACTTGGGAATCTCAGGTGAGAAATTCTATGTAACACATTCATGGGATATATATAATATTTTAATGTGTTTTGGGGAAAGTGAATTTGAGGTGAAGGAGAATTATCAGGTTTTCAGATTTTTACAATTTTATGTTTGTGTTTCTTTTTATTCAAGAATTCCCTTGTTTATTTCAGGGTATATGATACTGAATACATGGATATGATTCGAGATATTGAGGCTCACGAAGCTGATGTGTTGTGCCTAGAATATTCTTACTCAAAACAAGGCAAGTGTTGGTGACAGGCATGCAAGAGTTGTCTCCCTTGATATTAACGACTCTTTCCCCCCCCCCCCCCAACAGGATTTGTTTGTTCTATAGTTGCCAAAGATGATTTCTTTTCTTATTAAACTGAATACAAATAAATCAAATCAGTTTGCCATATTATATTTCAAGGAGCTATCTGACCTCGGGAGTGCCCTGGATATGTCAGTGTAGTAACGTAATTTGTCTTATTCAATCTTTATTCCCGCAATAACCTGAAACAGTTACTCTCTTTAAATCATTGTATTCCAATCTTAAAACATACCGCTTAACAATGCAGGACCCAAACTTCTGGCGTCAGCTAGCCGAGATCGTCTGATTCATGTGTTCGATGTGGAACAGAAGTATGGCCTTCTGCAGACGCTGGACGATCACTCGGCATCCATTCAGGCTGTGCGCTTCACAGACCACGACAACCAGCTGAAGATGCTGAGTTGTGGAGCAGACAAGTCTCTGCTGTTTCGTAATGCAATACAGGTATGTCCTAGTACATTCTTCAGCATCATGTCCACCCTCAGTTGTGTGACCCTGTGGGGAGTAATGCAATACAGCTATGTCCACCAATTTTCTTCAGCATCATGTCCGTCTTCAGTTGTGTGACCCTGTGGGGAGTTTAAGGGCAGAGTAATCAGGTATCACATGATGAGCAGTAGGTTACAATGGAGGACCTTAACGGGTGCTTGTCACTGTACCCTGACGGCTGAATCAATGCTTGAGCTGTCAGTCATTGATTTTTCTTGATTTGATTATTGATTATCTTATACAGCTCCCCATAATATAAATGTATTGTAGCAAACTAGGACAAGAGACGTGCAAGTTCATAGTGTCTGAGAAAACTCGGGTAATATTGGGGGATGGAACTTGAATATTTGTAAAAGTTAAAAATGTACCGCACCATGTTCAGAAAGAGATCAGAACAAGAATGTCGTATTTTTAATTCAGTTCAACATTGCAGAAGAATAGACCATGTTTGTTTGAAAGGAGTTAATAATTGTATACTTGTATTGTCCCTTCAGAGTCCAGAATTCCAGTTCAGTCTTGACCAGCACCTGGTCAGCAAGGCCACTTTGTACGACATGGTCACCGACCCCACGCAGAAGTTCGTGGCCACGGCCTGTCAGGACAGAAATGTCAGGTACGTCAGCCTCCTTCCTACCGGCATCTTTGATATTAATATTTCTGTGTAGGATAAAACATGTACCAGGGTTTTTAACATCCCTTGGATTCAGCTTTTAAAATCTCATAAATTCAGATAATTTTGTTCAGGACACAGCAGCCCCACCACAATATGTTGTTTATATTTCATTGGAAGCATTTATTATTTTTTCAGAATCTACAATATCCGCACAGCCAAACAGAAGAAGAATTACAAGGCCTCGCTAACAGACGATGGTGTGCTGCTACGGATTCAGCTGGATCCGTCAGGATGCTACGCGGCTACCAGCTGCACGGACAAGAACATTTGTATCGTGGACTTCTACAGTGGTGAGCTGGTGGCCACCATGTACGGACATTCCGAGATCATTACTGGACTCAAGTTTATGAATGATCTCAAACACATGATCTCAGTGTCAGCCGATGGGTAAGGGTGACTCTCCTTCCTCTGTGCATTCCTTCTTGAGATATATTACAAAGTAATCATATGATCAAGTCAATTAGCCCCAATGGGGAGTCTTAATGGACAAGCAATCCCTTCGGCCATGGGAGCTATATCAATTTACGCTTTCAATGTAATGTAAGTGATCTAGACTACCAGTTGTCGGACTTTCATTTTTTGTGGAAGCCTCGGTGGCTGAGTGGTTTAGATTGCTTACTTTGTGTGCTGGCGATTAGGTGCCTCACTCTGGCAGTGTGGGTTTGAATCCCAGATGGGGCTGAGCCCCACCAAAGTACTCGAATCTGTACTTTACTGTTAAAGTGTTATACCATTATAACATTTGTTCAGGCAACCCTTGCTTGTCATAAGTGGCAAATAATGGATCAGGTGGTCAGGTTCAGTGACTGGGTTGAATGTGTCATCGTATCCATTGTACATTGAATCATTGATCACTATCTCCATGACTGGATTGTCTGGTCCAGACTTGGTTATTTGCAGGTCTCCGTCACAAAGCTAGACTATTGCAGAGTGCAGTGTTAAACAACAAAGCAAATCAGAGTTCCAAATTATTTTGATTATTTCCTGGTCAAGTCTTCCATTATCTGTGAAAGTAATGGACCTTGGTTCTGAAATATGAGAAATGGCAAGTCATTTTGCTTTTTCTGAGATCAGTCTGTAGCAGTTGGTAGTTGAGCTGTAACATCCCTGTACCAGGAACCTAGAGAAGTGTCCCTGAAACCACTCAGTTGTGGATTCGGAGGTCACAGTAACTGCTAAGTGTGAATTACTTGGATGTCTAACCACCCATGATGACTACCACTCTGTACTGATATATGTCATTTTCCCCCAAACAAACAGATTACTTGAACATCCAGCTTATTTCAAAGCACCTGTTATTAATGGTTATACATTTCAACATAGCAAAACTGGAATGAAATAAATGATGGATTGGCATTTTTCGCTGCTATGATATAAATGTTCAAATATTTATCTGTATTATACAGACAAGGCTCTGCCATTGAAACAGTTCAACAGCAAGGCAAACTCATGTTTTGTTAGGAAAGTGTGCTACCCTGGTGATTGTGTTAGCGATGCTAGCTGACATCGATCTACATCTTCTTCATCCATGTTGTATTTGTGTTCCAGCTGTATATTCGTGTGGCGTCTGCCGTCTGAAATGACGAAGCAGATGAAGAACAGAATGGAGGAACTCGGCAAGATGCCCAAGGACCTGCAGTTTGTCAGTGATATCAGGTAGGGCTAAGCTCCATCTTTCATAGGCCGCCTCCGTGGTCTTGTGAGTGTCCGCCCGGAGAGCGGAAGGTCCGGGGTTCGATCCCCAGCCACGTCATACCAAAAGACGTTAAAAGATGGTACTTGTTGTTAACCTGTCTGGCGCTCGGCATTAAGGGGCTGAAACAAGGACTGGTCGGCTTGGAGTCAGTATACTGTGTCTGAGTGGGGTATTCATGTTAAACTGCGGCATGGTATCTCAGTGAGCTAGCACTATAAATCGGCATCAGTCCGGACTAGTACAAGCAGCCACACACACACACACACACACACACACACACACACACACACACACACATGTGCATGCACGTCGCTATATAAGTGCAATAATCTTGGACGCGATGTTAAACCCAATTTCACCTCACGTCACCATCTTTCATAGGAAGTACTTGCCTAGGACGTGTTTATATGACTGTCGTAACCCTTGATGTTGTTGATATCATTTCACCAAAAGCATGTTCTTATACAGAAGGCAATACATGGTTTTTAGTCTCATGTTGAAGTCACAGTACAGTGTGTGAAGAGCTAATATCGAGATACTCATTGCCTGTTTGGAGAAAAGATTGTGAATGAAAACAAGGAGTTATTTTTGTTTGAGGATTTTGTGTAAGCAATATCAAATACAATTTAGTATCATGCTGATGACTGTAGCATCAAATCCAGCCCAGTGATGCAATTAGCACTTGGTTGGGAAACTGTGAATGTTTGGCCCTAGCACCTGCTCCCTTGTCGATATACCACCTGGTCACACTTTGCCTCTACACAGGAGAGAGACGGCCATCATTTCCAAGCCAAATTTGCATGACGGTATGGACAACTTCCCGGTGATGCATGAGCGTCACCAGTTCCAGCCAGCCCACAATGTGCTGGACATGTTGGAGAAAGAGTCCCACGAAGCACCCGCGGAGGAGAGCAGTCCGGACTACCGCTTCAGTGTTGGGCCTCTGCCCAACTGGGCAAAAGCCAAGGTGAGTCTCACAGTTATAGCATTATTATCACTGAACTTTCCTGTGACTTAAACATCCTTGTAAAACTCTCTAAAGAGGGACTTTTATACCCGAACTGCCCATCTTGATACATTTCTAAGTGTGAATAACCAACTCATTAGGTAAGACTTAAAAAAATAAAAGAATTGGTTCTCAGGCAATGACTTTTGAAAATATAGTGCGGGTGGGCATTGTTTTTTTTTCCTTGTTAAAACTAGTATGTAACCAAATAAACAGTTGTGTACCATCAACCTGGGAAAGGGCCTCCCTACATAAACAAGCATACAAACTCCTATTGTCGCCATGACCATAACATGAGATACACGGTAAAGCAGTGTCCATGTATAGGGAAGTAACTGTGTGCTATATTGGATCGTATTGTGTTTAAGTGTGAGGATTTAAAAAAAAAAAATTAAAATGGAAGTAAAAATGAATTGGCAGCAGACTTTATTGTGGTGCTTGTGGTACCTGAGATCCAAGACTATTATTTTTTAAGCCTAATCATTAACTGTTTGACATGCATCATAATATTTGAATTAACAGACAAACAAAGTGGATTTTGAGCAATTTGAATAAAACGTCCTTGGACTGCAACTTGTCTAAGATTAGTGCCCCTTTAAGATCTGCACATTTGTGTATAACTTTCTAAGTATGAGCTGAACTTTGAGATAATCATATGAATGTTGACTTCTACAAGTGTGTGACTTGTGTGTAGATGGGAGGCAGCACTGGTGACAGCAAGGACCGCAGTCTGGAGTCGGCGAAGCAGCCCAAGGGCAAATGGGCTGAGAGGGCTGACACAGGGTTCGCAGTGAAAACACAAAGTGAAATGAGCTTGATCAACACAGAGCCAGGTAGGCTGCAGAGTTGTCCCCCCTTGCTAGTCTCAGTGCTGTTTATCGTTGCCTTCATGGTGACATGACTGTCTTCAGTCTATGACAAAGGTTCGAACTTACTAGGGTCACTTTGATGAATTGTCTCCACAGCCCTGTTCCACATAGTGATCTTTGAGCTAAGATGATCGAAATTCCCATTCGTTATCATTGACTTTCGACAGATGAGCTCTAAGATCGCCTTGGGGAATGGGGCCCCCATATTATTATGTGTAACAGTTGTGTATGATAATTATCAAGTTCATAGAATGAAACAAAATCATAGTAGTACAGGTAGTTGTGTCAGGTTGCTTCCCTTAGCTGTGCCAGGATCGACTTGTGATGGATTTGAACACAAGATTGGTTATACTCATGATGCTTGTTTTGGCACCTCCATAAATATGATCATTTGGCTAAAAGTGGTAAATGCAAGCCTACGATCATAGTCACTGGGGGTTTCCTCGTACATTAAACAAAATCTCTGTTGTATGACTGGTAACTGCATTTGTCTTTTTGCTTTTGACTGGTCGATTTTTTCCATCAAAGTTGTCAGGAAAACAGTATGTTTTTCAGAGATTGATTTATTTTGTGTCAGTATGGCTTGGGTATCATTATATGAGATTTTAACTTGTTTTTTAATATGCACCATGTGAAAATTATGAAGTCTTTTCTGGGTTAGAAACTAACATTTTTTGTCCACTTGTCCTTATAATGATAACATATAGTAAAACCAATCAAAATGGCAAATTTCTGCTAGTCCTTAAGATACCTTAACTATTGGGCAGTTTGGCAAGGACTACAGGACTAGTGCCAATTTCTAACACTGCTTTTGTTTTTCTCCACTGATGATGTGAGGCTATATTTTTTCTTCTTTCATTTGGTTTAATGATTCTAAAATAACTCTTAAAAGAATGAATAGCCGAAAGGGATGAATCTTACAGACACTTCTCTTTATTCCACCAAATACAATGTGACGTGCATACATAACAGGTTAAACTTTACGAGATAACCTTAATTGGTACTGTTCACTTGGCAACATACTACAACAACTTTTTAAACGACAAAATATAGAGCTGAGGAAGATAATATACAGCTGTTTTGTTTGGTTTTTTGTTTCTCTCACTTACTGACAAGGGCACAATTCTGCAAACGAGGAAATAGACAGTTTGGTTTAATAATATCTACAATTTATTCAAACTGTTGTCAGACACATTT
Source organism: Haliotis cracherodii (assembly GCF_022045235.1). NCBI lineage: Eukaryota > Metazoa > Mollusca > Gastropoda > Lepetellida > Haliotidae > Haliotis > Haliotis cracherodii. Next base: position 51,898,553 of record NW_027266308.1, on the reverse strand, counting down.
CATAGGATTCCTCATGATCACAGTAAGAGCATTGTAGATCTGGGTCTCTGTCCACAAGGTGTTTGTAACACATGTCATTCTTAATCCTATAATAAACTATATAGTTAGAATAGGTTGGAGGGGCGGTCGGGTAGCCTAGAGGTTTAAGCGTTCGCTCGTCATGCCGAAGACCCAGGTTTGATTCCCGACATGGGTACAATGTGTGAAGCCCATTTCAGCCGTGATATTGCTGGAATATTGCTAAAAGCGGCGTAAAACCATACTCACTCACTCACTCACTCACTCAATAGGTTGCAACTCTATGAGTGTTTGTGGATTGGTCTGCGCTGTATGTTGAAGTAGTAAAAAAGTACATAGGTCAAGTTTGTGAAAAAAAATAAAATTGGAATAACCTCAAGAAAATACTAGGGGCGGTCGGGTAGCCTAGTGGTTAAAGCGTTCTCTCGCCACGCCGAAGACCTGGGTTCGATTGCTTACATGGGTACAAAGTGTGAAGCCTATTTCAGGTGTCCCCTGCTGTGATATTGCTGGAATATTGCCAAAAGAAGCGTAAAACATACTCACACACTCACTCACTCCAGAAAATATTTATGCTGCAGTCCAAACATTCAAAATTCAAGGATAGGTTTGATCATTTGGAATATGTCATACATTTGAAAATCACGTTATTTAAATAGAAGATTTGAAAATAATTTGTACGTTACATTTATAGCAACTAAATGGATCAAGAAGATACAAGATTAATGTTATAAATATTCACAAGAAAATTCATGGTCATGTCAGAGATATTATATAAGGCCCAGTACAAGCTGGTGTCGAACAAGCTCTTATTGTTACAGCCATGTTCCTGATCAGTACCTGTAAGCCATTAACTGCAGTGTTCAATCATGGTTGCCTTCACATTGACAAGAGGCTCAAATCTCCAAGCCAAACTGTCATATGTAATGGGCTACTGATCAGTGCTTGTGACTAACGTGGGTATTACAAAGCAGGATTACTATTTCGATTTAGCCTTGCCTGATTGCAAGTCTTTACAATGTACGGTCGTTACAGGATTAGAGTTGACCTTTACAGGGCCTGATAAGCCGGATAACATAATGTTGTTGTTTCATGGAAGGTGATTGTGGATCATTGGGGTAATGAGAGTTTAAGTGTGGCAGTTGTGTAAGGGGGGTTACTTCAGTCATACTTTGACTGTTGTGAGGGAGAAGTGCTTTTGTGCAAGGGGACTAAGAATGGTTTCATGTCTGGAATGAAGAAAATGATGACTGATAAATATTGATCCCTGGCCACCTCAGGCAGGTTCGATCCCTGGCCACCTCAGTGTGGTTTGATCCCTGGCCACCTCAGTGTCGTTTGATCCCTGGCCACCTCAGGCTGGTTCGATCCCTGGCCGCTTCAGTGTGGTTTGATCCCTGGCCACCTCAGTGTCATTTGATCCCTGGCGGCCTCTGGCTGGTTTGATCCCTGGTGGCCTCAGGCTGGTTTGATCCCTGGCCACCTCAGTGTGGTTTGATACCTGGCGGCCTCTGGCTGGTTTGATCCCTGGCCACCTCAGTGTGGTTTGATACCTGGCGGCCTCTGGCTGGTTTGATCCCTGGCGACCTCCGGCTGGTTTGATCCCTGGCCACCTCAGTGTGGTTTGATCCCTGGCCACCTCTGGGTTGTTTGATCCCTGGCCACCTCAGTGTGGTTTGATCCCTGGCCACCTTCAGATGTTTGATCCCTGGCCACCTCAGTGTGGTTTGATCCCTGGCCACCTCAGTGTGGTTTGATCCCTGGCCACCTCAGTGTGGTTTGATCCCTGGCCACCTCAGTGTGGTTTGATCCCTGACCACCTCAGTGTGGTTTGATCCCTGGCCACCTCAGTGTGGTTTGATACCTGGCGGCCTCTGGCTGGTTTGATCCCTGGCCACCTCAGTGTGGTTTGATACCTGGCGGCCTCTGGCTGGTTTGATCCCTGGCGGCCTCCGGCTGATCCCTGGCCACCTCAGTGTGGTTTGATCCCTGGCCACCTCAGGCTGGTTTGATCCCTGGCCACCTCAGGGTGGTTTGATCCCTGGTCACCTCAGTGTGGTTTGATCCCTGGTCACCTCAGTGTGGTTTCATCCCTGGCCACCTCAGTGTGGTTTGATCCCTGGCCACCTCAGTGTGGTTTGATCCCTGGCCACCTCAGTGTGGTTTGATCCCTGGCCACCTCAGGCTGGTTTGATCCCTGGCCACCTCAGGGTGGTTTGATCCCTGGCCACCTCAGTGTGGTTTGATCCCTGGCCACCTCAGGGTGGTTTGATCCCTGGCCACCTCAGGGTGGTTTGATCCCTGACCACCTCAGTGTGGTTTGATCCCTGGCCACCTCAGGGTGGATTGATCCCTTGCTGCCTCATACCAAAAGATGTTAAAAGGTGGTACTTGTTGTTACCCTGCCTGGTGCTCGGCATTAGGGGGATTAAACAAGGACTAGTTGGCTCAGTCTGTAACCTATGTCTGAGGGGATATATGTTAAACTGCAGCATGGTATCACAGTGGGCTAACACTATGAAATAGGCATAAGTCAAGCAAACACACAAACATATGATTGTGCATCGCAATATTATAAGTGCAATAATTTTGAATGCAACCATAATCCTCATTTCACCTTACCATGCCTCATTCCCCATATGTTCCTTGGAAAGTGATAAATGATTGGCTCACATTGAAGTTCAAGGTCATTTGTAACAAAACAAGCTCTAAAACAATGTGTCAATGTTAACTTATTGAACTTATTAAGTTTAATGAACCTTATAAGTTGGCATGCATGATCCATTTGATATGATTTGCCTGATTTTGGATAAGATCAACCTCAACAGTGGTACTATAAAGGACTTGGTATGAATGTTTTGTTGACCTGTGATATAAAAGTTCAAGATCACTGACTTTAAAGTATTCAGGAAGTACTGACTATATTTTTTTATAAGCCCATATTCAGTACAGAATTACTGGAATCAGTGAAGACTATCAGATCAACGATCATTGAAAATCCTGGTTCATTAAGCAGTAGGTCGGACTTTGTTATGGTAGTAATGCTTGAACAGTGTGTGTAAACATAGGTTTCACAGTACTCACAGTTGTTTGAGCTCAATGAACATCATGTCTGTAGGAGCAGGTGTTACGAGAGACAACATCAGGTGTAAACATCTAACATAATAATGACAGCCAGCAGGTGTGTCATGCTGTGCCCTCCGTACAATGGGGAGCATGTACAGACATAGGTAATGGAGGTTTCTGAGAACTCATAACAACCATGAGTAATATGAAATATCTTTGGTGGTTTGAAATCAAACTCATCTGAACTTTTGATATTGGCAAAGATAACTAGCCCTATTTGTTCTGAAGGCTAATTTTTGGAGAAGAGTAGTACATTTGCTTTAGTTATATAAAGGGAGTTTTATTGTTGATTTTCTTGAGAGGATTATTACATGGTATAACAACTGAAGCTATTTAAGATTTGTCAACACTATAATAAGTTAGTTATAACGCGCGTGATATTAAATCATCAAGAGCCTGCTTGTAGCGCTACGTTTATACACACAAGTGATATTAAACTAAATAATGGCACTTAGTTATGTGCAGTGCTGGAACATATGTATAACCAAACTGTAGACTAAAGTCCATCGTATGCAGATCTAGAAATCAGGGTATAAGATAATGGGATAAGAATGTATTTAGTCTTGACTGAAGGCTGCTTAATGTGGAAAATTCCTTGATGGTGAGAGGTAGATTGTTGCAAAGAGAAGCTGATGGGAAGGAAGAATGTCTTTGACCAAACATTATTTATCTACCGAAATTGGCTCGTATGATGAGCACCTTGATGGCACCACTTCTCTTAAGCAGCTTCATAGGTATGATTGCATTGACCCTTCAGAATATCGGTAGGTGAGAGAGTGAGTATGGTTTTACGCCGCTTTTAGCAATATTCCAGCAATATCACGGCAGGGGACACCAGAAATGGGCTTCACACATTGTACCCATGTGGGGAATCGAACCCAGGTCTTCGGCATGACGAGCGAAAGCTTTAACCACTAGGCTACCCGACCACCCCGGGTAGGTGATGCTCGGGATCATGTATCCGACTCTTGTGATGCCTGTAACCAGTGGAGGCAAATCCAGACTGGCGATACAAGGTCATGTTTAGTCAAGGTGTACAAAAGAAAAGTGCAGTTCACTTGAGAAATATCATAAAACATTATAAAAGGTTAATACAGCACCATGTTTACAGTGGCGGGTGAGATGAGATGCGGAGATGAGGTCATGTTTAGTGAAGGTGTGTAAAAGAAAAGTGCAGTTCAGTTGGGAAAAATTCGGAAAGAGGTCGAAAGGTTTACAGATTGTTAACAATTCAAAGGGGACGACATGAAAAAACAAAGCCATTTAATCCTCATCAAAGTCAGTTACCTTAATTGCTGCCTGACGGACATGTCGTTCTGTGTTAGAGGGTAATAAAACAGAGACAGATAAGGGCCATTAAATGATCTCTGAAACTGTAGCTATTGGTGGACCTAGTTGCTGTATATACTCCTCATAAACAGTCACGCACAATATCTGACCCTTTGAGTAGATTCTTTTGAAATTTTTTAATCTTTCTTCAAGTGGACATGAGTGTGAGCCGTGTATCGGCAGGATTATTGACAAGATCCGGTGAGCTTGTTTATCTTGTAAATATAATGTTCCACAAGGATTATGAAGCTATCCCAGTTGAGGCCGGTTTGACAGCTCGACTGACTAATGCTACACCCTCTGATTGTCAGGGGTGTTGGGATTACGATCACTCATAGATACTGCTCAGGAACAACTTATCTTTAATCTATGATCACTGTCATCTCTTTTCATGTATTGTAATTAGTTGCATGTATTGATTCTTACAGTTGCAAGTCGATAGCCTGTTCTTTAAATGTCGGTCGTTGTTAATCGTTGTTTGATATGTTAGACAGGGGTGATCGGTGGGTAGATAGGGTGTGGAGTGTTTGGGGTTGAGTGGCTTGTTAATTCATTTCAGATATGCTGACCCTTACAATTTTCTTACTTGTACATAATGATGATGAATAATAGTTACAGTTCAGCACATTTGTGAAGCTACCCTGATTATTTTAGAAAGGTTTACTATTTCTATGTTATCATTGTATCCTAAATGCGTGGATCAATGCTCATGATATCAATCACTGGATTGTCTGGTCCAGACTCGATTATTTACAGACCAACATCATATAGCTGGAATATTGGTGAGTGCGGCGTTAAACAACAAAGAAACAAACAAAACTATTTTTATGTACAACTTATGACAACATGATGAAATGATGATGATGATCATGATCATTTAATGTTACACTTCATCAAACCTTGCACACTTATTTCAGAAGTTGATTGGTTAGCATGCTTTCAGTGAATAATTACAACCATCTGGGGGCGGTCGGGTAGCCTAGTGGTTAAAGCGTTCGCTCGTCACGCTGAAGACCCTGGTTCGAATCCCGACATGGGTAGATTGTGTGAAGCCCATTTCTGGTGTCCCCCGCCGTGATATTGCTGGAATATTTCTATAAGCGGCGTAAAACCATACTCACTCACAACCATCAGAATGAACACCTAAACATGTACTGAGACCTTATTCAAGTTATCTACTTGTGAGGTTACATTTTGAACATATAATCTCAAGTGGCTCACCTGTTTCTGTAGCCATGCACACTAATAGCTTCTGTTAGGACTTCAGTGTAATCTGCTGACATGTCCATGGTGAAGGCCGAGTGGAAACTGAACTATGTGCATTAAGCCAGGGACTTGTGTTAACTTTGGGGGTGGTGGGGGACCAGTGGGGTAGCCAAGTAGTTCAAGCATTCACTCATGCCGAAGGCCCGGGTTCGATTCCCCAGTTGGGGACAGTGTGTAAAGATCATTTCATGTCCCTGCCATGCTTGAATATTGTTGATGCGGCATAAAACCCAACTCACTCATGTAGAAATGTCGCCTCCTTGGTCTATTGGTAGAAAGTCCGCCCGAAGAGCGGAAAGGGCCGGGGTTTGATCCCCGGCAACATCATACCAAAAGACGTTAAAAGATGGTACTTGTTGTTACCCTGTGTGGTGCTCGGCATTAAGGGGCTAAAACAAGGACTGGTCGGCTCGGAGTCAGTATACTGTGTCTGAGTGGGGTATTCATGTTAAACTGCGGCGTGGTATCTCAGTGTGCTAGCACTATAGATCGGCATCAGTCCGGACTAGTACAAGCAGCCACACACAAACACATACACGTGCATGCATGTCGCTATATAAGTGCAATAATCTTGGACGCGACATTAAACCCCATTTCACCTCACCTCCATAACACTGGCAATTACGCTTGTGATGAAAACTAGGTAGTTTCTGGTATGATTTAAAGATGTGAAAAGTTTCAATAATAAAGTGTTATTTGGATCTCTAGATGGTGTCAGTTAGATGGGTCATGTTCAAATATTTGAATAAACAAATGTTATAAGGTTGATGTTGGTTAGAAATATCTCACATTGCAGTACTCAACATTAAACATACAGAATGTCAATGGCGTCCTGGTCATAACCCAGATGTTGAAAGTGAAAATTTACAAGTCCTTGGATTTAAATTCTAAGGCAAGACACTTCAAGGCCTTAGGACCCTCTTGATTTCTAACACTGTATTGACATCTCTGCTGAAATTGAGGTCATGAAAATGCAAGAATAAAAAGTATTGACATTGAATTGTGCAACCCATTTCTCCACCGACCCTGCCCCCATTGTGTCTTTATGTATATTCAAGCTTGTAAGGCACATGGGTGTGATATAGGCTCTTTTCATTCAGACTGTCAGTGTGAAAATTTGTGAGCATGGTTTGGTTATGCCTTCAGTGTTGATCAATACTTGTTATAAATTTTTGATGAGTTGAGGCACACCATGTGATAGAATTCACAACAAAATCCAGACAGTTATGAAGAATTCTCCTGGATAAAGACAATTTGTGGTATTGGTATTGCCAAACGACGATAAAACCCAATCCAGGAAGATTTTGTGTCGTGATGTAACTGTAAATTGACATGTTTAGGGAACAGCTCATAACCTTTGTGGACATATCACTTCATGCTCCGTCAGTCATAGGAATGATGTAAGAGATAACAGCCGTGGAATACCTGTTACAGTGAATTATCAGGAAGTTAATGAGTCGTCACTGGACGTCCCAGATTTCCCCTGACCGGGATTAATGGATGGGGTTAATGATTGTCGTGGGCAGACATTCGGGTGTTCAGTTTGATGTGGATGTGGAGCTTGTTGGTGGTGATGGCTTCTGTGACAGCCATGTGTTGATGTTGATGTTGATGGTGCTGTATGATGAAGCTGCTGCTGCTGCTGAGGTTGTGCTAACAGTGTCCACTGGATGAGGATGTTTGTTGAATATGGCTTTTCCAGTATGGAGCAAGTGTAAACACTGCATTCAGGGTAGATATCTTATTCAAGTTTGACAACAATTTTAGAGCTTTACAACCTTACCAAATCTCCTTTCATGTGGTCAGTTGTCAGTGAGGCAAGTTGTTGCCATGAGCTTAGGTATTTCAGTATCTTGGATACTGAAACATCTGGCAGTCGGTAGATGCTCCGTCCTTTCTCCCCAAAGAAAATTGCCTGTGTGGCAGTGTGATGGTGAGGCATTGATTTGACATTGAATTGATATTGATGAGATATTGACTTGACAAAGATTGGGTACTGACTTGACTGATCGGATATTGAATTGACATTAAACAGATATTTACTTGACATTAAACAGATATTTACTTGACATTAAACAGATATTTACTTGACATTGATCAGATATTTACTTGACATTGATTGGACATTGACTTGACATTGATCAGACATTGACTTGATATTGATCAGATATTGACTTCACCTTGATCAGATATTGACTTGACTTTGATCAGATATTGACTTGACATTGATCAGATATTAACTTGATATTGATCAGATATTGACTTCACCTTGATCAGATATTGACTTGACTTTGATCAGATATTGACTTGACATTGATCAGACATTGACTTGATATTGATCAGATATTGACTTCACCTTGATCAGATATTGACTTGACTTTGATCAGATATTGACTTGACATTGATCAGATATTAACTTGATATTGATCAGATATTGACTTCACCTTGATCGGATATTGACTTGATATTGATCAGATATTGACTTGACATTGATCAGATATTAACTTGATATTGATCAGATATTGACTTCACCTTGATCAGATATTGACTTGACTTTGATTGGATATTGAATTGACATTAATCAGATATTGACTTCACATTGATCAGATATTGACTTCACATTGATCAGACATTGACAGGACACTTATGGGCAGTGACTTGATATTCACTGGGACACTGACTGTAAATTGATGGGTTATTCACTGGGACACTGACTGTAAATTGATGGGTTATTCACTGGGACACTGACTGTAAATTGATGGGTTATTCACTGGGACATTGACTGTAAATTGATGGGTTATTCACTGGGACACTGACTGTAAATTGATGGGTTATTCACTGGGACACTGACGGTCAATTGATGGGATATTCACCGGGACACTGACTGTCAATTGATGGGTTATTCACTGGGACACTGACTGTCAATTGATGGGTTATTCACTGGGACACTGACTGTAAATTGATGTGTTATTCACTGGGGCACTGACTATCAATTGATGGGTTATTCACTGGGACACTGATTGTAAATTGATGGGTTATTCACTGGGACATTGACTGTAAGCAGACATTGAAGATACCTGCAAGACAATGGAGAGCTAGAAGGAGTCTCAGTTGTCTAGCAGGTGCTCTGTCAAATGTTTCACGATGTACAGGTGTGTGCCTCGGGACGACTGCAGTACTAACAGTTGAATGGCTGATGTTATTATCTAAGAGTCTTCAGACATCAGAGTTTAGTCCCACTCCAGGCAGTAAGGTGGTCATAATGGTGTTACCTATGATCTGTTTGCCCAAGGCAGGGAGTAAAATTCTGTTCTATTTCCTTCAATTCCTAGTTTTACTATTGTATCATTATTCAAATTTTCATGACCGCCATGTGACTTAAATAAAAGGCTTAATTACATATGTCGGTCCTGGAGGTAGTTGTTATCTCCTGAATCAAATACATGTGCTTTATTATTCATGAATTATTTTACCCATCCAAATGCTTGGGGACTTTTTTATGTAATCACGCAGAGTGCATAATGTTTTCAGTTTTGAAGATGGCAAAGTTTTTGAGATGACCCCTGGGTAAAGATAATACAAATATGTTTTGTATGGGAATTCAAAGGAAATGTAATTTACATTCTGGTTTAAAAAAAGGTTATTACCTTGATGCTCCTTTTCGAAACACAGCTTTCAGCGTAACTGATTGCTGTAGGTTTTGATACGACCCCTAAAAGGTGCACTGATGACTGTGATAGCCTTAGGCTTACACCAATGGCAGGATCAGTTGTTTACAGGGGTAGGCACGTTGCCTGTTTAGTTGACGACTGTCATGCAGTAATCACACCAGATCACGATACAGTCGCCTTTCTGATCTAAGCTGCAGGCTTAGCAGTGAAAACCTGGATCACAAACTGTGACTTATCATTACTACCGAGACCATGTTAGACAACATTGGGATAGTGTTTATTTGGCGTTGGCATCGTTTGTGACCATTTCAAGCTTGTGGAATTTTGTTTTGGGAAAAACGTGGAATGAAACATCATGAGAAATGATTGACAGATATGACTGTTTTGCCTGACTACTTGTGCCATCATAATGGCCAGTATTTTAATGTTTAATGGAAACAATTTTCGGCACAACTTTTCTACTTATCTTCTAGAGCGTCGCCGCTTCACCCATGAAGGAGAGGCATTGCAGAGCCAGTTTGCTGGTTTACGGAGGGAAACCATGGTGATCGGCAAGGACCCCATGACACAGGTATGTGCATTCAGAATATGTTCACAACAAACCTTGAGTGTTAATAATTTCATATTTTTAAGTAATGGTTTTGTCAGGTTCTATGTTTTGCTGAATTTTATATTTTTTATTATATATACATATAATATATATAATTTATATGGTTAAAAGTCTTTCATGGAATAAATGCATAGCCTTAACAGAACTGTTGTATCACTGAGGTTTTCTGCTGTAGTATTTATGATGAGAGGGATGTCTTCAGCTTATATACCGTATTCGACGTAATAAGCGCCCACAGCGATATTTGCTAATATATTGGCTAGTGAACAATCCCAATTAGCACCCCTTCTGCGATAGATCAATGTACACAAGACATATTTATTCTTGTATAATACGTGTGTTATATGCATCCTTAATTATGGGAAGTTAAATTCTGGAATAATATATGTCGTATATAAACATTTCAGGCGGTCAGCATTAACCACGAAATTTACGATCTTTCAACTCTGTTGTGTTTCTCCAAAATAATATTCTAATAAGAGACCCATATTTCTTATTTTGAGAGCGCCCTGGGCGCTTATTATGTCTTATATGTATGTATATAGGATATGCCATTTCTTGTGTCCCTGCCCTGCAGTCACTGTAAAACCCAACTCACTCACTCACTCATTCCTGGGGGCGGTCAAGTAGCCTGGTGGTTAAGGAGTTCGCTCGTCATGCCGAAGACCCAGGTTCGATTCCCTACATGGGTACAATGTGTGGAGCCCATTTCTGGTGTCCCCCGCCGTGATATTGCTGGAATATTGCTAAAAGCGGCGTAAAACCATAGTCACTCACTCACTCACTCACTCATATCAAAAGTCATTGAATTATGAGAAAAAGACCTAAAACGTATATTACATTAACTTGCTAAATTTAACAAATTGTGAACAAAGCATTTGAAGAATATGACTATTTTGTATTTTTGTTATATAGTTTAGATATAAATGTATACAAACTGTATATGTTTTGTATTGTAAATGACGATTGTGATGTAACTACTCTACATGTAAACCTGACACTGAAGAGAGCAGCCAAGAGAAAACAAGTTTTGTTCAGTTCAGCTTCTAAATATGTCAATATGATAAACAGGAACCTAAAGTTTACTTAAGCCTTTAACCTCACCCTTTGCTTACAGTAGTGTACTTTTCAGTTTGACATTTTCCAATTTTCATTGACACCATGTCTCTCCTCCCCAGGGTATCTCCTTCATTAATGATGATGATGAGACTAATATTGATGATGATGAAGAATTCTGCCCAGCGTTTTTCTCCACGCACAATAAGTCTCAGTGGGATCTGGTAAGTGTGACTCAGTATTAGTACCGGGGCACAGGTGGCCCAGTCGTCCAAGGCGCCGCAATTCGCTGTGCAGAGTTGCGTCCCTTGGGCACGCCAGAAACCTATGATTGTGGGTTTGAATCCCGGTTCGCCCCAATTATGTTTCTAGGTTTGTCAGCACCATGCCCGTGCTCGTGGGTTTCACAGAAGTGGTAAACGTCTGAGACCTGCATCACTTCGGGCTTTCCTCCTACATTAAGCTGACACCATGTGATATAACTGGAATAATGTTAAAAGCGGCGTTAAACCCAACTCACTCACTTACTCAGTATTAATACCCGTGGTAGTCTTGGGTAGTGTGTGTACTTCTATGTTATAATAACTTTAGTAATATGAAAGAATTGGATGGTCCTTAACGTTTTTGAGGAGTGTATATTGTCATTTCCCCCTGTTTTATGGCAGGCTTTGTCTACTGCCTTGTTCCGCTCATACAGTCAAGTAGGGATTGGCTAGTTGAGAGGGGTCAATGGTTGTGTCTTATTTATGAGATACCTTCACGAGATAACTGAAATATTGCCGATGTGACGTTAAATATTAACTCACTCACTCACTATTTACGAGATGACAGGCCACAAGTGTTGGCTGTATCTGAAAGTATCAAATCTTGGTGGATAAATAGATGAATCTTTATAGGGTATGGTATTACGTTACCAGGTATATACAGTCAAGTAGTCTTTAAAAAGGCTGTCCATTCTTTTGTGTACGAGTTCAGTCTTACTGATGTGAAAGTTTGAAGGGTTTCGAAACTATGTGAGAAGTATTTGAAGATATGCTGACTTCAATAAGAAAACATACAATTATGTGGATAACAACTTCTGGTTTATTGCATATAGCACAACGTTTTTGTTCCTTTTTAATCCTGTACATCTGGTTTCATTACCTGTGTGCCATTTGTTATTTATACTGTACATCTTGATTCAGTCAATTATCTAGGTGCTACTTGTCATCCATTACCTGTTGTTGTTCATGTTAATCTCTGCCTATCACACCATACCATGCATATATATATGATCACACCATACCATGCATATATATATGATCACACCATACCATGCATGTATGATCACACCATACCATGCATATATATATGATCACACCATACCATGCATATATATATGATCACACCATACCATGCATATATATATGATCACACCATACCATGCATATATATATGATCACACCATACCATGCATATATATATGATCACACCATACCATGCATATATATATGATCACACCATACCATGCATATATATATGATCACACCATACCATGCATATATATATGATCACACCATACCATGCATATATATATGATCACACCATACCATGCATATATATATATGATCACACCATACCATGCATGTATGAACACGCCATACCAAGCATATATGATCACACCATACCATGCATATATGATCACACCATACCATGCATGTATGATCACGCTATACCATGCATGTATGATCACACCATACCATGCATATATGATCACACCATACCATGCATGTATGAACACACCATACCATGCATATATGATCACACCATACCATGCATATATGATCACACCATACCATGCATGTATGATCACACCATACCATGCATGTATGATCACACCGTACCAGCATATATGATCACACCATACCATGCATATATGATCACACCATACCATGCATGTATGATCACACCATACCATGCATGTATGATCACACCATACCATGCATGTATGAACACACCATGCCATGCATATATGATCACACCATACCATGCATATATGATCACACCATACCATGCATATATGATCACACCATACCATGCATGTATGATCACACCATACCATGCATGTATGATCACACCATACCATGCATATATGATCACACCATACCATGCATGTATGAACACACCATGCCATGCATATATGATCACACCATACCATGCATATATGATCACACCATACCATGCATGTATGATCACACCATACCATGCATGTATGATCACACCATACCATGCATGTATGATCACAACATACCATGCATATATGATCACACCATACCATGCATATATGATCACAACATACCATGCATATATGATCACAACATACCATGCATATATGATCACACTATACCATGCATGTATGATCACACCATACCATGCATATATGATCACACCATACCATGCATATATGATCACACCATACCATGCATATATGATCACAACATACCATGCATATATGATCACACCATACCATGCATATATGATCACACCATACCATGCATATATGATCACACCATGCCATGCATATATGATCACACCATACCATGCATATATGATCACAACATACCATGCATATATGATCACAACATACCATGCATATATGATCACACTATACCATGCATGTATGATCACACCATACCATGCATATATGATCACACCATACCATGCATATATGATCACACCATACCATGCATATATGATCACAACATACCATGCATATATGATCACAACATACCATGCATATATGATCACACTATACCATGCATGTATGATCACACCATACCATGCATATATGATCACACCATACCATGCATATATGATCACACCATACCATGCATATATGATCACACCATACCATGCATATATGATCACAACATACCGTGCATGTATGATCACACCATACCATGCATATATAATCATACCATACCATGCATATATGATCACAATCATACCATGCATGTATGATCACACCATACCATGCATATATGATCATACCATACCATGCATATATGATCACAATCATACCATGCATGTATGATCACACCATACCATGCATATATGATCACAATCATACCATGCATGTATGATCATACCATACCATGCATATATGATCACAATCATACCATGCATGTATGATCACACCATACCGTGCATGTATGATCACACCATACCATGCATATATGATCACAATCATACCATGCATGTATGATCATACCATACCGTGCATATATGATCACACCATACCATGCATGTATGATCACACCATACCATGCATATATGATCACACCATACCATGCATACATATGATCACACCATACCATGCATATATGCCCCTCTTCACTTGGTTGTAGTTATGGTAGCTTGATAACGGTAACAATAAACCAGAAGCTGTTATCCATAAAGTTTTACATTTTCGTATTTACTCACCAACTTCTAGAATGCCAATCAAACAGTTATATGCTGACTTGTCATTAGGTGCAGCAAATACATGTATACACGAAACTGTCCCTGTGGTTTTCAGATGGCATATGTCTGTATTACTTTGATAATTACATTAGAAATTGCTTCAATTTGAGCTTGATCTCTAAACAGATGCACAATTTTTTTCAGTGTCTAAGACAAGGGAAAACTTGTAACAACTAGTAATTTTATCTCCAAATGAAATGGGTTGTAGATTCGCTAATGGTGTCCACCCAAGGTCATTGGTCTGACCTTGACCAATGGTTTGTCTGGTTTGTCCAGGCTGTATAACATTACCAGGTGCTTTGTTGCCGACAATGAAATGAAATTAGTCTACAACTTAGCCACTTGCAGAAGCCAGAGTCTAGTAAAACGTATTTTGGTCCAGTCAGCTCATGATAAATCACATTCTAAGACTAATGTTTACCGAACAACTCTCTGAAAGAGAAGTTCAGGCCGATGGAAAGTCTGTTACTGGCACTGACTGTAAACTTACTCCACTAATCTGTCCCTCAGCCCGATAGTCGCCCGTCATCACGGAACTCCGACCCCGGTGGACCCAACACCAGCAGCAGCAAGTGGGGCAACAGATTCAGCCTCAACCTCGAACGCAGCCTCAGCTTCGACCTTGACGACACAGATGACCATGATACGGGTTCTGAGACACCCGAGGTCATCTACTACCCACCAAGCGAGGCCGACTCATCTGACACCTACCCAGAGTAAGATTTATGAATCAGGGTGCTCACTGAATGAGATATGTACTGTATTCATTTACAGTTCTGTGTGTAGAGTTGTGTCCCTTTGCTATGCCAGGATTCACCAGATATGAATTTAATCCCTGCTGTTCACTATGGCAGTGAGCCATGGTTTGTAAGCACCATACCTACTCATGGATTTCACATAAGTGGTAAACTTCTCTTTGGGCTGCCATCCTCTTCCATACACTGTAGACCCGTGAAGATCCGGGGTAGAATAGGTCTTCAGCAACCCATGCTTGCCGTAAAAGGTGACTCTGCTTGTCGTAAAAGGCGACTAACGGGATCGAGTGGTAAGGCTCACTGACTTCGTTGATGCATGTCATCGATCCCAATTGTGTGGATCGATGCTCATGATATTAATCACTGGATTGTCTGGTCCAGACTCGATTAATTACAGACCGCCGTCATATAGCTGGAATATTGCTGATTGCGGCCTTAAACAACAAAGCAACCAAGCAAATCCATACACTGTAATATAACTGAATTACTGTTCATAGCTGTATTCGTCAATTCTCATTTAATTATAGATTTTTTAAAAGAAATAGAACTGATAAGTAGCTTTTGAATAAATGTGTTTTAACTTAGTTAGATGTAATTGATAACTTATATTATTCTGGTTGTGGCATTTAATGGGGTTGAAGTACTGTAAAATAATTGGCCCCTGATGGTGACACATAAACCCTCATAATATTTAAGTACATTGCAGAGAACTAGTATTTTAATACATTAAATATACAACTTCCAGTGACTACAGTTATGGCATAAATCCTGTTGGGGATTCATGCAGGTAGCTGACGTACTGTAAGTCCCCATGGTCCCCTATAAGGTGGTCTAGCTGTAGCTGCTGGTGGTATATAGCTCGTATTTTTAATAGTAGAAGATGCAAAGTTGATGTACATATATCTATTGGTTAGATGTTTTAGTGTTTGAATTTGTTAGTTTTTATCAATCTGTGATATCATGCTAATGTTTTACTGTCCTTTGTGACAGATATTTAACTTTTAATTTGTTTTCGTCACTATATGGCCGAGATACTGCCGATGTGACGTTAAATTTCAACTCACTCACTCACATAGCTGTATTCTACATAACTCACCCACTCATGCACTATCAAGCATACTGCAGTAGCCTTCAATGTCAGAAATATTATTTGTCTCTGGTCCTTTGGTCAGCAGCCAGCAGAAATAGCAGAGGGCAAGTTTGTATTCGAAGTCAGTGGCTATATGGGCCATTTGATAGTCTAAAATAAGTAGGG
Organism: Haliotis cracherodii; assembly: GCF_022045235.1. NCBI lineage: Eukaryota > Metazoa > Mollusca > Gastropoda > Lepetellida > Haliotidae > Haliotis > Haliotis cracherodii. Next base: position 51,881,966 of record NW_027266308.1, on the reverse strand, counting down.
CTATTTCTCTAGCCCAAAATAGCCATGGCCAGTAGTTTGTTAGCTATTGAAGATGAAGTTCTCCCTGCCTGTAATAGCTTTCAGAACTGGACACTAGGCTGGCATTGTTCTTCTGGCTGTTGTGTGCAAGCACTCAAATACGCCCTTCATAATGTCTCTCACTACTACCAGTATTAAGAAAATGTTTTGCTTGTTAAATTGCAATATTGAATGTTTTGCATATTGTCTTCACTGAATTATCTTATGAATGGATCTTCCTTGTGTTTCAGCACCTACCAAGTGTTCAACAGTGACCTGCCCCTCAGTCGACAGAAGCACCTCTCCAAGAGGTTCGGCATGCTGGAGACCAACATCGACGAAGGTAAGAGACTTTGAGAGAAGGGGACTTCAGTTTCAGGACTTGTTCCAAAAAGCAGTCTCAGCACACTGACTGTCATAACTTTTAACATAGTGTGTGAAGGCCATTATTCCTTTGATTACAGGGGCGGTTGGGTAGTCTAGTGGTTAAAGTTTTCGTTCGTCACGCTGAAAACCCCAGTTCGATTCCCCACATACGTAAAATGTGTGTAGCCCTTTTCTGGTGTCCCCCGTCATGTTATTGCTGGAGTATTGCTAAAAGAGTCGTAAAACCATACTCACTCACTCACTCACTCACTCACTCACCCACCCACCCACCCACCCACCCACCCACTCACCCACCCACTCACTCACTCACTCACTCACTCACTCACTCACTCACCTTATATTTATTACATCATAGCCCTAATCCTGCTCTTTGGCTGCCCTCACACCACTAAATCTTCGGATTTTTCGACTGACGTCCCCTTCACTGCCAGCGATGTAATACACAGTTGCTTAGAGTGACTTAAAACCATACTCACTCGTTCACACTTACTATTACATAGACTTATGGTGCTGACATCACTTTGTGGAAAGAGGCCTTGATTATTGCAGGGGAGGTGCATACTCCCTGCCGCCCATTTCCAGATCCACCAATGAGTCGTCGCATAGTGGCCGGTTATTGTAAATAAATGTTATCAGCAGTTGCTGTGGTTATATACGAAATATCCTGTATATAAGCACTATACCAGTGATAAACGTTTACAGCCAGTGTCACATATGGCATTCCTCCAAAATATTGCTTAAATATTGTTGAAACTTACTCACTCTATTGGAATGTTTCAGCCGACTCTGAGAGCACCGATCCCATCTCCCTGGATGATGATGAAAATGATGAGACGCTGATGATGTCAAATCCCAGCACCCCATCAGATCCAGACCGGGAATTCCTGGCCAGGACCCCAGACAAGGTATTGCAGCAAGAGGTTTCAGATTGGTTCATTGGCTGATTGTGGTTCAAAATGTCCGGAAAACATTTTCGAATGTGGTAATGATGTAGAAGAATGTCAACTATCAGAAGTTGAAAAGTAATGAAAGAGCTTCCTAATGCCACTCATCTCTTGGGGGGCTGCGATTTGCTGTGCAGAGTTGCGTCCCTTGGGCACGCCAGAAACCTATGATTGTGGTTCGAATCCCGGTTCGCCCAGATTATGTTTCTAGGTTTGTCAGGACCATACCCGTGCTCGTGGGTTTCACCAAAGTGGTAAACGTCTGAGACCTGCATCACTTCGGGCTTTCCTCCCTCTTTAAGCTGACACACCGTGATATAGCTGGAATACTGTTAAAAGCGGCGTTAAACCCAACTCACTCACTCACTCATCTCTTGCAAAATCACTGCAGCTGTGTTAGTCGCTGTATGGGGCACCTGGGGTTTTATGTAGAATTTGTAACCTAAGAATACTTCCAGTGTAACACAAGGGACATGACTACAACGCTTTGACTCCGTAATTATGAACAATGTACAGCATGGTAGGTAGATATCCATCCGAATTTGAATCTAAAAATGAAATAAAAAATAAAAGAATATTCATAAAAGTGTTGCTCTCCTGGAATCTATTCTTGCCATTATGGGGGCGGTCGGGTAGCCTAGTGGTTAAGCGCTAGCTCGTCATGCCGAAGACCCGGGTTCGATTCCCGACATGGGTACAATGTGTGAAGCCCATTTCTGGTGTCCCCCACCGTGTTTGCTGGAATATTGCTAAAAGCGGCGTAAAACCATACTCACTCACTCACTCTTGCCATTATGGATTTATGATTGATGAACAATGTACGACCATATTGACGTAAAGCCGACCACCGAAGGTGCAACTAATGAAGATCCATTACAAGCTCCTAGTGAGGTAATATGTGAGAATATGCCATCATTTCAGGAGAAATTTGTCCATGAAAATTTTGAAACAATCAACTTCACGCCGGTGGCGACGGACAAGTTCACCAAGGCCCTGGACTCCCTGGAGCAGGACCTGAACAAGGACGGACCGCACCCATTCAGCCCCCGCCTCAGCATCTCCTCCCGGTTCCTCTCCAGGGCCCAGCAGTCCAACATCAAGTGAGTCCCATCCTGTCAGGTCCTCCGATCTTTGTGTGGCAGTAAAAAGAATTTAGATCTGATTTTAATGAAATTGGTCAGTAGGGCTGGTTATCGATGTAATTGCTAACTAAATATCGATCAATTATTGATAAATATCGGATAAGTAACTTTCAGCAAATATGCAAGGAAGTCCCGAAAGAAATCAACAGAGCAGTGACACGTTTATGCATGGATGACTTTGCGGACATTTGAGATATAACAAAAACAGTTGCTTTCCGTCTTCGACAATTGACATTATTGACAATTACAAGTCTGTTTAGGTAGATCTAAACCTTATTTCATCACAATGGTTTATATGATTTATTATCGATGTCAACAGTTTCATATCGATAATCGTTTATATTTCTTCCCATCAACAATAATTCCGATAATCAATCGTTTGAGCCAGCCCTATTGGTTGGTGGTTCAATGCCCTGGCAGCATCATACCCAAACATGTTAAAAGATGGTACTTGTTGTTACCCTTCCTGCTGGTTAATGAGGGGATAAAACAAGGACTGGCTGGCGTTGAGTCACTATAATGGGTATACAAAGACATGTGAAGATCCAGGGTAGAATAGGTCTTCAGCAACCCATGCTTGCCGTAACAGGCGACTATGCTTGTCGTAAGAGATGACTAACGGGATCGGGAGGTCAGGCTCACTGACTTGGTTGATGCATTTCATCGTATCCCAATTGGGTGGATCGATGCTCATGAAGCCAATCACTGGATTGTCCGGTCCAGATTATTTGCAGACCACCGTCATATAGCTGGAATATTGCTGAAAACAAACAAACAAAACATGTTGAACAGCAGCATGGTATCTCAGTAGGCCAGCACTAGAAAACTGTCATAAGTCCAGATTGGTACAAACAGACACAGGCACATGCATGCACGTAATTATGATTCGTAAAACAATCTTGAAACAATGTGACAATAAACCCCCTTTCACCGCAACTCAGACAATAAAGAAGTTGTTAGCCTTTAAAAGTTTCATGTATTACCATTTTCGACGTAATAAGTGCCCCGCTCTAATAGCGCCCACAGCGATTTATGCTAATATATTGGCTAGTGAACAATCCCAATTAGCACCCCTTCCAATTTATCAATGTACACAAGACTTAATTTTTTGTGTATAATATGCACCCGTGTGTTATATGCACCCTTAATTATGGGCAATTAAATTCTGGAAAAATGTATCTGTTGTATCTAAACAGTTCAGACTGTCAGCATAAACCGCAAAATTTATCTTTCAACTCAGTTTTTTCCACCAAAATAATATTCTAATAAGAGCCCCCTATTTCTAATTTTGAGAACATCCTGGGCGCTTATTACGTCGAATACGGTATGTCATTAATCAGGATCTTACCTAATGTTAAAATGTGGGGAGGTCTGATCCACTGGCTTGGCTCTCAGCTTACATGATGATTAAGGCTCACCAGGGACCATGGGTCTTTTTGGACAGGGTTGGACAGGGCTGGACAGTCCCTGCTGTGCTGGACAAAGACGCATGGCAACATCTCCTCTCATCATGAAGATCACACTAACCACCACCCTTGTGTTTTCCAGGAACATGTCTGTGTATAGCAGCATCCAGCGACAGGACAACTGGTTCGATGTGAGTCATCTTACTGTTTGAGTTGTGGGTCAAACGTTATGCTTGTACAAGCATAAATTATTGTAGCTGAAGTGAGGATCTGAGTTAACACTTGCAGCTGTGTATTACTAGCATGCCCGTCTCTGACTTATTTCAGTTCTTGCTAACTTCTAATTTTGTTATGCTGTCACAATTATGAATGTTTGTTTTTCTAACAAGATCACAATCTGATAAATGTCACCACTGAGTTGATTACACATGTTGAGTTGGTTTCCACTTCAGACTAACTATTTCAGCCATATGCATGTAATATACATTGTTATAAGATCGCGGTGATCATAGCATTTGGAAATAGGAAATTTATAGAATTACATTTTGATTCATGATTTGGTTTCAGCTTGTTCCTTCTTAATCTGATTTAATGTTTTGGGTAATTTAAGGCTTGACCAATATTTGTTATGTCAACCATAGAAATATTATGAGATAACGGGGATCATAGCTTTAGGAAATATGAAATTGATAGAATTAAATTTTGATTCATGATTTGGTTTCTGCTTGTTCCTTCATAATCTGTTTTAATATTTTTGATAATTTAAGGCTTTCTGACATTGAAAAATTGTTACCTAAAATAGGTGTGTCAACAAAATATAAAACAGTCCTTGGACCAATCTCTCCCACAGTGTTAATTACCATAATAAGACAGCCATTTTGAATGACCTTATGAAACGAAGGAGTACAAACGGCAAAGTCTGGACATGACACATTCCAATGAATTAGTTGACTTAGATATTAGCCTTGATATTGAAGCAGAAAGGGATGTTTAATATACAGGTTTTTGCAGTTAAATATGCAGGACCACGTGTTAGATTGACTATAAGAGTTATTCATTGTATATTACGTATGTATTGTGGGCTAGAAGAGTTATTCATTGTATATTACGTATGTATTGTGGGCTAGAAGAGTTATTCATTGTATATTACGTATGTATTGTGGGCTAGAAGAGTTATTCCTTGTATATTACATATGTATTGTGGATTGCATGTGTTGAACAGTTCTCTCCCATCACCAAGAGTTGTCCAGATCTGTCTCGCCTTCTTGTAAGTCTGACAGAACACACTAGCCAGGTCATTGGATAGGCTGCACAACGTCTCACAACCTCTCCTGGCATGTTATTATTAAAGAAAGATGTCATCGGAATGTCTCAAAAATATATTTATTTATGTGCTTTTATACAAGTCATAGTATCTGTAATGGTCTATGAGTTGTCTCTCGGCAACTGAAAAAGGGAGTGTTTTGGGTTCATGATTGTCTTTTTTGGGAAAGAAAACTACACTTTGGGAGAACTTAAAAAAATGTAAAAGAAAATTATATACAAATTCATCCTCATTTATAAGGAGGAGGCCACGATTAAGTCCTACCTTTGAGTATAGACCTCAGACAATCATGTTCCTAGCATTAGCTTATGTCTCAGACAGGAAATAATGTCATTTTGAGTGTTTTGAGACTGTATTTGTGGCCAAGTTTGAAGTGTAGATTTTCAGGTCCACTTCTTGTTCCTCTCCCCTCCTCCATCTTTCAACAAGCCTGTAGCTGCGTCTGCTGCGATCTGCCCATTCGCTGGGATGTCTTTAGTTTCACGTTTGACTGCACCTTTGCCCTTTTTGTTTCCACCTGGTTTCTAGCCCCTCCAAAAGAGTAAAACGGAAATGGCACGGGCTGTAGATGACACCCGAAAACGCCTCCATGCTGTAAGTAGACGCCCTCTGGTGGCAGCGGGATGCATCACCCGACACGTACTCATCCAGTTTATGTTGTAGATATCCTCATTTTATTTGTTCCTGTTTTTATATCCTAACAGTGTTCATTAGATTTGATTGATTTAATTACTTACATCTTTTTCTCTTTTTTTAAAATATTTTTTTTTCATGTTTTTTTGTGTGCGTCTTTTATACATTACTTTTAATGTTACATTTGGTTTTGTCATTCATTTTAAAATATTGAGAGTATTAATTTTAATATCCTCGATGAGAAATATTTCACAGATTGTAATTTTGATATGCTCAATATTACCATGCTTTAATAAGTAACATGTCATGCCTATTTGCAGTCTTTTTATTGCCTTGTGTTGCTAATGCTTTTTTTATTCTTGAGTTGGAATTATGTATGTCATTTTTTTCGGCTGATATCTGAAGAAAATATGCAATACAGATTTCAGTTTAGACATCCAGCTTTGTCTTAGCTGTTTTAACAGAAGTCTGGATGACCAGTAGGATGTTATGTTAATAATAATCATATTAGGAGCCAACTTTGGTTGCCAGAAGAAGTAACTTCAGCCATCCCAATCATCAGCAACCATTCAGAGTTGCTTCCCTTGCTGTTTAGAAATTGGATCATGATTAATATACTTAGCTGTATCAGCTTATGGAGACAAAGCTGATATTTTAAACTTCAATGATATGGCCATTTCCTATTTACAGACCTAACAGTTTCATAGGAGGATGTCAAAGCAGATATTTATTCAGCTGTATTTATGATAATAGGAAACTGCTTTACCAGGCATTTTTAATCATACACCAGATACAAACATCTCTGGCACTAAGACATGACAAGAAACCTGGGTCTTGTTTTGAAATTCAATCATCGCTGATACTCTCCTACTTTGACAAAGGCTTACGACAGTCGTAGCACTAAGGTGATCGTATCTCCCATACTCTAACATAGGCTTACAACAGTCGTAGCACTAAGGTGATCGTAACTCCCATACTTTAATATAGGCTTACAACAGTCGTAGCAATAAGGTGATCGTAACTCCCATACTCTAACATAGACTTACAACAGTCATAGCACTAAGGTGATCGTAACTCCCATACTCTAACATAGGCTTACGACAGTCATAGCACTAAGGTGATCGTAACTCCCATACTCTAACATAGGCTTACAACAGTCGTAGCACTAAGGTGATCGTATCTCCCATACTTTAATATAGGCTTACGACAGTCGTAGCACTAAGGTGATCGTAACTCCCATACTTTAACATAGGCTTACGACAGTCGTAGCATTAAGATTGCTTTGTGGCACTGAGCTGAGTGATTTGTGTGTGTTTCCAGATGGGCTGGAATTCTAACAGTGGAGAATCCCCAGAGAAAGAGCCTGCATCTCCCCCATCACCTCCAACTAAGCTGGAGAGTACAGTGAGTATAGTGGTAGATCACTGAGTGGCGTGTAGAAGTTGGATGTGTAACTCATGCTATCATTGCTTGACGACGGTGTAAGAGTATACTCTGAAATATTACTACAATTGTCTCAGATCATCTTGTCATAATATGGTGGGAGCTGATTGTGCACCCTTTGCCCCAACATTGGAATACCTGTGAAGATCCGGGTTAGAATAGGTCTCCACAACCCATGCTTGCCGTAAAAGGCGACTATGCTTGTCATAAGAGGCGACTAACAGGATCAGGTGATCAGGCTCGCTGACTTGGTTGAAGCATGTCATCAATCCCAGTTGCATGGATCGATGCTCATGATATCAATCCCTGGATTGTCTGGTCAAGACTCAATTATTTACAGACTGCCGTCATACAGCTGGAATATTGCTGAGTGCAGCGTAAAACAACAAACCAACCAACAACCAACATTGGGATATCTGTTCACGCTGACAAGCACTGTCTTCCCTTGCCCAGACCTGGTGAAATATTGTTGACTGCAGCATAAAACAGCATTCACGCTCTCACTCATTGAAAGCATTGTTTTCAAGAAATAAGCATATATCCCTTGTTTTTCAGAAGCCTTACTTCCCAATGAACGAAGATTCCAAACTGTCCATTCCAAAACTACCACCAAGTAAGTAACACAGTCGTTGCATACTAACAGTTAGGTTTCTGTACTGAGTATATCATCTATTTATTCTGTTTGAATATTTATCCGATTCATAGTCATTCCATGATATTCCAATCATTCTGGAATGGTGTGCATAGTGCTACTCATCTTATGAATATCCATTTATTTCAAGCTAATATCTAATTCATTCTGAAGACCTACATAGCTACTTTCTTGATTTCAAATAGATTTTGTAACCCCATATCTATGTTATGACTTATTCAAATCTAACACATAGGAACATATTCAAAGGCATCTTTGATCAGTAATTATATTACTTGTTATGGAGTCTATAGTTTTGGGTTGTAAGTTGCCATCGTGTACAAACATGTATAAGTCCAAACCAATATATTGGCCAGCCTATACAGAAATTAGGGCTGGGACGAATCCAAATTTACTATCCGGGTACCCAACCCCCTATTACCTGACTCTACCCAGGTACCCACTGTAGGTCTCAAGAGATGTCTCAAAATGTCCGATTGGGAACATTTTTAGCATAGCCCTGGCAAAACGTATTTAGATACATGTATTAAACAATCTGGTCATGCATACACTTAAGTTTACTGCATGAAGTTTTATCTTCATTCAAACATATAAAAGTCAGAAGGAATGGCTGCATAGTCTGAAAGGAAAGTGAACATTAGCGACTTGTAGTGTAACCATAGAGTTCCAGATAATTTTTGTCATTAGACTATGTATCAGGTGACTAACCATGGGTCCAGGTAGTCCTGTGGGTGCCCGGGTCCTACTCAGTACCCACCCGACCCGGGTACCTGAGTTACACGTCCCAGCCCTAACAGAAATCATAGCTCATGACATTTGATTGTTGCTGCATCATAATGGCAGCAAACTCTCTACCCACTGTCACCCTGCTGAGCGTCAACAAGCTGTCCGCGAGCTATCCAGGAGATGTCCACCAGGGCTTCATTCCACAAAGTGATCTTAGTGCTATGATGATCATAAGTCTATGTTTACGTATGGAAGTTACGATCACCTTAGCGCTAAGATCTCTTTGTGGAACAGGGCCCTGTAATTCATTGTCAGACACAAATACATAACCCTAAACAGTGTTCTTGTTTACCGGTAATTACCAGTTTTTACAGGTAAACTTAGTCTTGGGCCGGTATGGTAATTCATATGACTCCCAGTCCCTGTGGACCAGCAAATCAGATACCTTAGATATCTTTGTTGTTGAACAAAACATTGGCGATATTCATATAAGTTTATGTTCCAATGAAGTCAGCTTGTCTCTTAACATCAGGGTTTCCCCTTGTTAATTTTATTGCAAGGAAATAACATTTCGCTTTGATTTGAGGTTAAATATGTATTTGTTGTGACATAGTCTTCAAATATTTATAAAAAAGGGACAATTGTGACTGAACTTTGTGTGAATGATGTGTTGATCTAATTTAGATCTGAAATAACGTCATTGCATTTAACATGATGTTGAAAGAATTAAAACCAGGTTAATTTCATATGTATTTATATTTGTTAAAAGTTGGGACTGACAAAAATTAGTGGAGACTGGTAATTTTTAGAGTTACCAGGACTGGCAGTTTCAAAAACCAGCGGGAACACTGCAAAAGGGTCATTATATACAAACTTGTAATGATATCTTTCACATGAGGCGCTAGCAGCGTGTACAGGATTTTACAAGCTGAACGATAGTGTACAGGCCTTGACCTTCTGTTGTAGTACAGAACCATTCCTGAACAACCCACTGTGACAAGCAACACATAGTTTCTCTTGAGAGAAAGTTACATGTTCAAGTTAGGTTCCTGTTGTCATGTTTGTGAGATACAGTAATTACTTTTCAACTGTAACTGGGGCAGTGGGGTAGCCTAGTGGTTGAAGTGTATCACCACAAAAACCTGGGTTTGATTCCCCATGTGGGTACAATGTGTGAAGCCTCATCTTGGTGTTATCTGCTGTGATGGGGCTGGAATATTGCTCACTCTTAGTACTATTTTGTTCTTGTAATGTAATGAGTGTTCAGACACATTGAATGAAAATGTAAAGCTAATTTTGTTGTCAGGACTAAAAATTTAGCTCAGGTCTTTGTCAGAAATTGATAGCTAAAACTAAGCTTTGTATTTGTCAGAAATTGATGACTAGAAATTACTTTAGTATTTGTCAAAAATTGATGACTAAAAGTTATCTTAGTATTTGTCAGAAATTGATGACTAGAAATTACTTTAGTATTTGTCAAAAATTGATGACTAAAAGTTAGCTTAGTATTTGTCAGAAATTGATGACTAGAAATTACTTTAGTATTTGTCAGAAATTGATGACTGAAAGTTAGCTTAGTATTTGTCAGAAATTGATGACTAAATTTCCTCTCCATTTTCCTTCCTCAAGGCCCCTGTGGTTCGCCATCCCCCAAAACTCTGCGACGCTTTTGGTATACTCTTGATTTGCCTAAGCAGCCAATCATGGAAGAGCCAATGCCGCTGCCAAAAATTCCATTACCCCCCAAAATGCAGATTAGGTTGGCAACCATTCCAATTCCTGAACAAAATGGCTGCTCACGATTGCCGAGTTTGATAACTCACAGCCCCAAACAAGTTAGAAAGAGTCGTCTTTCGCCGCTATCCAAGAGGGGTAAATAGCCGGCCACTTTCTGCATGATGTGTGGACGGATTGTGTATTGTGACTTTGTTTGAACCCCCGGCTTAAACAGCATCTATGTTCTAACTGGTGCTAGAACACTGTGGCACTCTGGGTACATCTCTGAATCGATAGCAACTAAAATGGAATAGTGACCTCTGATGAAATTTGTGTTTTCGTATAATCATATGTGTATCATTAACTTCTGTTGTAAAGTCTGTGGTATAAAACAGTAGTTGTTTATAACCTGTGAAGAATATGTATTAACAATTATTGCACATAGACAAGAGTTTTTAGCTCACCTGACTGAAAGTCAAATGAGTGTATGCCGTGGCACGTATTTGTTGTTCATCTGGTTGTCGGTCTTTAACTGTTACATTTTAGACATCTGCTCTTGAACTGCAAGGCCTATGGTACTAAAGTTTGCATGGATGATGCCAGCTGTGAAAAGTGCTCACAGAATTCCGATTTTAAACATGGAGGTCACGGTGGCCATATTGAAAATGTCATATTACTCGGCCACATCTGCATGTATGATTATAATATGTTGTTTGTTTGTACTCATTGTCAGTAGTCTAATCAGGAAAGTTGATTTGCTGACATTGACTTGCCACATCTCATCAAGTTGCTTACATAACCCTAAGTAGTCCAGGTATGCCATCGTTATCATGCTACTGTCAGATAAACACTACCTTCCTGGGGCGGTCGGGTAGCCTAGTGGTTAAAGCGTTCACTCATCATGCTGAAAACCCCGGGTTTGATTCCCAACATGGGTACAATGTGTGAAGCCCATTTCTTGTGTCCCCTGCTGTGATATTACTGGAACATGCTAAAAGTGGCGTAAAACCATACTCACATACTCACTCACTCACTCCAACCTTCCTTGCCAACTACAACAACACATGCATCTGTAGTTGAAAAAACACAGACTGACACGGAGTTCAGTTTTCATCTCACTGCTTCCTACTCATAAAATATGATGTACAAAAGTACTCTCATTAACAGGGTGTCACAAAACTTTCCAGAAGCAATTAAGGCTCTTGTGAGCCCAGCTATTGGGTCTCTAAAAGTGGCACACAAAATGCCAATCTGACTTTAAACATGGCTGTCATTGTTTCTTCGTGAGTCAGGTGAGCTACAGAGCCTCATGGTGCAATTTATTTTCATAATTTTCCTGAACATGAATTTAGTGTTGCCTGTCGATAGAAAGTAAAGTGTGTTCTAAAAAGATGTGGGTTTATTGTATATTAATACACTGACTATCTTGTTTCCATGTGAAATATACTGAAAATTCTAACTTGCTGTGACAGAGATTTCCTGTTTCACTTGCAACCAAATCTTTCCACTGTCTTTTCGTTTTTATGAGTGTAGGCTGAAGAAAGGCGTTATTTGAAGGCATGATTGAAGATTTTTGCTCAACTGTTGGAGGAAATCTTTTTTCTGTTTCACCCAATTTTTCATTTTGGGGTCAGATGCATGGGTTTTCTATTTTTGTTTGTGTGAGATGTAAGGAAGAGTAAAATGTTTGGTTACAGAACCAGGAATGTTCCATGTATTTGGAAATACAAGAAATATTTAGTTTCTGGAAAGTGTTTTGTCAGATTGCAATAGTGTGCTGTCTTGAGTTGATATTTTATGAAACAGCGCTGAGTACATGTGTCAGCTGTCTAATGATGTCCGGATCCAATGTAGTTGATAGTGACTAACCTTGAATTATTGGGTTTAACAATAACTGCATGTTCTGATTCATGTGTTTCCCAATTAGAATTTTTGATAACTTGTAATTGTTAAGAGAAGCTTACTTTGTTCCGAATTAATTTATTATTTTCATCAACCTACTAGAAAATAGAAAATAATGTATTTTTCAAAAAATCTGTATAACTTACATTTTATGAGAATCAAATTATCAATTTGTACCCTTTTTGATGATTCATATATATCAATTAGAATTATATGAGAAGAGGTTTAAGTTCATAATTTGTGTAAACATGTGTTGGCGACTATTATTCAAATTATTTGGAGGGTAGGGTATTTTGTCTTAATTATAGAGTTCATTGTTTCAATGTGTAATATGTAACCATATTCTCGCTCTCTTCAGCTGGCAGCCCCTGGGAGGACCAAGGAGGGGGTTCACCTGTTAACGACATTCCAAAGACTCAGTCTCCTACCAAGCTGTCCTCTCGCCTTGGCAGCCTCAGTCCCAAACCAAAGGACACTGGAAAGAGATCCCTCTCTCTTCGGTCCAGTTCAACCGGTAGACTCACTGACCTTGACACCAAGACCAATAAATCATCGTCTAAAACTGCCTCTTATCTCCGACCTACCCGCAGTTCCAAGGCTAAAATCGCCCGAGCATCCTCATCCTCATCCCTGCCTTCGTCTGATGATGGCTCCCAATCCAGCAGCAGCACAAGCTCCATGACCAAAGCATCTTCTATGCTGAACCTTAGCCAGACCCGAGATCCCCCTACCTCACCCAAGAAGAAGAATTCTCGAAGTGATCGTACCTTGTCCAAGACAGCCTTCTATGCATCCACACCCAATTTGGCTGTGTGTATGGAAGAGGAGGAAGAAGAAGAGCTTCCAGAGTCATCGTCCAATCTTAAAGGTCTTGCTGACCTGTCCAGGAGTGTTCCGGACATTAACGATATGGATGGATTTAGTTCGTCTACAGAGAGCACTACAAGTGGTGGGGAGAAACCTAGTTCTAAGGGTGGTTTGTCTGGAGTAAGGAGACTCAAAGACTCCTTATCTCGGAAAGTTGCAAGTGATACAAATCGGTTGAACAGGCGTTCAATGCCTGTGGGTGTGGACTATCTGCATGCAGAGCAGAAGTCCCCAGGTAGTAATCGGAGGTCCGTTTCTCCTTTCAGTGAGAAAAACACTATGCCTCCTCCTCCATCCACCTCTGTAAGCAGATCAAAACATGATGCATTCCTGAAGCGAGCTCAGGCTAAGAGGCGCACAACAGCAGACATGACACTAGATCGTGCAAAAGACATCCTGTTGGGCAAGTCTGGAATTCTTAAGACAAGTATGGAAAGTGTGAACTCTGATGCTCCTGGTAGCAGGAAGACGAGTCTCTCTGGTGGACAGTCACAGTCTCATTCTCGGTCTTCCTCTGCATCATCTAATGTGTTCGAGTCGGAGTATGGTTTCACATCTGCTTCAACACTTGCTACTGTAGAAGATATTGAAAACACTGCTGAGGAGATTCGCCGACAGAGAGCTAACGATGCCAGTCCACATGATCTGCCCGAACGGGATGAGAACACATCTCTACCTAGTAGAACCAAATCACCAATGTCATCCTCATCTCGAAGGTCATCCAATGCAGATGTCTCCAGAGTCTCACCTCGTGTGTTCTCCTCCGACAAGAAAAAGTCTCAGTCGGTTGAGAATCTAAATGATAGTGTCTCTAATTCTCCTAAGGAACAAGATAATGTGTTGCCCAGTGTGAGGGCGAGGGTGGCCCAGTACATGTCTCTAAACAAGTCTACTGAGGACTTAGGTTCCAGTCCCAGACCAAAAGTTTCGCTGAGTGTAAATGTGAATACAGTCTCCTCCCAGTCTCCAGCTGCATCTCCAGTTCCCATGGGCAGACGTCTGTCGGCAGATCTGAAGGCCAGTCCACGCAGCCAGTCGGACACAGGGCTGGGATCAGACACGGACACCGACTCAGAGATCAAACGTCCCGATAAATCCACGTCCCATCCTAGGCTGTCTCTTGTCAACGGAGATCCGAGCATCACCCATAGGTATTGTTGTTGTTGTTGTTGTTGATGTCAACGGAGGATGATAGGTGGTGTTGTTGTTGCCACAATTATCAGTATTCCCGCTATATGACGATGGCCTGTAAATAATTGAGTCGGACAGACAATCCACTGATCTTTGTTGTGGGTAATGGTCCTTGCCATCGGGTTACAATGACACACTGTCAACCCAATCACCAAGCCAGACCACCCAATCCATTTGGTCCCCTCTTCTGGCCAGCATAGGATTCTGGGATTTTGTGGGAATAGGTATTGCTGTTGAATTTAGAAGCGTTTATTTTACTTGATAGTAAAATTATATGTCATTAAAAAGAGGCAGGTGAAAAGATTTAGATAAGATAATATTAAGTTTTCTTTATTAATGAACGAGCCTACCCTGCTGTAAAATTTATGACAAAAAGCTGAATTAAAGCAATGATGTTCCACCACTTTATTATATATTCATTGCCTCCTACTTGTAGTTAACTGCTTTGTAAAATCCGCAAAACCTTTCCTTGGAAATATATCTTACGTCAAATTCTCAAAATTTTGCAAACGGAATGTTTTGTTTCAAATGTTAATTAATCCTCTTGAAGAAAGTAGCCGGAAGATGTTTACCAGTAAATTGTATGCTTTACGTAGACATGAAATCTTTGCATTTCAGGGGTCTTTTCTACAAAGCGATCGGAGTGCTAAAGTGCTACTCCCATACTTTCGGAGTGCTAAGGTGATCGTAACTCCCATACTTTAACACAGACAAACAACTGTCGTAGTGCTACGATCGCCTTGTAGAACGAGGCCCAGGGCATTTTTTTTTATAGATAACTACATGTGCTATAATGTGTTAATATACAGAACTTGTGTGTGATCTGCCTTGAGCTGAGGTTGATGTTTGTCTTGCTGTTCCAGTGTGTCACTGACTACACCTGTGTCATCCCCTCACGATCATGGAACCTCGCCGACTGTGGCCGATCGTACTGGATTATCTCTCTCACTCACTGTCAAGACAGATGGTATGTTTTCCTAAAACACACTTGACACTCTGTTAAATTAGCTTTAAGCTTGAAGTTTGCTCATACTTAAAGGCAAACAAACTAAAAACTTGACCAGAGGTTGGAAAAGCTTCTATGTTATGTTTATGTAATTTTAGTTTACCTTTTAATTTGAGAGAAACTGAATCTTCAATGTAACTGATATGACGATCGGTTGGGCACAATGGCCGACAATGTGTGACAAGGTAGCCAAAGCGTCTCCACTACCATCTAACTGATTTACAAATATTGATCACGATTGATCAGTGGGTGTGGCCATGCATGACTGTAATCCAATACTCATGTTAAAGAGTTACGTGGTTGCATGACTAAGATGGTATGCCTGCTTCAGATGGCAGTGAGTTGGTGATGCCCTTGATTGTGGACTTGAAGGAAATCCTCCAGACAGCCAAGCAAGTGTATGAGAAGGTAACGATTCACCATACAATACCATTATTAGTTGGCTGAGAATGACAGGATTTTGTGTGCGTTTGTTATCAGTGTTATGTTCAGCTTGTCATTATCAATGTTCAAGAAAGGGCACAGATGCCCCACTCCTCCGAAGAACCTGAATTTGTGTGCACGGTTGCATGCCGTCCGTAATTTTGCCTAATAATGGGTTTGAATCCCATAATGGCCCTGATTATGATCCATGGTTTGTCTGCACTGTTTGTAGCCTTTAAGTAAACATGTGTGACCTGTGTGATTGTGGGCTTTCCTCACACATTAAGCTAACATACAGTGATGAAATACTGATTGAGCTGCGAGAATCCCCAAAATATTCAGGAGTTGGCATCTGTTTAGGACATGCAGTTGAGTATTGGTTTCCTTTGGGGTGGTAGCTTTCTTTCAGAAAGCTCATGACACTTGAAAGTACCGAGTCGTTTTGGACCTAATAAGGAACTAATCTGCCGTGATTAAGAAAGTACACACCCATGTTTGATGGTGGCTACATGTGATACAGCAAGAAATGGGGATGGGGGGACAGCCTCCGTGGTCTAGTGGTAGACCGTCTGCCCGGAAAGCAGAAGGCCCGGGGTCAGATCCCCGACCGCGTCATACCAAAAGACGTTAAAAGATGGTACTTGTTGTTACCCTGTCTGGCGCTCAGCATTAAGGGGCTTAAACAAGGACTGGTCGGCTCGGAGTCAGTATACTGTGTCTGAGTGGGGTATTTATGTTAAACTGCAGTATGGTGTCTCAGTGAGCTAGCACTATAAATCGGAATCAGTCCGGACTAGTACAAGCAGAAACACACACACACGTACATGCACGTCGTTATATAAGTGCAATAATCTTCGACGCGACGTTAAACCCAATTTCACCTCACCTCACCTCACCTGCTGATGGGGATGTATTTCATATGGGTATCATGGTGATGCTTTGGATTGTTTTCAGCCAAGTAACATTTTGATTGCTTTTGTAACTTTGGGCCATATCCAGTTTTCACGTCTGTGCTCTCTCTTGACCTGGAGTTTCTTTTTGTCTGAAGATTTTTGTTGATATTGATAGACAGGTACTAATTTTTCCATGGGTATTTTAACCCCAAACGATATCTGGATTGTCTGGTCTAGACTCAATTATTTACAGACCCCCGTCATATAGCTGGAACATTGCTGAGTGCGGCATTAATTAAACAACAAACAAAGAAAAATCTCATGCTCTGTTGCCCTGTTTCAGTGTAAGACAATGGAAGGAAGCCCCTCGATGTCCGTGCTTCATGATATCTACCAGGAGGCTGCCGACACGTTCACCGAGCTCTGCGAGAAAAGCAAATCTAGCCAATCAAAAGACAAGGAGAAAAAAGAATTATCGGAGAGGGATAAAATGATTGTGAACAGTGTTGTTGATAAATTACAGCCTTCCGTGGATGAGTTGTCACACCGGATGAGTAGACAAATATTTCATGAAGTAATTGGGAGTGTGGTTGCTGAAGCGCAACAGAAATGAAGATGGCCATGCCTTAGTGAATGTGTATCTGTGGATGTGTGCTTCTGTGATGACGCCAGGCAGACGTCAGATCTCGTTGGGATGCATTGTTTTTTTGTTTGAGGGTGCTCTAAATACAAGCTTATGAGAATGGATTTTTTTTTTTTTGGAGAAGTGTGGACAATGTTTGACCGTCAGAGAAAATTTGCAAGAGGTGATGATTTTGAAAACCAAATTATATGTCTTGTAAATGGAACTTTTAAAGAAAAAACAAGGACATCTTCTCAACATTTCCACGTGTAGATCAGGTCGCAATGGTCGCCCCAAGTTCGACAAGGAACATATTGTTTAGGGAAAGTGGTCCCCAGTTCGGTACAACAGTGGAATTATATATATACTTAAGGGAAATTGGGGAAATATGTTTACATCATCTAAATATTTCATATTTCACCAGTTTTGGAAGAGTAAATTTTGATTTATTTATTTTACCATGACCATTGCTTTTGAAGAATTATTACAAATTGACACTTACCATATTCGCTGTAATAAGCTCCCCCTGATCGATTTCTAGACCAATCTGTAACTGTAAGTTATCTTTATAAGGGCCCATAATCAGGCAGAAAATTTACATGACAGTCCATATTTTCTTGTGTATTTTACAGCTTTTTGAAAACACAGCAGTGCAGACTGGGTATTTCATTGTTAAGTAACTATCATCAAATTTTAGTTTCATTAAGTTTGAACTAGTTAACTACTCGATCTCGGAAAACAGTTGTAACTTGTGTTTGTCTTTTAAAAGCGTCCCCATTGTCAATTTTCTGAGCTCCCAAAGGCTTGTTACAGCGAATAAGGTTACCGTATATCATGTATTGATTTGTGCTGAGCCTCAGGTAATAGAATTACAATAGCGTACAGGACCAATACATTTCCACTAGTATACACCAGGGAATTACACCAATAAACAGACCTCTGTATTTTATTTACAGAAATTATTATAATCAGTTCACTTCCATGGCCGTTGTATTGGTATATTTGAGCACAACCAGACAAGCCATACCTATGCTGTGCCCAAATGCATCGAACCAATGCTCCACAGTTTTTCACGCGTCTTTATGAATGTTTGTGTGATTGTGAGCCTTGAATCGCGTTGTGCAATGAATAAATGTTGTGTATATACATAGGAAAGTGCTTGCACTGCTGATTGGCAGCTCTAGTGTTGAGATACTGCTGAATTCATATGTGGGGAAAAAAAGAAATCTCAGTGCATTTATGGGATTATATTGTGACATGTTGTGATTCATTGAGCATTTTGAGGAAGCATTCTTCTAGAGAGAATCATGGTGTCAAATGTGCTTAAATTGACAGTGATTATCAACCTGTCCTCACAGGCTTTGATTTACTTATCCACCTTTGGATTTCATGGATCTTGAATCAAAACAGGACAAATGTGGACAAAGGGCAGATAACTCTTGACTACATGATAGACCAACAGATCACGACTTCATGTTGTTCATAGGATGTATCTATGGAAACCACACATAATATATTGTGCAGGAACAAAACACATATCAAACAATATGTCAAGCAAATTGACAGTGAAATGGAGAATTTCATGCAATCATAAAAGGATTTCTGTGAATACTAAGGACCTGTTGTACATATTTCTGCTCTTGGTTATTCTTGCTTCACACAAGTGTACATACTTGTAAGATTAATCATCGTTTCACAAGGATTGTGTTCAGACTTGGTTGTGGCAAAGCTATACACTAATTTTGGTTGTTACTTCAGCACAAACTATTTGCATATTTACAGCAGCTTATTCGTCCTGTATTGATGCTTTTATGGGAGCAGAAAATATTTGCTTTAATCGTAAAAAATATTTTACAGATATTATTCTTTTATATTCCCTTTAAGATTAAGATTTTGTTCATAAGGATATGACAGGTGACACATGACGTTATGCGACTGAAATTATGGCTAGTATTGACTGGAATCTATTTAACAGACTGATGTAAAAGACAATAATTTTAAACAACAATAATTATATGAATAGGAGGCCAGATTTGTTTTGTGGATGAACTTGCCCTAAAACTTGAGAATATATTTCTAAAACCACCTGAGCCAAACACAGAGTTGAGTAAAAGTATGCATATTTAAATTAGAAAAATTGATCAGGCCCTTTAAAACATATTTAAGACAAGTTTTTTGCTTGTACAAAGGGGTTTAGTTCACAACACTTCCGTATGCAGAGTCGCACACCTTAACAGTGCCAGGATCTGCTGATCATGGGTTCGAATCCAAGTTTCGACCTGTGTATTATCCTCAGTCTGGCAGAGCCATGGACATATTTGTTAGTTTAAATTAAGTGGTAAGCCTCTCTGGCCAATGTCTCTTTGCTCTGTCCTCCTAAATTATACAGACATACTACGAGATTACTGAAATGATGAAGCCACAGAAAACCAACTCATTCACTTTTAGCCTGCAGTTGTGAATTCTAACATTTTGACAAACTAAAAAACTGTGAAACAATAAATAAGTTTTAAATCTAAAAGAACAGAATTTATCATTTTTGCATAATGTAAATTTCAACCACTCAAGGGGGCACGGGTGGCCCAGTCGTCTAAGGCCCCACGATATCGCTGTGCAGAGTTGCGTCCCTTGGGCAAGCCAGAAACCTATGATTGTGGGTTCGAATACCGGTTCACCCCGATTATGTTTCTAGGTGCTCGTGGGTTTCACCGAAGTGGTAAACGTCTTAGACCTGCATCACTTCGGGCTTTCCTCCGACACTAAGCTGACATGCCTTGATATAACTGGAAAACTTTTAAATGTGGCGTTAAACCAAACTCACTCATTCACTCAAAGTACCATGGCAACTGTATCCACTGTAAGTAAAGTCATTTTCATGATTATCGGTCAGTACGAATGTAGCTAGATGCTGACGCTATAAACAATGTCAGCCTGGAGTTCTGGCAGCTCCGACTGATGACAAACATTCCACTTGGCGCATGATCCTATTCAAACTCTTTCAATAGGGCCGGAACTTTAAGATAGTGAGTCTTAATAAAAGTATAATGTCTACAAGTAAAACAAAAGCAGAAGAAGATATGACAATGTCTAAGTTTTGTATCTAACATTTTTAGCATTAATTGTGATATGTTCTAAGAGATCCTTTAAATCTTGGTAGGAACATGTACACTAATGATAGAATGGTAACTGGCCTACAGAATCCAGATTTGAAATGTGTTATAAGTAGACTTCTTTTAACATTGTGATGCATATATGTTCCAATCACAAATACTTGGCTGCTATTTTCATAATACAAAAAAAGACTGAAAAATAACGATATTATTATTTGTTTTGGAACATATCAATTAAATTCTATGAATAAGGTTATCCCTATGGCCAGTTTAAGCAATATCATCTGCGAGGACAAAGAGCCTCAGGAAATTCATCGGCATTTTTACCTGTCTGGTAATCTAGGTTAGATTGATTTCACATGCATTTAAAGCATTATCAGCATTTGATCATCTTTATCAGCTGTTTGATTCATAGCTTATTTGTTTGCATTTGTATCTTTATGATCTGCCCAAACCAAATTGTTATGTTATGAAATTAATTCTGCTGATACATATATTTTGTCCAAAAAAATCTATGGTATGTGCAATATGTGACAGTGACATGAGATGCACGACAGAAATACTGCCAATATTTTAGGTTCAATAGGTTAGACATAGATTAAAATATGAAAAGTAGAATATACTATTGCCACACAACTACTCCTGCTTCTGTGAACAATACAATACTTGAGACGATTATATCATGTCAAACTATACATGACTGATGACTACAAGGCATTATACAATTAAACAACATATTTGTTTCGAGATATTGGTCAAGTCTAATGTGAGAATAATCTTCTAGCCTAGCTTTACATATTCCTGACAGGCCTGTACCAACCACAGTACTTCCCCCAAACGTGAAGCTTTGCACTTAAATATGCTAGGTCACTAGATGTTCTGCATTGTGTGAATGTTTCTGATCTACAATGAGCAATGCAAGTGTGACTTCATTGTTGTTGAATGTGACTGTGTCCCCCTTGTTACATGAGATACCTGTAATTGTGACTTCAGTGTGGACATGAAATTTGCTACATGTGACGCCAGTACATGAACTTGTGTCTTCCTTGTCATCAGATACCATGTGTTGTAGGCCGACGACACAAGATTTGAACATGTGTCTTCATTGTCATCAGATACCATGTGTTGTAGGCCGACGACACAAGATTTGAACATGTGTCTTCATTGTCATCAAATACCATGTGTTGTAGGCCGACGACACAAGATTTGAACATGTGTCTTCATTGTCATCAAATACCATGTGTTGTGGCCGACGACACAAGAATTGAACATGTGTCTTCATTGACATCAGATACCATGTGTTGTAGGCCGACGACACAAGAATTGAACATGTGTCTTCATTGTCATCAGATACCATGTGTTGTGGCCGACAACGCAAGAATTGAACATGTGTCTTCATTGTTGACAGATGTGTTGTGTCGAACAACACCTGTGTTGATGGTATATGGTGCATACACTGCCTCGTGGTGGTTTACTCAATATAAACTGCCTCGATTGGTGGTGTATGCTGTAAACAACACCTGTGTTGGTGGTATATGATGCATACACTCCCTCGTGGTGGTTTACTCAATATAAACTGCCTCGATTGGTGGTGTATGCTGTAAACAACACCTGTGTTGGTGGTATATGATGCATACACTCCCTCGTGGTGGTTTACTCAATATAAACTGCCTCGATTGGTGGTATATGATGCAAACATCACCTGTGTTGGTGGTATATTGTGCATACACTGCCTCTATTGGTGGTATATACTGTTCTCACCATAGGTGTTGGTGGTATATGGTGTATATGGTGCATATACTGCCTTGTAGTGAGTACACTGTATACCAATAGGATACACTACTCTATTGGTGGTATATACTGTATACACCACCTGTGTTGGTGGTATATGGTGCATAGACTGTATACCAAGAGGATACTCTACTCTATTGGTGGTATATACTGTTCTCACTATCGGTGTTGGTGGTATATGGTGTATATGGTGCATATACTGCCTTGTAGTGAGTACACTGTATACCAATAGGATACACTACTCTATTGGTGGTATATACTGTATACACCACCTGTGTTGGTGGTACATGGTGCATAGACTGTATACCAATGGGATACACTACTGTATTGGTGGTATGTGGTATATGGTGCATAGACTGTATACCAATGGGATACACTACTCTATTGGTGGTATATACTGTATACACCACCTGTGTTGGTGGTATATGGTGCATACACTGTATACCAATGGGATACACAACTCTATTGGTGGTATCCACACTTGTGCTTCCATAATGGAGACAGAGAGATAGAACCACTCTCAGAATCAGTGAAGTAGTCAGTCAACCTAGCTCTTGACTATTAGCTAAACATTAAACTGCATTTGTGTCAAATTTAACTTTAGAATGTTATAGAATCAGATCTTTTGTTATTCAATAACTGTTACTTCACAGTATGAAATTTGATAGCTATGTACTGGAATTCAAGAAGAAAGTTTACATATCATTACAAGACAAAGTTTTACCTTTAAAATTTTTTTTTATCTTTTTTAAATTCAAATTTCAGTAATAGGTCTGATACAAACTGATTTTGCATCTTGTTTGAGGTAATATTATACTTGATCATGATCCGCAAAATAATCCTTGCACTACAGTGATCGTAGATCTATGTTAAAAGTAAAGCTGTTATGGTCATTATGGTCTGTCTTACAGACCCTGATACAAATATATATCAAATACAGCCCATGCAAGTCTATAATGTTTGGCAAGTCTAGATTACTGCAGTATCAGGAGAGTCACTGGGCTCCCTTTTATTATATTTTTATTAAGATAACTGAACAACTGTTTTTTCTGTACTATATGTTCATTTCAGAGACTAGATGTTAGTCTATGGTCGTCATAGCG
This sequence comes from Haliotis cracherodii, assembly GCF_022045235.1. NCBI lineage: Eukaryota > Metazoa > Mollusca > Gastropoda > Lepetellida > Haliotidae > Haliotis > Haliotis cracherodii. Next base: position 51,858,667 of record NW_027266308.1, on the reverse strand, counting down.
CTATGATTGCTTCGTGCAACAGGGCCCTAGTGAGTAGGTTGAATGACTGCCAATCGCTGATCCACAGAGCCAAATGTACTAGTATGGTTTGTGGAAGAGGGAGCCTTAGACTGAGGCTGCTGTCTCTCTGTCTCCATCACCCAGACACCCAGGAGACTACCAGGCCAAAACTTTCATACACCAGATTGTTGTATCATGACTTATGTGCTTAAAATAAACATGTATAAAATCTCCTGCAGAAAATAAATCTGTGATATATATCATGTTTTGTATGTTATACTTTCTTAGTACACTTTGTATATCACTATGAGGGGCCCAGTCGTCTAAGGCGCCGCAAAGTTGTGCAGAGTTGCGTCCGTTGGGCACGCCAGAAACCTATAATTGTGGGTTTGAATCCCGTTTAGCCCCGATTATGTTTCTAGATTTGTCAGCACCATACCCGTGCTCACCATACGTGGATCGATGCTCATGATGTCAATCACTGGATTATGTCTGGTCCAGACTCGATTATTTACATACTGCCGACATATAGCTGGAATACTGCTGAGTGCAGCGTTAATCAACAAACAAACAAACAAACTGGGGGAAAAAGTAACTGTGCTTCATATTAATGTTAGGTTCTTGAACGTAATACATGTTTTTGCTCAATTTGTTCAATGTTTTATCATAAATTCATTGACAAAACCCATACTTGCTAACAGGACAGTGCACCACGACCAATCAACCAAGGGAGACCACTCATGCCAGACTATTTCTCCCCGTGTATTAATGGAGATGCCTGTCCTTCCGCAGTAATAAGTGCACCAGTCCCGGCAACCCTAAAGACAACCGCGTGCTACACACCAGCAAACAGTTTTCAGTTAAGACGAACGGTCCTTATATGTACTAGCAAACGGCTTCATAATTTAGCTAGTATACTCAGGGACAAAACAGACTCAACCGACCCTTCTTTTCATCACCGACGGAAACCGCAGCAACGGAAGCCACATCATTACCTGGTACCTCTCGTTTAGTCAATTACTTATAAACTATCCTAAAACGGGAGCTGTAGACTTAGTCTTTTCATGACTGCATAAATACGTGTTGATTCATCTTTCTTATTAGTACTAATATTAACAGCGCTTTAGCGAGTGTTTTTTTTCGTTACTTCACACTTGCCCACTTTTGTTCCCTTCGCGCTCACTTATAAACGATTGCCTTTTTTAAAATAGCTGCATGACACCACTCCGCCATTAACATGCTAACATTCAGTCAGAATATCTGTCTTGTACCGTCATAGCATATGTAACCTGTGTATCCCTCCGACTTTCTTCTGTACATTCCTCTAAGTATTTCGCCCAACTGACCCTTCTTTCAATAAAATATTTTGTGAACAGGATGGTCAAATCAAACACTTTATAAGTTATAAGATTTTCTTCAAAGCCAAAATTAATAAATTCTGCTGAAAGATATAGATTATGAATGTGTCCACATTTGTCATTTTTCCAGCTCATAAACTGTTACCGGAAATTCTGCACAATATCACACTCCCACAATGAGATGGACGATCGTTTCTCTATCATCACTGCAAAAAGCACATTGATCACTGTCCACATTCTTGATATAAAATAGAAAAGAGTTGGTTGTAAGTATCCTATGAATTATCCTGAACTGAAACCACCGAAGCTTTGTATCTTTGGTTATTTTGAAAGGTTTTATAAAAATGGATTTCCAACAACTTAATTCTCCAAAAATAAATTCCCATTTCTGTCTGGCTTTCCAACTAACAAAAGGTCCGAAAAGTGTATAATAGAGATGGTTTTTTTTAATGTGTGTTTGGTAGTAAGTTTATATTTGCTAGAAGATGTGTTTTGCATGTGTGTTTGGCTCCAGGTAAGTCTGCATGTGTGAGAGGATGTGTTTTGGAAGTGTGTTTGTGTCAGAGGATGTGGTAATAAAGCATTTCTCCCCTTGGACTGTTTTGGCTATACCTTTTCGATTCGTTTTTGGACACACCCTTTCGATATTTTCAAATTTGTTTTGGCTCATCCTTTGGCTAATACATGAAATGGAACGTGGGCCTTAGACGTGCTGAGACAATACCTTAACCCATCAGCTACACCCCGCTCCCTTATGTCATCTATGTTTGTTTGTTTGTTGTTTAACGCCGCACTCAGCAATAGTCCAGCTATATGACGGCGGTCTGTAAATAATCGAGTCTGGACCAGACAATCGATTGACATCATGAGCATCGATCCACGCAATTGAGATACGATAACATGCATCAGCCAAGTCAGCGAGCCCTGACCATCCGATCCCGTTAGTCGCTTTTTACGATAAGAAAGGGTTGCTGAAGACCTGTTCTACCCCGCGGATCTACACGTATACTTGTACAAATACTCTCTACTGCTACACGAACGTTCACCTTCATACAGAATGACCAGAAACCTATGATTGTGGGTTCGAATCCCGGTTCGTCCCGATTATGTTCCTATGTTTGTCAGCACCATACCCGTGCTCGTGGGTTTCACCGAAGTGGTAAACGTCTGAGACCTGCGTCACTGTAATACTGTTAAAAGCGGCGTTAAACCCAACTAACTCATACAGAATGATGTGCATGCACATTTATCTGAATGATCATTAACTTTCATATAGATGTTGATATTGAACGGATCCTAATAAACTGACTGACTGAGTATGGTTTTACGCCGCTTTTAGCAATATTCCAGCAATATCACGGCGGGGGACACCAGAAATGGACTTCACACATTGTACCTATGTCGGGAACCGAACCCGGGTCTCCGGCGTGACGAGCGAACGCTTTAACCACTAGGCTACCCGACCGCCCCCCTAATATACGTATATTATAGTGTACCGGCTTATTCTGGTCCTGTCGTAGGCGTCGTTCAATCCAAGACATGTTCTATGGGGGACAGGTCTTAAGAAATTAGCTGGTCATGGCAGTACAGCATTGTTATGCTGCCGCAAAAACATCTGTTACAACCACAGAAAGTTAACTGCTTGATTGTACCAGGGAGTCTTATTCTTTGTATAATCTCCCTGACTGTATCGTTCCTCTTCTTCTTTTTAAGGTATAATCAGATGCCAAAGCACGGGTCGAAACCTGATTATACAATGATGAGTTGTGTTCTCCCATGCCACCCCATGCCATTACACTTCCACCCCAAACTGACGACGTTGACGTCGCTAAAACGTTCTCCAGGACAAGTGGACCATTGCATGACCATCATAGCTGTCCAGATGAAACCCGGACTCATCTGTGAACAGTATGTTGTCCCTGTCTTGTCTTCTGATGCTGTCTACGTCAAGCTAGACATGGAAGCAAAATTGAACGTGTCGCTGGATGTCGGGGTCGATTGTTGTGCGCCCTCAACCGGTTGCGCCTCTGCCACTAATTTGTCTGAACCCAGGAATTGTCCGAGATATCAATGTGGCAGTTACGCGTTTGGTATCGATTCGGTAGATGCACCAACCGAATACGGTCGTCTTGCTGACGTGACGTCACCGGTGGACGATCGACCCGTGGCAAGTTATGAGTGTTGCCCTAGCTGCTGTAGATATTGTCTTCAAAGTGATGATATTGTGTTTTGATGAAAATTAAAATGTCTGGCAACTTCGTTTTGCGCCATTCCTGGCACGGCGTGTATAGACGTTGATCTTCAGCAAGCCGTTTGTGGCATTCCGTCAGCAATATTTACGGTTATATAAAGGAGTTTTTTTGAGCACCTGATAGCTAAACAAATATGTGTGCTGTTCACATACACAAGGCACGTGTGTGAGTATCATGTTCCCCGCAAACATGCAAATTGTGCGCCGTGCATGAACATGCACGACCATATTGTGAAATAGACCTTAAAGACAAGGAGATGTCTTTTTGGACATGTTTTGAATTATGCATTATTCAATTTCAGAATACATGTATTTTTATTGAACTGTATATGAATCAGTTACCTTTTCCCCGTTTGTATATTAAATCTTTTCGATGCGATAAGTCTGTGACTGAAGCAAACCGTTTGAGGGATTGTTAGAAACGTGTCACAGTACAAAGAAAGGTCAATACTCAAAGTATGGCAAATAAAAGACCGTAACTGTTTAACCGTTTCATAATACACATATATAAATACGTAATTTTCCAACACTGTTCGTCTGTGCCATGGTCATTCGGGACCTCTTGGGACAAATGTTGGTGGTATTATTGTTTGAAATATGCCTTAGAAATGCGAGATCACTGTTCCTATGGTTGACCATAACACCCAGAACCAATTTGTCTGATGACCAAGTCGTCTAGGGCCCAGGAAATCGATGTGCAGAGTTGAGTCCCTCGGGCGTGCGAGGAACTTGTGATCGGGTTTCTCATCCCATTTTGCCCCGATTATGTCAGCATGTAGATTAACACTTTGTCCCAGCAATATAGCTGTTTTATTTTAAAATATTTATCTTTAAAATATAAACAATAAAATCCAAATGGAGTCCAGAACAATGCTTAATTTCAGAGCTGAGGCTATCTAGACTATAGTTGGACTCCTTTTTCAATTTATTCTCCAGGGTCTGGGAGACCGGCGAGTCAGCATCATAGCCCTGCTGGTGGGTTAGACTGCCACAGTAAACGTCTGAGCAAGATCGTAGTTAGCTTTTTTGACAGGGGAGGCAAACATTTGTACAAGTATCACTTGACCCCAACATGATTAAATCTAGGGGGGCAACTGCTGGCTACGGCACTGCTGAGGACTGCATCACGTCGGTAGTTCCTCCCTCCACTCTCTGGCCCAGGATGGGATTATTTAGTCTGTCTTACAGACCCTGATACAAATATATATCAAATACAGCCCATGCAAGTCTATAATGTTTGGCAAGTCTAGATCACTGCAGTATCAGGAGAAAATGAAGAGAGTCACTGGGCTCCTTTTTATTATATTTCTATTAAGATAACTGAACAACTGTTTTTTTATGTACGATATGTTCATTTCAGAGACTAGATGTTAGTCTAGGGATTATTTACAGGCCGCCTTTATACAACTGGAATATTGCTGACTACGACAAACAAGCTAGACTAACACATATATACGAGGGGTGTTCATTAAAGATTTCCCCTAAAGCACTTAGGGTTATCTTATTTGGTTGAAATTTCACATGTGTAATGATACATGTATCTATGGGTTATGTCTGAATTTGCGGCACCGAACTATTAATCTTACCACTTTTACAGGTGTTATGCTCGAGTAGGGTGTGACCATGGAGCCAGTAGAATACCGAGCAGTGATTAGGTTTTTATATTTGAAAGGTTGCACACCAAAAGAAACTTTCGATGAAATGAAAGCAACTTATGGGGAAGATGCCCCATCATATGACGTTGTTAAACACTGGCATCGCCAGTTCAAGTGTGGTCGGACTTCTGTGGAAACAGCTGCCATTCCTGGTCGCCCCCATTCAGCCATTGATGAGGACACTATCCATCAAGTGGAGACCGCCATTTTGGCAGACCGACGTATAACTGTTAGCACAAAATGTCAAGATCAGTGTAGGGTCTGTGGAAAAAATCATCCATAACAATTTGAACATGCATAAGGTGTCTGCACGATGGATTCCCAGGTTGCTCACACCTTTCCAAAAGCAGGAACGAGTCAATTGCTCAAAGGATCTTTTGGACATGTGCCAAAAAAAACAGGCAAACTTTTTTGACAGACTTATCACACTGGATGAAACATGGGTCCATCACTATGATCCTGAGACTAAAGTTCAGTCGATGCAAAGGAAGCATGTGGAGTCACCACCCCCAAAGAAGGCACGTGTCCAACCCTCTGCAGGAAAGGTCATGCTCACGGTGTTTTGTGACCAGCACGGAGTAGTGATGATGGATTTCTTGGCAAAGGGTGACACAATTACAGGAGCTTATTATGCTTCACTGCTGTGGAAATTGCGGGACGCTATCAAGCTTAAGAGGCGTGGCATGCTGACCAAGGGTGTCCGTCTCCTGCAAGACAATGCTCCAGTACACAACCCTCATGTTGCCTAGACAGAAGCGCGGTCCTGTGGCTATGAAATCCTTCCACATCCTCCTTACTCTCCTGACCTTGCACCATCTGACTTCCACCTCTTTCCAACCTTGCATGAAGTCATTTTTGAAGGGAAAACGTTTCACAGATGATGAAACACTGATTTCTGAAGTCAAGTCCTGGTTTGAGACGCAAAATGAGGGCTTTTACAAGCGAGGTCTCCATAGTTGCATAGAACGATGGGAGAAGTGTGTAACTCTTGGTGGTTCCTTTGTGGAGAAAGACTAATAGCTATGCCAAGTTTCATTCCACTAGGTCCATCGGAAGTGGGTCAGGGGAAATCTTTAATGAACACCCCCGTACCTGGAGGTTTTGCACATACACGCGTATATTTCATTTACATAAACAACAGGAGCTATATGGAATAGCATTACCTGACTTCATGGTTTGGGGACCATACATCACTATTATAGTATGTGTTTAGTGACGAAATACTGTATCTATCTCCAAATATAGAATACATATCTCACTCAGTGAAATAACACTTCATGCCGGAACTACTTTCAGTCTACCTCAACGACACTAAGAATTTGACAGCAAGATCACAATACATCAAGCATGGAAATACTTAATAACTGGTTGACTGGCATTTGAGAAGTTGTCGAGTAAATAAAAAACATACAACTTTTTGGATCACAATCTCTGGTTAATTATTGCATGTTGCGACATTTCGATGAAGATTCTTACACCGTTGTCAAGCTGGAGTGATACATAATAAATAAAACATATGTTCTTTTCTTGTCAAATATCATTTAGTGACCTGCTAACTCGTCGCTAATGAAAATATCAACCTTCCAGGTCACACGGTGAACTAAACATGTTATTTGACAAAAAAAGAACTGTCCCATTTTTAATCAAAGCAACTATAACAGCTGTTGCCATTGGACAAAAGGTCACTGTTACATAAATATATTCCAGAGTTTATATATCATCGATGATCCGGTGTCGTCGGTACGATATGACATGGTCACTCAAAATGTACAAATCAGGTTTCATCGATGAACAAATTATTTGAAGCACCCCACAAATACTTTCCAATAGCAGAAGAAGAAGAATCTTTATTGCACAAAACACCCACAGGGGGCAGGGTAGAAAACATGAACATGACTAATTAAAACATTGACATACAATACAATGACCTGGTAAATTGGCAACGTGCTTTAATGCGCTCGTGCTTCTGTTTTCGTCCTCAGGTTAAAAAATTGGGTCGTAAGTTCATTTAGAAATAAATCACATGATAAACTGAAATACAATTCTTTCACCGTTCTTATGGTAGAGCTAGAAGTATGCGTATATTGTTTAACGCCGCACTGTGGAGTCTGGAACAGACGGTCGGACGCTGAAGAAGATGCGAGTACTTCAAAAGAGAACTTATCTCACAATTCTTGTATTTCACAATTTCAGTTTCTTCTGTTTGTTGTTTTGTGTCTTCAATGAAAACACGGGAGCTGGATCAAAGTTATCCTGTTAAAATACTTTATTATATATTGATTGAGAGCAGAAGACAGAAATACATGTACATGGAAAAATCATCAGTCATATCATAGATTCATTAAAAGACAGTATATGAACACATATATATACTAGTAATTCTTTAGAATCATTATCATAATCAAACAAAAATAGCATATATCTATGGTATACTTGTAACGCATCTAGCAACTGCTCTCGCGAACATATTTAAAGTGGTTCTGAACAACTTTCCTAGACACCAAAATCCTGACACCACTTATTCCCCTTTGTGTACAATCTGAGTCATAAAGTATTCGTACTTTATCAGCAACTGTTCATGGCCGATTGGTCACATGACCTAGCTGGAGCCATTCTAACGAAACATCGCGCGTCCTGGGATAGCATTTGTCGCTTTCTGTAAGTAGCCGTTATAGACTTGCCACATACTATAGATAGACACACATTCTAGTATGAATTTTCACGCTAGATTGGTGTTTAGAAGGTGAAGGATGCCCTCCCGAGTTCATTGATAGCCAGGTTCAACCACAGTGCCGACTCGACTGTTTCCACTCGTGCAATAACTAGCTTGAGTTAGTATACTACACGACATGTCCACAATGAAGCCGTGTATATTTAGGCTACAGTTACCTCTGTGAAACTGTCTCCGTTGGACGTGTAATAACTGCATGTTCAATTTGAACGACATAGTCCAACATTGTACTATTTCAAGTGAATCTGTGTTATAAATTCTATATTTCACGTCACTCAAAGTTCTACATGGTCTGATTATTGATGTATTCACGGCTGAATAACAGGAAAATGACTGTTTATCTGATAATATGTCAAAGTAGTTAAAAATCAATACTGTTCAGTATTTTAACAATGTTTAAACCAGTTTACAAATTTTGTAACATTTTAAAGGGAGACTTTGTTCTTTGGAATATTGTACCTCTGTCGGTTATCTAAATATCTGTGGCCCTACATATCTGTGAAATGGAGACCCAGATACCTGGTTGTTGCCGGTTTGAGCTGGAGTCATGATGTGGTGTACATGGTGTATGAATAGGGAAATCCCAACATTGTTGTGTTCTAAAAATAGAGTATTGGATGCGTCAGTTATGCTTATTTGTTGTTTAATGTCACCCCCAGAAATATTCCAGCAATGTAACAGCAGTCTATCAATAATTGAGTCGGGACCACACAATCCAGTGATTGACATCATGAGATTCAATCTACGCAATTGGGATACAAAGACATGCATCAAACAAAGTCTGGAAGCCTAACCATTCGATCCTGTTAGTATCACGCTTTACCCACGTATCGGAAGTACCGGTACTGTGCTGTCTTAGCAATGTTACTAGTAGATGAAAAGTCATTTGAATAGACTAATATCAGTGGCATGTAATAAAAATCCTGTCTGATTAACTGGATATATCCAAGAATTTGACAAGTCATTGTCAATTTTGACTGGTGAAGATCCAGGGTAGAATAAGTGTTCTGCAACCAATGCTTTTCGTAGATGGCCACTATGCTTGTCATAAGAGGCGACCTCACAGGATTGGGTGGTCAGGCTGTTTGATGCATGTCATTGTATCCCAATTGCATAGATCGATGCTCATGATGTCAGTCAGTGGGTTGTCTGGTCCAGACTCGATTATTTAAACCGCTGTCATATAGCTGCAGTGTTAAACAACAAACAAACAAAACAAACATTATTATTTTTATCTGGCCACAGACTGACTAGATCATGTAGACAGCACAGGTGTCACAATCTGAAGTCCAGGCATCACTTCTGGATGCAACTTTGTGCCTTACACATACTAAATTATGAAGTGGTGCACCATACGCACACTGAAACACAAAGTGGTGCATTCACATAAGCAACACGCCCTGAATCGCAGATGACGCAATACATGTTATAATCAGGGCCTTCAAACTATCTAAATTGTACTTGGTTTGCTTATTTAGATTGGGGTCATGTCACTGAGTGTTTACATGAGAAGTGGCTTCAGTTATCTGCTCTTTAAAGTCGAGAAGAAACAAAAGCACTCTAGTGTTGTTTTCTCTATGTTATATAGATGAGGAAATAGCTCAAACTTGTCCACCCCGAAAGACAATCGCTTCTGGTTAGGTAATGTGCTCAACACACATGCCGTATGTCCCCAAAGAAAGTTATCATGTGGGAAAATCATGTTCATTTTAAAAATGTAATGACGAATCTGGTCATACTGTAGCCAAGAAATTCAAAGGAAATAGCTGAGTAGCAACCACTGGTTTTGATTCTGATGATGCTAAGGACAAGATGTTTTTATAAATTTCCACTGGGTAGTCCTGCACCATGACTGTGGAATATGTGTATTTGATGAAAACAAAACCAATCTTGCATTTCCATAAAAGTAAGTCTAGAAATCAGCATCAGGAAAATTATTTGTTATAATTGAGGAGAGAAATGTATTGTGTAATGAAAGATTTCATAGACTATGTGTTACTCACTGGGTAGTAGAAGTATTTACAACCAGGAGGAATTTCCTGACGTGAATCACTTGTCCATGTGGGCTCTCACTCGTCCTGTTCACAGCAGACTGTGAGCCTGCATCAGCTCACAGAACCTACAAAGATTGACTTTATCGAGTCCCTCACAGAGTGGAGGAATGCGAAAACTAGAGGTGATTTCATGAATCCTGAGAATATAGCTCCTGTTTAAAGATTGCCCAACTGACTTGATGAGTTGCTGGTTTAAACTTCATTTCTGACACTTCATGAATTATTTAATAATTATGGTTCTGCAAACTTTTCATGAAATATGTTTATGATAAATTATGACTGTCCTTAAAAAGAATGATTAAATCTTTATAAAAACTATTTTCATGAAAACCCTCAGATGCCACCAAGTATCACTTATAAATGCAAATGGGAAAGCATATGGGAAAGCATGACAACTTTGTTGTTGGGTGGGACCTCTGTTCTTGGTCCTGATGAGAAGATAATGGGACATTGAAAGTTAACAACAGGGGACCAAGGCTCATTTACATTATTTTCTAAAGTTCCATAGACATTTATTATTTGTGCCTAGACATTATTCATCTTTACTATGCAAATCATTACACCATTTAGATATGAAATGCCACATGTGGAACAATTAAATAATCCTATCACCATGATAAATGGATAAATTACAACATGCAAGCTGTGTATCTACAAACTCGATAGAGCTGCTGATGCTGAGTGCTGCTTTATCCTGCGGGGGCAGTGAGTCATGCATCACATCAACATCAATAACACCAGGTCAACTCAGAGAATGTGTTACACCATACACGGACATTAACCATTTTGTTGTGCATTCTCTCAAGTTTACTGAGGGGCGGTCTGGTAGCCTAGTGGTTAAAGCGTTCGCTCGTCACGCCGAAGACCCAGGTTCAATTCCCAACATGGGTACAATGTGTGAAGCCCATTTCTGGTGTCCCCCGCCGTGATATTGCTGGAATATTGCTAACAGCGGCGTAAAACCAAACTCACTCACTCACTCACTCAAGTTTACTGGCATTGGTACAATTCCCCCAAATCCTTTGCAAAGTTACCAGACCAGATAAAATGTTGCCAGTCCACAATTTTCTTGACAAAGGAACAAAAGTAACAACAGGGTAAACATAAGATAGTACTGTTCAATGTTTGAGTTCAGAAAACAACAATACGCAGGTGGATTGTCAACTTATACCCCGTTCACATGCACAACATTTACTAACGTAAGTAATTTTGCACGTGTGTAACTATGCATACGTGTGTATGTGTAAATTTACAATGCGTTCACTTAGGTGTGTAAATAAGGTATGTAAATTGTGTAAGGCGCACATATTTGTCGGTCAGTTCACGACTTTCAACACAAAACAGGTTGTTTTCCAATCAAAGTTGAATGAGAAGAGAGTTACTTCACAGAAAATTTTCGTGTGAAGCAACATGCGTTTGATTTAGTTTGTACACAAAGTTTTGACTCCTTGAAACCAAAAGAAAACACAGTCCGCTCAACTCTGTATATACGCATAAAAGTTGGCAACTGTTGACACTTTGTTTGGTGTTGGACAGATATTAGTTAGATCATCCTCTTACGTTAACATAAACGTTCACATTGCAACATATACACACGGTGCAAATTTACATTCACATTTGCACCTGGTGTAAATATGCACACATGAGTAAACACGTTCACATGACAAGCATACTCACGTATGTATTTCTACACACGTATGCACATATACACACATATGTAAAGAGGCGCATGTGACGGTGTATTAGTAACTTAAACGCCTGATTTTTGGGAGTGCAACTTGTCACAACTGACTGTCCCTCAGCAAAATAGACCATCTCTGACTGTAAGGGTGGGTATTTTAAACACTGATACTGGCCATTTTCGATCAAAAGGATTCATGAAACTTGTAAAGCACAATACCAGATACAGGGCTCCATGGCTGAACATTTCTGAATAAACCTGTGTGCATGGTCCCAACACAGCTGGGATCAAAATCCTTATTGGCCTCCTCAAACCTCCCACCCCTCACCTCACATAATCTAGTACAGTTTCATTTGGTCCTTGATAAAACGTGTACGTAAACGCCCAATTCAGTCATGTTCTTTCTCCTGGAATGAAATTGAAAATAATATGTTTTTTTTCCTTCATGCTCTAATAATTTTAATATATAATTTGTTCCAGCATTACTGCTGGCACATTTAACCTAGTCTGTCTCCTAGACCCTAGACAATAAATTAATAAAAGAGTTCAACTCGAGTCTAGCATGATTTGGCAAGTCTAGATTGCTCAGAAATTTAGGATTGTTGTGGGCTCTATTTGGAAATTATTTATTTTGTAGGTACATATTTTTGTATAAGATCATTTTATTCCTGGGACTAAATGTCAGTCTATATTAAGCCTTATGTTGAACTGTACAAACGTTTGTGATCAGAAAATAATTCAACCATATTTCCATGATAAGGATCAAAGATTTGTCTGAGGAGTCATTACCTCAGTTCGTAATCTGTTGGAAAACGGTTGATGAGGTAGCCTGGTGGTTAAAGCATCAGCTCATCGCACCAAAGAACTGGGTTTGATTCCCCACATAGTTACAATGTGTGAAGCACATTTCTGGTGTCCCCTGCATGATATTGCTGGAATATTGCTAAGAGCGGCATAAGACCATACTCGCTCTCTCTTGTGGGATAGATAATTCAAGCATGTTGTCGCACTTAGATTAACATTTATTCCCAGAAATATATTTATCTTATCATGCTCATGTACATGATGTACTAATATATATCTACAAAATAAGTAAAATCATGCTTTAATTCCTACAGCTGAAGCAATCTGGATCATTCTAGACTTGGGTTGGATTAAAATTTAATTCTCTAGGTCTGGGAGACTGGCTCTTTACTCACTATAAAGCATAAAGCATGACTGGATTGTGTGGGTTGTCGCTGATACAGCTGTTGACCTACAGAGGAAGAGATCCTCCACAATCAGCTGACATTACTCCAGGACTGAGCATTGTGACCCAGGGTCTGTCCTCAGTCAAATATTACACTCCACCCTGTGATGCTCATGACATTGTGTGCATAGTCTTGAGTTTTTGTGTCAGCAATGCTGTTTACTGTGTGATGGAGCTTGTGCCATCCTGGCCTACATTTATAGCGTCCGTAACTGTTTTGCTGTTGATACTTATCCTAGTTGTGTCTGGTAATACCATTACAATGGTGAGCAGCAATAAAAACAATTCTTCTTATACTGGGTTTATAAACAAAACTATGATCATGATGATATACTTGTTGCTATACTGTTAATCAATGACAGATTTTTATATGCTATTATAAATGTAAGTCATAGTCTAGTCACAACATGGCTGAAATATTGCTGATTTGACGATTAATTTTTTAAGTTACACACTCATGCACTCACCCGTGAGTTAGAATAGGTCTTCAGCAACCCACGCTTGCCATAAATGGCGACTCTGCTTGTCATAATAGGTGACTAACAGGATCAGGTGGTCAGGTGTTGATTGATGCTCATGATGTCAATCACTGGATTTTCTGGCCCAGACTCGATTATTTACAGACCGCCATCATGTAGCTGGAATATTGCTGTGTGCAGCGTTAGACAACAAACAAACAAACACTCACTCAGAAACATAACTGTTTCGTCACTGGTCCTTCTACTGGTGTCTTGTCCAAATGTCTGTTATTTCTGCCAGTCCTGTGGGATAATACATTCCTCAAGAAAAACTATGAAATTGTGCCAGTTTCTATTCAAGCTAATGCTGGGTTATGACAATAATTTATCTTTACATCTTTATGATATGCTAATGAGAGATCCATGGGCGGTGTTTTGTCTTTCCCGAAATTGATCTAATGCATGTTCCGTAGAATACGAAAGTTTATTTAGAATTTCACTTGGTGGATCATTGATTTCTGATATAAATTAGCTATGAAGAATGCTACTGAATCTAAAATGTACACTGCTGGCCTGTTTGAGAATATAAACTGTCATTGATTTTAGCTGTATGTTCATACTTATTCTTGCTGGGGAGAATTCAATAAAACATTTCGTATTTGCATTTAGCATGAATATAAACTATTCAGCCAAATATTTGTGATTACAAGAAATTGTTTCCTAGGAGTTATGGCATAGTAAAAATCCTCAACATAAATGCTTTTTCTTTTGTTTTTGGTGAATATTTTCAAAGAGAACTAAAACTTGTTAGGCATGTTCAGACTTACATCGCCATCCCTCATGGAAATTCCAGGTGAGAGGTGATGGTTGTGGTTACTTATATCGCCATCCCTCATGGAAATTCCAGGTGAGAGGTGATGGTTGTGATCCCTCATGGAAATTCCAGGTGAGAGGTGCTGGTTGTGGTGACTTACATCACCATCCCTCATGGAAATTCCAGGTGAGAGGTGCTGGTTGTGGTTACTTATATCACCATCCCTCATGGAAATTCCAGGTGAGAGGTGTTGGTTGTGGTGACTTACATCACCATCCCTCATGGAAATTCCAGGTGAGAGGTGATGGTTGTGGTGACTTACATCACCATCCCTCATGGAAATTCCAGGTGAGAGGTGATGGTTGTGGTGACTTACATCACCATCCCTCATGGAAATTCCAGGTGAGAGGTGCTGGTTGTGGTGACTTACATCACCATCCCTCATGGAAATTCCAGGTGAGAGGTGATGGTTGTGGTGACTTACATCACCATCCCTCATGGAAATTCCAGGTGAGAGGTGCTGGTTGTGGTGACTTACATCGCCATCCCTCATGGAAATTCCAGGTGAGAGGTGCTGGTTGTGGTTACTTATATCGCCATCCCTCATGGAAATTCCAGGTGAGAGGTGATGGTTGTGGTGACTTACATCACCATCCCTCATGGAAATTCCAGGTGAGAGGTGCTGGTTGTGGTTACTTATATCGCCATCCCTCATGGAAATTCCAGGTGAGAGGTGCTTGTGGTGGTGACTTATATGGCCATCCCTCATGGAAATTCCAGGTGAGAGGTGATGGTTGTGGTTACTTATATGGCCATCCCTCATGGAAATTCCAGGTGAGAGGTGATGGTTGTGGTTACTTATATGGCCATCCCTCATGGAAATTCCAGGTGAGAGGTGCTGGTTGTGGTTACTTATATGGCCATCCCTCATGGAAATTCCAGGTGAGAGGTGATGGTTGTGGTTACTTATATCGCCATCCCTCATGGAAATTCCAGGTGAGAGGTGATGGTTGTGGTTACTTACATCGCCATCCCTCATGGAAATTCCAGGTGAGAGGTGATGGTTGTGGTTACTTACATCGCCATCCCTCATGGAAATTCCAGGTGAGAGAGGTGCTGGTGGTGGGGTGACTAAATGAACCAGGGTTCAGGGTGCAGGACCTGGTTGATTCCGTGTCATCATACCTGAGAGCATGGGACATTGCTCATAATATACAGCATCCGTGGTAGAGCAAACCTTCTAATGTATTTATCATCCAAACCTGGCTCCCACAGGAGATATCGCTTGGGTGAGATCAAGCGATATCTACACTGTAGATATCGCTGCAATGAAATTGCATCACAATGCTTTGCAGACCATTGTGACATCATTGGTTACCATGATGTCACAATCAAATGACATCACTAATGGCACTGCTACTGAAGCTGTTAGCAGTACTTTTTACACATAAGACACTGCTTATTACTGTCTGCAAACTGAAAAAGTTGGAAGAATGATGTTGGATGATAAATAAAATCTCACCCTTGTGTCTTTTGATATCAAATATATCAACACTCGTTGATAAAAGTGGAAAAAATCCTCGGCAAGCCTCAGAGTTTTTGCACTTTTATCAACTCGTGTTGATATATTTGATATCAAAAGACACTCTGGTGAGATTCTCTATTTATACAAATCATAAGACTTTTATGAACAACTTTTAAGCAGAAGATGTTTCCTGAGTTCTAAGACAGGGAAGGAAGTCTTTATGCTAGATGTTCCGGTTGTATGTGCCGAGTACTGGGAATATTGCTGTTTGTTTAAATCATGAAAGAAAAGTGTCATTTGATTGGATATCTATTGTAAGTGTCATGTCATTCAACCTGGCCTCAAACCGAAGCTTTGTTGGCAGATGGGTTCAGTGTATGTGTGATTAACACCTTCCTGAAGGAAGGGAGTATACAACTATACAAGTCCAGTTTCCACCCTTGCCGAAACTTGGCTGGAATTATGGAGTTAAATTTTGGCTGGACTAACGAGTTAATGCATAGTCCAATCAAAATTGACATCCGGTTCATCAACTTCCCTGCACATATCAGTCGATTGCAGGATTTGTAAAGCATGTGTACCACCAACTTGGTGTCCACAGATATTTTCCAAATCCTTTCATGTTTCTAATCAAGTTGCTGACTTGATTTGATGCACTTCACAAAGTAATACCCGTTTTATTACAGTATAGATCTTCATTTTTTATTTGATCATCTTGACTGGGCGCAGCCATTTTGTTTGAAGCAAATGCAAGTGATATCAGAGGTGGAATCTGATTGGTCTTGAGGGGGAACATAGAAGGGACTTAACTCATAATACTTAGTGGTGGCGCTGTGATTGAGCCCAGAAATTTCAAACTAGTTCAGCAAGGGTGGATGGTATCATAATAGAATGGCACTACATGTATCTTTAACTTGTTTTCACACCAAAATATGCTGAAAGAAAGAAATGACTCAAGTGATTATTGAAGTATGCTTGGTCCGAAAATAACAAATTCGTTTTGGGTTAGCAGTACACTGGAGTAGTTTATGTGGATTGAAGATAATATGTGAACTAGATCAAAGGCGTGTCAAGATTATGCTATTGTACGTTCTCACCGTTCAGTGACTTGTAGACGTACATGTCTTCCTGACTTTTCCATCGAGAGCTGTCACCAGTTATGCACATCTTTATAATGCATGAGTCAGTCGGCTAGCCTAGTGGGTAAAGCGTATTTGGTCCCACCGAAAACCAAGGTTCAACTCCCCACATGGGAATATACAGCAATGTGAACCTATCTATGGTGTCCACTGTCACCAAATTGCTGGAATATTGCTGATGGCGTCAAAAATTGACTCACTGTCATGAAACTAGTTTCATATGTATGTCATTCAGATTACAATGGTGTGCGATTCTGGAACATTTTTTATTTAATAAATTCTATTGACAACTTGTAGATACACTTTGACTGTAAACATGTCATTTATGTAAGACTTGACAAAGGTAGGTGTGACTT
The DNA here is from genome assembly GCF_022045235.1 of Haliotis cracherodii. Taxonomy (NCBI): domain Eukaryota; kingdom Metazoa; phylum Mollusca; class Gastropoda; order Lepetellida; family Haliotidae; genus Haliotis; species Haliotis cracherodii. The sequence goes on along the minus strand of NW_027266308.1, from coordinate 51,841,396 downwards.
TTGCATGAATTATTTTCAAAAATTCTTATGACGGGGACTGTGATTAATGTGACTGTTAGACTGGTGCTGGATGTTATTGGACATTACTGCCCGTCTGTGTGTATCACGTGTGGTATAGACTCATATGTCACAGACTGGCAAGCACAAATGCATAATTATTGGTGAAATATTGATTGATAATGGCGTTTCTAGACTGTGATGTTCATGTATGGGGTGTAATTATCATTTGTGAATGGTCTAGAAGCACTTATATTTCCGGGTCAGGTTGAACTTATGTTATATTGAAATGAAACTTTGACATGTAACATTCTTTATTATCTCAAAATATGTAAACAATAATTTAAGGTACTTTAAGTTTGTGGTTCGTTGTATACAAAATTGTAGTGTGGACAGTTGATCAGTCTTTTAGTTCAGACATACATGTACAGTCCATGTACTCCCATCAGTCTAGTCTTAATTTATTTGTCATCTTCCCAAGGCAACGAAGTTAACTTACTTTATAAGTCCAGTTTCCACCCTTGCCAAACTAGGCTGGAATTCAGTGACTCGATTGTAGCGCCACCAGTGGCTATTACAAGTTATGTCCCTTCTATGTCCTCCTGTTGACCAATCAGATTCCACCTATGATATTACTTGCATTTGCTTCAAACAAAATGGTGGCACCCAGTCAAGGTGATCTGATCGATAATAAAATATCGATACTGTTATTAAATGGGTCTTGCCTCGCAAATTGCATCAAATTACTTTAGCACTCTGATTTAAAACATGAAAAGATTTGGAAAATATCTGTAGATGCACAGCTGATGATACACAAATCCTACAATCAACCTAAATCTGCATGGCAGTTTACGAATGTGATGTCAATTTCATTATTCTAATTTTATTGGACTATGCATACCGGTAGACTCGTTAATCCAGCTAAAACATAACTCCTAATTTCCTGCCTAGTTTGGCAAGGGTGGAAACTGGACTTTTAAAGAAAGTTAATTTCCTTGCCTCAGGAGGATATAATTTCATATAAACACAATTATTTTTGCATGTTAAAAAAAATAATTTCCTTTTACTTTCTGTGGTTTTCAACTTAAGAGTAACAAGTCACTCTACAAAGTCTTAACATGAGTCACAGGAAAACTTTTGATGCATCAACACACCGGCAAACTCTTTGTTCATCAAATTATGTTCACAGTAATATAATTTCCCCAAAATAAAAACAGGCATGTTTAAATAATGAACAATATTGTTTTTTAATTCATTTCTTGTTTTACATCTTGAACCACGTTTGTGACTGCTATGCAATTACCTCACTTACATCATCGTAATCAGATAAGCAGTATGTGAGTGAACAAGCCGACTCGGGCCAAAATTGGGTCAAGCTGCATTCTGCTTGTGATGAAGCAGCACTGTCTCCCTCTCATTACTGCGGCAAACTTCCCAACAAATGTCATGCATTTCAGGGTTTAAATAAAACTTAAACTGAACAGGGGTTTTACGTGACACACAAAGTACACACAAATGTAGAGAATAGATGCATAAAAAATATATACTGTATCCCCGAGGGACGCACAATAACATTCATTGTACCACAACGCACCAAGAGCAGTTATGGGTGTCTGTTATTTCATACATCAATCATGACGACCACCCACGTGAGGCACCAGGTAATTTTCCCAATGTACAGGACCCGTGATGATTCCAGGGTAGAATAGGTCTTCAGCAACCCATGCTAGCCGTAAAAGGTGACTATGCTTGTCGTAAAAGGCGACTAACGGGATCGGGTGGTCAGGCACGCTGACTTGGTTGATGCATGTCATCGATCCCAATTGCGTGGATCGATGCTCATGATATTAATTACTAGATTGACTGGTCCAGACTCGATTTTTTACAGACCGCCGTCATATAGCTGGAATATTGCTGAGTGCGGCGTAAAACAAACAAACCAACCAACCCAATGTACAGTACACTATACCATTTCATTACTATACAGGACCCTCATATTGCCTGCAAGGATTCTAAAAATTAATTATTGGTGGCCTCCAGAACCCCCACTCTTGTAAGTCAAGGTAAACCCCTGAAACAGCTTACAAAGTATCAACTACAAGACCACATTGTGTGACATGTTATAAACAATTGTTTAGACAAATAGAAATGCATGTACTTTCTATTCAATTTCCCATAAGGCCATATTTCATTTACCATATGTCCCTGAAATTTTTCAGAAAGCTATTACAAATAGACAAAAATATTCAGAATGTTATATCAACAGAGACACAATTAGAAAAAGAAAATAATATTCATACAAATGTTTTATTCATTCGCTAGTTCCACTGTTATATGTTTCAATATTCAGACTGTCAAGTTGCGACCAATTTGGTCTTATTTGCGACCTAAATTACCATGTTGCAACCTGCATTTATTGCTAGGTTGCAAGTTGGCTTCCATTAATAAAATTAGTTTGGCAAACATATATTTTCGCATTTTTAAAGAAACTGCAGCCCAACATAGCTTGTCTGTCGACATCATGACTTCCTTGTTTATAGGGTGGAGTGTAACTCCTTACAGCAAATCTTGCTTCGGATGCTATCTATGTTCAAATCATAGAAGAATATATCAACATGATTTCAAGAGCCATCTCAAGTCAAACTGTCCATCATAGAATGGTGCCATGAATGACAAAACTATGGCTATTACTGCCAGCAGTCCTAAAAGATGGTTACCGTATATGACCGTAGATAAGCCAATCTCATAGATAAGCCCAGGTATTAACTTGGTCCTTGAAATCTGTATCTAAATGTTATGAGCCGTAGATAAGCTGGACTGCCAACCAAAAATTTTGTCATCGGAAATAGAAATCAATAATATTTCCTGGCTTAGTTTACGAGACAGTACACATGGTAATCTTTATCTCTGCATATGAAACAATGCCTCGCATAACAAGAAATACAATCAAAATGGTAAATCATCATGTCTAGTGATGTTTAATCACAAATTTCACATTTTCATTGACAAAGTTTGTTATATTGTTGCTCATTCACCTGAAGCAATGCAATGTAGTTTTTTTTTTACCAACCGAAAAAGAGGTTGATGAAAGTGTACCCATCGGACCATCATTCAGGCGATGTTTCGGACAGATCACGATTTGAAAAATACTATGATGAAAGTGTATCCTGTGGATAAGCCGACCCCTTTCTACGGAATATTTTTTCTGGTTCTCAAAATTTGTCTTTTCTAAGGTCATATATAGTATTAGATGCAGATGTGGGTGGACATAGCAGAATCAGAGAATTCAGCGATCGGATGTTAGACAACTGAGATTACTTCTGCTATGAATGTGTCTGATAGTAATAAATGAATCGGAAATGTAAGTGAATGCATAAAACAAACATTAGAATAAAGTGAAAGGCAGCAGTAGTATTGTTTCAGGTAATTGACTCAGCGAAGTCCAGTGATGGTCTATCTACATGTGTGGTTGTTCAGTGACCTGTCTTTATTTCAGCAAGTTTTCAAAGTTTGTTGTTCAGACACATTTGTAACAATTGGAATGTTTTCAATCTTGACTTCTTTAATTATTTGATTTCTAAAATATTAATTTGTTTGTAAGCCTATCAGTGTGGCTCCTTTAATTTTAATGTGGTTCCTTAAAGTTTGAAATGGCTCCCAGCAAAATATCTGAGCTCGGTGTGCTGTTTTTGTTTTGCCTCGTATATGGTTACCTCCTGTACTTAGCAAATCTATGAACTCTGTTGGAACTTTGTAAACTTTGTGGTGCAGGTCCCGTTCCACAAGGCGATCGATCGTATTGTAGCGCAGCGACAGTCATCGCAAGTTCCTGTTAAAGTACCGTATGTGAGTTACGATAACCCCGTGGAATAACCGCAGTAGACTATTCAGGTCATGGGTGACCCTTTCAGTATTGTGATAAACACATTTCTAACATATTTTATGAATTTAGGGGTTTCGTTAAAATAAAACTGAACAACTAACAACATAAAGAGAATGTGTAAAAGACGTACCATAATAAATTGTCACAGACAATTGTATATTAGAAATGCATGAATTTACTATACAATTACCCATAAACCCCCATTTCCCTACAGACTTTTACAGAGCTATTATAAATAGATACATATATTTATTACTTGCCCGTGAAGACATCACCTGTTTAATAAACACATTGTGTAATACCGACGCGTGTGCTTATGTACTGCGGCAACAAGTTATACGAACAAACATTGAAAGCTCTCAGCATCTCTTGGCTTATTCAACGACATTGCATGAGAAGATGATAGATCACTGACAGGAGCTTATGGACGCTCAATGACCCCAGCAACCCCGTTGCTAGGCTGACGTCACATGACATCACTATCCCTACCCAATGACGTCACCTAACATGGGAGTGAGAATGGCCCATCATTAAGCAATATCCGGGCATTGTGGATCGTGTTGGTGTCTGCCTATTCATACACGACAGCGAAATTCTAAAAAAAAGTTATAAATGGCAAGTAATAAATAAAATACAAAACTCGCTCCGTGTAATACCAATTTTATGAAACTCGTGAATAGATCTGGTATCTGACTCCCTTTAGCTTGTAAAATACCAGAACTATTCACTTGTTTCATAAAATTGGTATACCTCGGGAGCTTGTTTAGTATTCTATATACATGCATGGATAACACTGGTGCAGAACGCTTCTTCCAAGTAGTGTAAAACGTTCTCCAAAGCATAATGTTTGCCAGAAAGCTCTTCCAATAAATGTGGAAAAGGTGGAAATCGGTGCCACACCTGGCGAATGGCATGTTGAGCTGTCTTCCTGGTCTTGGCTCTCCTTTGCCCTCTTGAACCCCGCCGCCCACCTCTTAACACTGGCAACGGAAGGGGCATCATCCCCTAAAATTGACACATCCCTGATTGCTGTTGGGGTTTTATAGTTGATGACAGAGTGGTAGCCAAGTTTGTCCATGCTCAGCAGCAGATAATACCAAGTCACTTTGATGCTTGCAGAAACATTCTGCCTGGTTGAGTACATGGTTTAAGTGCAGCCAGTAAACTTGGAAAGTATTGTATTGTAAGGGTGTACTATACATCCTTTCGTCTTCAGGCTCAATACCTTTCAGCCTCATATGCCTAGAGTATAAACTCCTGGAAATAGTAAATTCTGGGGAAAAGTAATTGTTCTTTTAAGTGAGTATTGTTTTACGCCGCGTTTAGCAATATTCCAGCAATATCATGGTGGGGAACAACAGAAATAGGCCCTTACACCCATGTGGGGAATTGAACCCAGGCCGTGTGGAGTGAATGCTTTAACCACTTGGCTACCCACCCGCCCCTGTTCTTTTAACCAGGCATCAAAACAAAACAAAACAAACAAACAATAAGTAAGTAAGTAAGTAAGTAAGTTAATTAATTAATTAATTAATTAATTAATTAATTAATTAATTAATTAATACAATTTGTACTGGGATGCCATGTCAGATAAATGAGGTAGGCCTACAAATTGTTTTACCTATTTAGATTCATAGATAAGAGCCTCTTATCATGCCTCAACTGACAAGGACTGAACCTTTATCTTTAATCAAACATTTAAATGTCAGACGGAATGTGTTTATAGTCAGAATTTTTTTACTGCATGGGAACTTACATAGTGACTTCTGTAATCATAGAGGAAATTTCCTTTTCCATTGTTAAAATTTACTGATTTATTATTCAATATATCACTTGACTAAACATGGGTAGGGACAGTCCTGTTGGTATCCAGGTCTACTCAGGACACACCCGGGTCGGGTGCTAGAGTTACCTTTCAGCCCTAGTGTCAGGGCCCGATGACACACAGTCTGCTGGGTCATAGAGTAACAGCTGAAATATCTGGTCTATCTTCGTGATCAACAACCCTATTCATAGCTGGAATATTGCTGAGTGCGATGTTAAACAACAAACAAACAAACTCCATCCAAATATGTCACAGCTTTTAAATATAGTATATATATAGCCTTCATGGACATGACTATTGTTCATATCTTCCTTGTTAATAAGCAATAATTGTTATACCACACCCCTTCATGCATGTCCTGCTACTTAGTGTAACATTGTGGTAGTTGGGCGATGACTGATGAATGCAGGGTCAGTAGTCTCTGTGCCACTTGTTGACATGGCTGATAATATAGCATCTGTATACAACTGTAGCTCATTATTCGATAAGCATGACTTAAGTCGGTGACTCTCCTTAGAAGTATTGGAGTATAGGTATGCAAGGATGGGACAAGCTACCCCCATTGGTTTTCATGACATTTGAAACCATCCCAGGGTTTTACACAAGGGGAAATGTTTTATCTTCCTTACAAACCAAATGAAAAATCTGAAACAACATCTATAAGATTTTATGTTTCAAACATATTTTCTGTGAATGTTAGGACACGGACATAGATATCTATTGCTGGCATACGTTGCCTTGGGTCAGGGGGTCAATGTGTGTCTGTGTGGATTGTGTTTAAATGCAAAGTAAATCTCTGCAGGGTTTGCCCTGATGCAGAAGACCTGAGTATTTCACACAATCTAAGTAGAAAATACGCAATATGATTTCTCCATTGCAACAGTCATGACGCAGATCATTCAGACTTTCAAAATCAATTAATTGCACTATACTGCCAGAACGTTGAAATTTGAAATGCACATATACCTTGATAATAAAATACAACTGATATCAGCTTGTTCTAATGTGGGGAAAACCTAGTGTAAAAAAATCAAACAGCCTGACTCTCGGTGGAAGCCAATCAGAATTGAGTTTCAATACTTGCCTTGTCGGGTGCTTGTATTTGCTAGAATTCCCTGTCAAGATTCAGTTACTCCACATTTTGAAAAGTCATCGTATTATGGCCTTTAAAAAACAAGGTGGTCTTTCACCCTTTTTCCAACAAGTTGGCAGTGGTACATCTGTTGATTCGACAGCAGTCTCAAATGATTCTGACAAAAGTACCAGCGACTGTTCAAATGAAGCACAATCATTAATACCGTGGGCTTTTCGGGAAATTCAAGCAAAACATGGTTGTTGTTTTTTACTGTAAGAATCAGCATGTGCATAGTACCTCGAAGTGCGACATAACATTTTCATGTAAAGAATTATTACATTATATAGCAGTTGCCTTATCAGCCTATATCAGTCTGTTATCTGCAAATATTATACCAAATATTGGATGATACGATTTAATTAGATTAACAATTGAGTAAAGAGTAGATAAATATCTAAAACAAGATTTAAGCAGCAGGATTAGAGATACAAGATAATATTTATGGGATTAAAAATTGAATTTATTTCAAAATCTCATGAAAGGCCTATGATTCCCTTTAGTACATCTAAGGGATCAAAATGACCCCTAGCTTTAAGAGGCCAGGGCAAACCCTGTCTTTGGTACAAGGACTTGCGATAGAATATCCATAGGTTAGTGGGACTTTATGGAGGATATCCCTGGGACAGAGGGATATTCTGTAGAACATCCCTGCTTAGAACAAAAGGATGACATCACTAGAGGTTTTTCAAAGATATAAGTAGGATAATGGGATGACACCACTAGAGGATCACTTTAAAAGGACAAATATTGCTAGCAGTAGAAGAGCATCAGCTTCCATTGGGTGTATAAGATATGTTATCATATACCTATCAATGACATGAAGCATTTTGTATGTGCTACAGAGCCAGTATAGAGACAGTCATATCACAGGGGGTGTAATAACCAGACTTGTATTATACTCTCTGCCAGGCTGATATGGCTTTTCATTGCATTTTGAATGGATGATTAATATCAGCCCGGGTGGTAAAAAGGTGGAGTTGTGTCCCTTAGTGTGTCGTCTGCTCGTCTGCCCCGCTAGCTTTCCTGAATATAGTCTACTTTCATTTGATTCAGTAAACACTGGTAAATATCAGAAATAAATTTTAAATGTTTCGCAGAAGTGCGTAAAATGAATTGATGATACCTTTTCTGTACTTACAGGTGAATTACCTCCCTTGATCAAAGATGGCTAATTGTGGGTGGCTGTGGAGTTTCATCTGGTTCATTATCCTGATCGTCTTTGGTTGGCCAATCGGATTCTTCTGTGCCGTCTTCTACGTTCTGCTTAGTCCCTGTGCAGCCTGCTGTTCTGGATGTGTAGAACTTATAAATTTATTAGAGAGGGGTGTTAAACTGCCCCTCACATGCGCACAGAACATGGTCAGTGGGAAGTCCATGTGTTGAGCTGGATCACCAGGGCATAATGTGGCAATTCGTAGAAGGATGCTCACGTCGGTAGTCAAATGACTTTCTTCAACCAAGCAAGACAGCTACAAACACAACACCCAACACCATTGACCACTCCAATCACCAATGACATCATCATTAGCATGTTGAAGCGATGAAGGAAGGAATTGCAATTTGACCGGAGGGACCACCCAACTACAGCCTTAGTGAATATTAGTTATCAGTGTAGTCAAAGGTCCAGTGTACCCATATGGATCGCTGTTACTGTTGTAGCTCCTGTTGGTTATATATGCATGTCCTGCAAGTAGAGCGGTAGTGTAGTGGGCTGATTTCAGGATTCTGAGGGATTGGACTGTTATCTAATGTTTATATTATATTTTATTAAGAAATTTTAACTCTTTCAAGTTTGAATCCATGGAAGGAGATTATTGGGAATTAAGTATGTCTTATATTCTGATATGTCTTCCTATGTCGTTATGATGATGCCTGTAAAAAACAGATAAATATTAAAATTTTTACATTAGGTCATTTTTTGGGATAGAGCATTTTCGGCTTTTATCCAATCAGGGTGATTCATTACGTTCTGTCATCCATAAGTAATTGATATTAAGTGTTATACACTATCATGTAGTCAGGCACAGCTTGATTAATCACTAATAATCAGTAGCTTTTCTTAGATTGAACAGCTGTTATTATGTACAGTGTATTTTCTTTATGCAAATATGAGCCTGTTTGCAATATTTTTATATATCTGTGCCTTTTAAAATGAATAAGGATTGTTTTAGCCAAACATTTATGCATTTAATAACTTGTACTAGTTTTGATATTAATGGTGCTAAGTATGCTGCCGGTATGTTACTGATTCATTGTTACAGATCTATTTCAATAATTAACAAGTCTTTCAAATCTTAAATATGTTTCCTCGATTCGATGGAAACACTTTACCTCAGCCATTGTTGCATAAAACTAGTAGTTGATGTTTATTGTTAGTGTAAAGCATGTGCATTGCTAATGTGATTATAGTACTTAGGGGTGCAACATTAGTGAAGACCATTGTTTAGTATGTATGCATATGTCCCGGCTCACAATATGATCCGTATACGCTGGGAACAAAAAATTATACATCACAAATCTTAAACCCACTTTAGAGACTCCCTTTGAAGTGGTCAAAGTTTTGCCATGAAATTGCTGGCCTATTTATGATTGGCTATTTGAACAGCATGATGTAGTCTGTTATCCAATGAAACAGCATGTTAGATAAAGCTGAGCTGATGAATTTATGAATTGACAGCTGCAATGAGGAACAATCTGCTGGATGACTGTTTGTTGGCACTGTATCATGACATGTCGTGAGTCGAGGATCATTGCAATTGTGACCCATTCCACCACTCATACTTTTACACAAGCATGTATTTTAAATTGCCTACTGAAGTAGTTTTACACATTTCGATTGCTGTAGTTTAGATAAAAGTATGTTACCCCGACATAATTGGTGATCATGTGTGATTGTACATTTGACATCATTTATTGACTCCAGTGTATTTTGTTTTCAACTGTAATGTAATGCCGGTTGATATATTTCACTGCTTTATGTGTTCTGGTTAGTTGCTCAATGTGCATTTAGATGAAGATATCTAGAACCTTTCAACAAATTGGGATGTGGAATTTACATAAACGTGTAAAGAGCTAATTTCAAGATACTGTTTACATTCAACATCTAAATTGTTTTTATTCAAATTTCAGGGTGCCAAATATGTTTGTTATCAGCTTGGTTCATTTCCACTGAAAAGGGGTGATGGGGTGTCCTTGTGGTTTAAGCCTCCGCTTGTCACACAAACCTGGGTTCTATTCCCCGCATGTGAAGCCCATTTCTGGTGTCCCCCGATGTGATGTTGCTAGAATATTGCTAAAAGCGGCGTAAAAACATACCCCCCCTCCCCTGAAAATACCAATCTGTATGTGTACACCCTTCATACTCAAGTTGAAGTGTATTTCCTCACCTGGTATTGGGCATTCTTGTCTAGCTCTTCAACGTGTTGACAGACGTAAATCTGATTGTGAAGGATGATGTCTTGTAGTGTTGATTGCTCAGTGACAATGCACTACCTTTCTATATGCTGCACTTACTCAAGCATGTCTTGTTCTTTGTGGCTTGCTGGGTTTTTTTAATATTGATCCGGGGGGTAATCGTTTGAGTTCAGACCAGTGAAGATTCAGGTAGAGAATAGGTCTTCAGCAACCCATGCTTGCCGTAAAAGGCGACTAAGCTTGTCGTAAGAGGCGACTAATGGGATCGGGTGGTCAGGCTCGCTGACTTGGTTGATGCATGTCATCATATCCCAATTGTTTGGATCAATGCTTGTGATGTCAGTCACTGGATTGTCTGGTCCAGACTCAATTATTTACAGACCACCATCATGTCGCTTGAATATTGCTGAATACAGCATTAAACAACAAACAAAACATTTGAGTTCAACTGTTATACAGACTGCTGGAGATAAAACAGAATTACTTGTATTCAGGTATACTTGTCTTGTATCACTCTTGAAATGATATATACCCCAGATTGGTTGATATTCATCTGTTGGACTTCCTTGTCCCAAACAGCCACAGGAAAGCAAATATTGAATAATATGCACTCCCTCCCCTGTCATGTATATATTCTCTTTAGCTGTCCACTATTCGCTACAGAGTTGATCAGGCTGAAGATACTTGCACTCCAGTGACACCCTTGCTCCAGATATTGCTGCTATCCGCTCAGCTTGTTTTAAATGTGAAATCTCACCAGAAAACTCTTGTTTGTTTTCTGTATGTTATGTGATGATTTTAACCGATTTGTCCAGTGATTGCTTTTACACATCTTTTTTTTTAAAAATTGATATTGTGTAATCTGTCTACATGTTTATACTGCTTCAAATAAAATCATTTATCTGATTCCGTTTTTGCGTTTTTGTATTTTGGTGGGGTTAACCGATTTCCAGATCAGCATACCACTGTATGGTCAGGAGTAAAGATGGCCGACACTCATGTTGGGAGAGGGGACATGGGTGGCTCTTGTCAAATATGCCACAATTCTCTCGGCAGAATTTGACTTGCATCTCTTATACACCATCACACAAACTGACAGGCTGTGATTAAACTTAAATATTGTTCCAAGCAGTGTTAAAACCAAACTCCCTCAAACTGGGAGACAAAACTAAACGTACAACTGATGCCTTTGTGAATGTCTTATGACCATTCATTTGTCCAGCAAGAGTTATTCCCCTTACATATTTCATCAATAACCTGTGAGGTGTGAAATGGGGGTTATTGTCATGTCCAAGATTATTGCACTCACATAGCGACGTGCATGCATGTGTGTGTGTGTGTGGCTGCTTGTACTAGTCTGGACTAATGCCGATTTTATAGTACTAGCCCACTGACATACCATGCCGCAGTTTAACATGAACACCCGACTCAGACACAGTATACTGACTCTGAGCCAACCAGTCCTTGTTTTATCCCTCAATGCAAAGCGCCAGATAGGGTAACAAGTACCATCTCTTAACGGTTGAGGGTCAAACCAGTTAAAAGTATATGTCAAAGGAAGACGAGACAAAAAAATAGGATCAGAATAGGATATTTTATTTCCTCCCAGAACTTAAAATGTTTCCGTTTTAAAAGTTTCTGGAATGACAAACTATTACATTACTACACATAAAATCTCAACAAACAATGACATTAAGTCTGCAACAAATTTTGGCATGTACAAAACATACATAATAAACAGTAGTTGAGGTCAAGATGTTTTTTTCTTTCTTTTTAAAGCAATTAGTTAAAATGATGTCAGTATCTTTCGAAAACTTACATAAATGTAAAGCTTAACAACATTGAACTGGATGGAGTGAATGTTTCACCTCCACTTCAAGAATGATTGTTTCCACCTATGTTTCCCCGGTATTCATATCCTGACATAATATGCTAGAAAGAAGTTAAGGACCCTTTTCATATTACTATCTGTTGTAGTATGAATGAGTAACAATACTAATATGAAAGAATAGGGTGGTCCTTAACTTCTTTTGAGTATAAACACAAATGGGCATCAATTGTCGAATTTTGTAGATAGGTTTCTTTTCACTTGTTTCACCCAAATATAATTCTTGAAAGGTGGTTATCCTATGCATCCTGTGAAGTGAGCTGGGCGCTCTGGGCGCTCTATAAAGTGTCCAAGCAAGTACTTTGTCTTAAAGTCAGCAATCAGTTTTTTGGAATGATGAGATGGGTAAAAACATATTTGGAGTTGTTGATAATATATAGTAGCAGTAGGGGCCAAAATCTGAAGATACTAAGACTTGACATTAGCTACAAATGATGTACACATTACTTTACTTCTTTCATTACATTACTTTACTTAGGATGAATAGATGTGAAGTGTTGAATTCCAACAGTGTCTTCTTTCTGTATGATGGCTTTTAGAAAAACGTTCACTACATGTATAACAAAAGAAACTATTGCACAATGAAGTAGAATAATATGTGTCAGGGAAGAAATATTTAACATAATTCAGCAATTCATTTCATTAGCTTCAGTATGCTAACTACATATCCTTACAATTTCCCACCGATTTCAGACTAGCAGACCCTGGCCATGCCTGTCGAGGAGCCTGGGGTTCTTGGGAGGAGAACTGTGAACCTCTTCCGGTTTAAACCGAACCAGAGCAGTTCTGTCTTTGAAATAATGACAATGACTTATCACAAACAGACTTGCACCAAAGATTAACGAAAAAGTTATGGACATGTTTGACAGAACACAAATACTTTGAAGAAGTATATTTGAAAGAATCAGGTGGTCCTAAATGTTTTTGAGTAGTAGTCAAACACTGTTGTGTCGAACTTTCGGCTGTCTCGAGGTAAAAGCTTGGTCCCTGCATATTCCTTCTTCATTCGTAATCTTTTGAGTGTGTCGAACCTCGGATAACTTCAACACAACAGTGTTTGACTGTATAATGTAGTGAGGCACAGAGAAAAGACCTGTATATGGCAAGAACTAGTCTGCCAGAAGATGTCAATTGTCATGCTGCATAAGATGTAGAAAATGCTTCCGTCACAGCAGTCACACTTGAGACAATATCGAGGACTAAAACATGAAAGTGCCTATATACAAGGCAGCGAATACATGCCTATATTACACCATGCTTCTGATCTACAGATTCAGATATAGATAGGAATGGAGCTGAATATGATGTGATAAGATAGTTATGTCACAGAGTGTCCTGTATGCAGAGGCTAAGTATATACATAGAGATGTATGACTGGGTGTACAGAGATAATGTATGTTGAATGAATGTTAAGACATGTTAGGCTGTTATGAGAGTATGAAGGTGAATGTCTACCACACAAAAGAAGTTAAGAACACCCACTTTTTTCATATGACTAAAGTTAATCAGTCATGGCAGATTAACTATAGTCATATGAAAACATGGGGGGTTCTTAACTTCCCTTGAGTAGTATATATGTACGATATGGATGCCTGACATAGATGTGATGATGAAGAGCTCGAGAGGATGTGCTTGTGACAGACAGAAGATGATCTATGTTAGCACTTGTGAGGGAAACCGCTCAAGTTGCCCTCTGACCAGCCAGCTGACATTGTATGGTGACTTGATGTTCGTGATGGATGAGTTGAGATCCTGTACTTAGGTGTTGATTCCCCGTCTATGCATCTGGCTACTGAACTTCTTGTTGGCTCTGTGTTGTGCCATGGCTGCTCGTCTGTCGTCTCTAGCAGAAGAGATAGAGGTTACAATTTGTTACTTATGGAATAAAGCTAAACATTCTAAATATCTCTAACACATACATTAGATTATATAAGAAAAACAAATTCAAACACTATAAGTTGAAGCAGTATCATGAGACTCTCCGGCTCGTATATAGCCTATGAGCCTCTCTGGCTCGTATATAGCCTTACGAGGGACATGAGCCTCGCTGGCTCGTATATAGCCTATGAGCCTCTCTGGCTCGTATATAGCCTAACGAAGGATATGAGCCTCTCTGGCTTGTATATAGCCTAACGTAGGATTTAGCCTCTCTGGCTCGTATATAGCCTAACAAGGGACACATAAAAACTACATATACTCCTCATGATACTGCTACATCAAATTTATCCAACCAGCATGTTTCAAAATGCCATTGTAAAAGAATTAAAACAAATTGAAAAATAATAATAAAAGAAAACAGAGGTTAAAAACCAACTCATTCCCTCACTCTTTACATACAATGCTACACTTGGCACACACACTTGACACCTCCCTGTATATAGACTAATTACATACAATGTAACAAGGGTGTCACAGGGTATCCTGTTTCACCTCCATCTTGTGTTGCCAATATCACTGCCTGATGTACCAACCTAGAGGCAACTTTTGGAGCTTTCATCCCTGAATTGAGTTGTCCGGCGTAGGAAGTATCCCCTACTGGCTTCAGCTTGCCCTTGTGGGCCCTCCATGTCACGGGCCTGGCTAGACTGGCTTTCAAATCAAAGCTGGCCTTCTTGGACGACTTGCCATCAGGCATGGTGGTGTTCAGAGAACCAGTGAACTTGAAAGGAGTGACTGAAGACAAAATGTAGTGATTTAAGAATGAGAAAGAAGGTGTTTGGGCATCTTGTATCAGCAGGATCACAGCAGGTGAGATGAAGGAGAGGCCTAAACAATGTCTTGTAGCCATCCTTGGGAATAGAACCTGTTCTGGATCGGACACTGACTTGCACCTTGGCTCTTCTAATATATTTGGGGATAAGTTGTGAAAGTTTGATTAAATATCATCTTATTTGTGATGCAGATTGTAGACTTGCACTGTTATTGAACCATCAACCAAGGAATAGAATCATAGTGAATCATGGATTCAAACCCATGACCAAGGAACACTGAAATGGGTGCAACAGAGCTGCGACTCCCTGGACCACTGGGCCACCCATCCCCACTTTAAACAGTTAGTGTTACTGAATTACACTGAGACAATGTCCAAGTTTCACACATAGCATAGACCTGGACTGGAATGGAGCAGTCCTATAGATTGTCAGATCTTAAAAAGATGTCTCTTTAATTCATTCTGAGTCTGACTGGGCAGATATCCTGTTGTATCTTGTATATATCTAAATCTATCTCACCTCCAGTTGTCTTCTTGGTGGACACGACTCCCAGTGACTTTCTCTCAGGCTTCCTCTCAACCGTGCCTCCTGCTTTAGGTGTCGTCTTCTTGCCAGCCCCCTGTGTGACTGGAGTCTTAGCTCCTGGGTTGGAGTTTGGTGTCTTGGCACCAAAATTGGTATTAATGTTTTTGGTCTTAAACACAGTCGGCTTGAAAGGAGTAGGTCCCGATGGGGACTTGAACAGATTGGTCTTGGCATCTGTCTTTGGTTTGGGCTTCAACTGAAAACAGACAAACAAATAACCCTACACTACAAGAAAATCTTTTTACATAATTAGAAGTTCCAACTTTCATCACTGATCACTGGTTCCATGTGACTGTAATACTGAAATATCCAATGGCTGGTTAATGCTGGCCATGTAGAAAGTTTGGCTCCAATGTTTGAGGAAATCATTTCTACCCAATCCCTCAACCAGTGATCATGTTTCTGAAGGTGCTGCAGAAAGACTCTGTTAACTTGAAAATAAATGTTTGAGAAAAGCTGTCATCTTCCCTGCGCTTGCTCACCCTGTTTTCATTGTTTGGAGTCTTCTGGTTTCTCAGACTGTTGATGGTCTTCTTGGACTCCTCCAGAATCTGGTTGACCTTGGTAACAGACTTTGTGATAGACTTTGTTCTCTGTCTCTTCTTCTCTAAGTACACATCAATAGAGTCAAATCTGTCGAACTCCTTCTGGTGGACTCGTGTCCAATCCTTGTTACCTGTAAACAATATCCTGTGTATTTAAGAAATAAAAGACGAGTGGGAGTTGTTTATCGTACAATAAAACACTGCAGGGAGAGTGAGTGAGTGAGTTTGATTTTACGCCGCTTTTAGCAATATTCCAGCAATATCACGGCGGGGGACACCAGAAATGGGCTTCACACATTGTACCCATGTCGGGAATCGAACCCGGGTCTTCGGCGTGACGAGCGAACGCTTTAACCACTAGGCTACCCAACCGCCCCCACTGCAGGGAGAATAAACCATGAGTACCCATATTTAATTAATGATGACTCCCTCAATAGAATCCAACATCGGCAATGTTGGACAAGTCCATTTCATGCACAGGTGGGTATTTCCCGCATATTCTCACAATCCTCACTTTCCTGTATCTTTTCTCCCAATACCGATTGTCATATCTCTCCTGGTTTGGGATGCGATCGTTCGTCCATCCCATTCATTTGTGTTGCCCAGCTACATCTATGGGGAACAACTCACTAGACACTCTCCCCTCAAAAATAACGATGTCAAACATATGACGTCGATCATGTTCGAATCTCCAGAAATGATGTCATGATCGAACAATGTTTTATCGTGAAATAAACCACGCTTCGTTCTTCATTGTTCTTTGCAACTTATCGCGTAGCTATCTTATATTAACTAACACATGTTTGTTAAGTAGTAGCTTACAGGTTTTCCCTCTTTCAAACTGACATGGGGTAATTCAGTGCAAGAGTTAGGTTTTACACAGCTTAACAATATTCCTGCAATACACGGTGGACACCAGAAATAGGCCTCACGGTGTACACATGTTGGGTAATGAACAGAGGCCTTCGACATGGCAAGCAAGGGCTTTAACCATTAGGTTACCCAACTGCCAAACAGATGGGAGCAATTGAGCGTTGGAGACAAAATGTATTTTCTTAGCTCTTTTAAGCAGGTAGCAATTGATATGTTTACTCAAAATTGGAGGTCGTCACTAGATAACAGTACACGCTACGACATTTATAAAACCTTTAAATATTGTCTAACACCAGAGGTTTACCTGCATACTATAACAGAGAGAAAAATTAGAGACACATTTATTAAACTTAGGCTAGGGTTAAATGATCTGATGTGCAACAGGGGTCGCTTCTCCTCTATTCCTAAGGATATGCGTTTTTGTCCATTCTGCGAAAACCATATTGAAAATGAATTACACTTTTTGTTTATATGTCCAATTTACGACTGCTGGAGATTAAACAGAATTACTTGTATTCAGGTATACTTGTCTTGTATCACTCTTGAAATGATATGTACCCCAGATTGGTTGATATTCATCTGTTGGACTTCCTTGTCCCAAACAGCCACAGGAACATGAGGAAAGCAAATATTGAATAATATGCACTCCCTCCCCTGTCATGTATATATTCTCTTTTGCTGTCCACTATTCGCTACAGAGCTGATCAGGCTGAAGATACATGCACTCCAGTGACACCCTTGCTCCAGATATTGCTGCTATCCGCTCAGCTTGTTTTAAATGTGAAATCTCACCAGAAAACTTTGTTTTCTATATGTTATGTGATGATTTTAACCGATTTGTCCAGTGATTGCTTTTACACATCTTTTTTTTTTTTTTAAATTGATATTGTGTAATCTGTCTACATGTTTATACTGCTTCAAATAAAATCATTTATCTGATTCCGTTTTTGCGTTTTTGTATTTTGGTGGGGTTAAACGATTTCCAGATCGGCATCCCACTGTATGGTCAGGAGTAAAGATAGCCGACACTCATGCTGGGAGAGGGGACATGGGTGGCTCTTGTCAAATATGCCACAATTCTCTCGGCAGAATTTGACCGGCATCTCTTATACACCATCACACAAACTGACAGGCTGTGATTAAACTTAAATATTGTTCCAAGCAGTGTTAAAACCAAACTCCCTCAAACTGGGAGACAAAACTAAACATACAACTGATGCCTTTGTGAATGTTTTATGACCATTCATTTGTCCAGCAAGAGTTATTCCCCTTACATATTTCATCAAGTACCTGTGAGGTGTTGTGAAATGGGGTTTAATGTCAAAGATTATTGCACTCACATTGCGACGTGCATGCACGTGTGTGTGTGTGTTTGTGTGGCTGCTTGTACTAGTCTGGACTAATGCCGATTTTATAGTACTAGCCCACTGACATACCATGCCGCAGTTTAACATGAAAACTCGACTCAGACACAGTATACTGACTCAGAGCCAACCAGTCCTTGTTTTATCCCTCAATGCAAAGCGCCAGACAGGGTAACAAGTACCATCTCTTAACGGCTGAGGTTCAAACCAGTTAAAAGTATATGTCAAAGGAAGACGAGACAAAAAAATAGGATCAGAATAGGATATTTTATTTCCTCCCAGAACTTAAAATGTTTCCGTTTTAAAAGTTTCTGGAATGACAAACTATTACATTACTACACATAAAATCTCAACAAACAATGACATTAAGTCTGCAACAAATTTTGGCATGTACAAAACATACATAATAAACAGTAGTTGAGGTCAAGATGTTTTTTTCTTTCTTTTTAAAGCAATTAGTTAAAATGATGTCAGTATCTTTCGAAAACTTACATAAATGTAAAGCTTAACAACATTGAACTGGATGGAGTGAATGTTTCACCTCCACTTCAAGAATGATTGTTTCCACCTATGAATCCCCGGTATTCATATCCTGACATAATATGCTAAAAAGAAGTTAAGGACCCCTTTCATATTACTATCTGTTGTAGTATGAATGAGTAACAATACTAATATGAAAGAATAGGGTGGTCCTTAACTTCTTTTGAGTATAAACACAAATGGGCATCAATTGTCGGCTACTGTGCAGAGTTTTGTAGATAGGTTTCTTTTCACTTGTTTCACCCAAATATAATTCTTGAAAGGTGGTTATCCTATGCATCCTGTGAAGTGAGCTGGGCGCTCTGGGCGCTCTATAAAGTGTCCAAGCAAGTACTTTGTCTTAAAGTCAGCAATCAGTTTTTTGGAATGATGAGATGGGTAAAAACGTATTTGGAGTTGTTGATAATATATAGTAGCAGTAGGGGCCAAAATCTGAAGATACTAAGACTTGACATTAGCTACAAATGATGTACACATTACTTTACTTCTTTCATTACATTACTTTACTTAGGATGAATAGATGTGAAGTGTTGAATTCCAACAGTGTCTTCTTTCTGTATGATGGCTTTTAGAAAAACGTTCACTACATGTATAACAAAAGAAACTATTGCACAATGAAGTAGAATAATGTGTCAGGGAAGAAATATTTAACATAATTCAGCAATTCATTTCATTAGCTTCAGTATGCTAACTACATATCCTTACAATTTCCCACCGATTTCAGACTAGAAGACCCTGACCATGCCTGTTGAGGAGCCTGGGGTTCTTGGAAGGAGAACTGTGAACCTCTTCCGGTTTAAACCGAACCAGAGCAGTTCTGTCTTTGAAATAATGACAATGACTTATCACAAACAGACTTGCACCAAAGATTAACGAAAAAGTTATGGACATGTTTGACAGAACACAAATACTTTGAAGAAGTATATTTGAAAGAATCAGGTGGTCCTAAATGTTTTTGAGTAGTAGTCAAACACTGTTGTGTCGAACTTTCGGCTGTCTCGAGGTAAAAGCTCGGTCCCTGCATATTCCTTCTTCATTTGTAATCTTTTGAGTGTGTCGAACCTCGGATGACTTCAACACAACAGTGTTTGACTGTATAATGTAGTGAGGCACAGAGAAAAGACCTGTATATGGCAAGAACTAGTCTGCCAGAAGATGTCAATTGTCATGCTGCATAAGATGTAGAAAACGCTTCTGTTACAGCAGTCACACTTGAGACAATATCGAGGACTAAAACATGAAAGTGCCTATATACAAGGCAGCGAATACATGCCTATATTACACCATGCTTCTGATCTACAGATTCAGATATAGATAGGAATGGAGATGAATATGATGTGATAAGATAGTTATGTCACAGAGTGTCCTGTATGCAGAGGTTAAGTATATACATAGAGATGTATGACTGGGTGTACAGAGATAATGTAAGTTGCATGAATGTTAAGACATGTTAGGCTGTTATGAGAGTATGAAGGTGTATGTCTACCACTCAAAAGAAGTTAAGAACACCCACTTTTTTCATATGACTATAGTTAATCAGTCATGGCAGATTAACTATAGTCATATGAAAACATGGGGGGTTCTTAACTTCCCTTGAGTAGTATATATGTATGATGTGCATGCCTGACATAGATGTGACGATGAAGAGCTCGAGAGGATGTGCTTGTGACAGACAGGAGATGATCTATGTTAGCACTTGTGAGGGAAACCGCTCAAGTTGCCCTCTGACCAGCCAGCTGACATTGTATGGTGACTTGATGTTCGTGATGGATGAGTTGAGATCCTGTACTTAGGTGTTGATCCCTCGTCTATGCATCTGGCTACTGAACTTCTTGTTGGCTCTGTGTTGTGCCATGGCTGCTCGTCTGTCGTCTCTAGCAGAAGAGATAGAGGTTACAATTTGTTACTTATGGAATAAAGCTAAACATTCTAAATATCAAATAAACCATTCTTTTACAGTCTCTAACACATACATTAGATAATATAAGAAAAACAAATTCAAACACTATAAGTTGAAGCAGTATCATGAGACTCTCCGGCTCGTATATAGCCTATGAGCCTTTCTGGCTCGTATATAGCCTTATGAGGGACATGAGCCTCGCTGGCTCGTATATAGCCTATGAGCCTCTCTGGCTTGTATATAGCCTAACGAAGGATATGAGCCTCTCTGGCTTGTATATAGCCTAACAAGGGACACATAAAAACTACATATACTCCTCACGATACTGCTACATCAAATTTATCCAACCAGCATGTTTCAATCTGCCATTGTAAAAGAATTAAAACAAATTGAAAAATAATAATAAAAGAAAACAGAGGTTAAAAACCAACTCATTCCCTCACTCTTTACATACAATGCTACACTTGGCACACACACTTGACACCTCCCTGTATATAGACTAATTACATACAATGTAACAAGGGTGTCACAGGGTATCCTGTGTCACACCCCTCATGTGTTGGCAATATCACTGCCTGATGTACCAACCTAGAGGCAACTTTTGGAGCTTTCATCCCTGAATTGAGTTGTCCAGCGTAGGAAGTATCCCCTACTGGCTTCAGCTTGCCCTTGTGGGCCCTCCATGTCACGGGCCTGGCTAGACTGGCTTTCAAATCAAAGCTGGCCTTCTTGGACGACTTGCCATCAGGCATGGTGGTGTTCAGAGAACCAGTGAACTTGAAAGGAGTGACTGAAGACAAAATGTTGTGATTTAAGAATGAGAAAGAAGGTGTTTGGGCATCTTGTATCAGCAGGATATAATAATATATTTGGGGATAAGTTGTGAAAGTTTGATTAAATATCATCTTAGTTGTGATGCAGATTGTAGACTTGCACTGTTATTGAACCATCAACCAAGGAATAGAATCATAGTGAATCATGGATTCAAACCCATGACCAAGGAACACTGAAACAGTAAATGGGTGCAACAGAGCTGCGACTCCCTGGACCACTGGGCCACCCATCCCCACTTTAAACAGTTAGTGTTACTGAATTACACTGAGACAATGTCCAAGTTTCACACATACTACTAATTACATAGCATAGACCTGGACTGGAATGGAGCAGTCCTATAGATTGTCAGATCTTAAAACGATGTCTCTTTAATTCATTCTGAGTCTGACTGGGCAGATATCCTGTTGTATCTTGTATATATCTAAATCTATCTCACCTCCAGTTGTCTTCTTGGTGGACACGACTCCCAGTGACTTTCTCTCAGGCTTCCTCTCAACCGTGCCTCCTGCTTTAGGTGTCGTCTTCTTGCCAGTCCCCTGTGTGACTGGAGTCTTACCTCCTGGGTTGGAGTTCGGTGTCTTGGCACCAAAATTGGTATTAATGTTTTTGGTCTTAAACACAGTCGGCTTGAAAGGAGTAGGCCCCGATGGGGACTTGAACAGATTGGTCTTGGCATCTGTCTTTGGTTTGGGCTTCAACTGAAAACAGACAAACAAATAACCCTACACTACAAGAAAATCTTTTAACATAATTATAAGTTCAGACTTTCATCACTGATCACTGGTTCCATGTGACTGTAATACTGAAATATCCGACGGCTGGTTAATGCTGGCCATGTTGAAAGTTTTGCTCCAATGTTTGAGGAAATCATTTCTACCCAATCCCTCAACCAGTGATCATGTACCTGAAGATGCTGAAGAGAAAGACTGTTAACTGTTAAATGTTTGAGAAAAGCTGTCATCTTCCCTGCGCTTGCTCACCCTGTTTTCATTATTTGGAGTCTTCTGGTTTCTCAGACTGTTGATGGTCCTCTTGGACTCCTCCAGAATCTGGTTGACCTTGGTAACAGACTTTGTGATAGACTTTGTTCTCTGTCTCTTCTTCTCTAAGTACACATCAATAGAGTCGAATCTGTCGAACTCCTTCTGGTGGACTCGTGTCCAATCCTTGTTACCTGGATACAACGAAGAAGAGAGTGACAAAGTAACTACACAGAAACAATATCCTGTGTATATAAGAAATAAACGACGAGTGGGAGTTGTTTATCATACAATAAAACACTGCAGGGAGAATAAACCATGAGTACCCATATTTAATTAATGATGACTCCCTCAATAGAATCCAACCTCGGCAATGTCGGACAAGTCCATTTCATGCACAGGTGGGTATTTCCCGCATATTCTCACAATCCTCACTTTCCTGTATCTTTCTCCCAATACCGATTGTCATATCTCTCTCAGTTTGGGATGCGATCGATCGTCCATCCCATTCATCTGTGTTGCCCAGCTACATCTATGGGGAACAACTCACTAGACACTGCCCTCTCAAAAACAATGATGTCAAACATATGACATCGATCATGTTCGAATCTCCAGAAATGATTTCATGATAGAACAATGTTTTATCGTGAAATAAACCAGGCTTCGTTCTTCATTGTTCTTTGCAACTTATCGCGTAGCTATCTTATATTAACTAACACATGTTTGTTAAGTAGTAGCTTACAGGTTTTCCCTCTTTCAAACTGACATGGGGTAATTCAGTGCAAGAGTTAGGTTTTACACAGCTTAACAATATTCCTGCAATACACGGTGGACACCAGAAATAGGCCTCACGGTGTACACATGTTGGGTAATGAACAGAGGCCTTCGACATGGCAAGCAAGGGCTTTAACCATTAGGTTACCCAACTGCCAAACAGATGGGAGCAATTGATTACATCCAGTGTATATGATATTCACAAGTTCAGGTAATATATTGTAGCAGTCTAGTGCTGGTAATCGCCCTGAATATTTTTCATCACAATCCTGGCTCAATTGGCAGTCATGACACGTCATTTGTTTCCAATTCATTATAAACATGACGCAGGGCTTCACACATGGTGCTACTTATGACACATAGAAGACAGTCTTGTGACATCATTATTTCATTTATTTTCAAGGACGTATGTTTAGTTCAAAAGTGTACCTTCGGTTTAAGATGATTTTTCTTGTTGACAAATCGAAGTACTAATTACTTGTGAATAATACGCACTTGTGTAAAATACGCACCCCTAATTATGGGCAATTTAATCCAGGAAAATTAATCTCTTGTGTATAATACACACTGACTGGGCCTCAAGACAAGTATCTGTAAGCATGGAAAGGTCTGTGGGGCAGGCAGTGTCCAGACTTACCAGGAGTTATGGCCTTCTGAGATTCCTGCTTCTTCTTGGCCAGGAATGCAGCAAACCTTGGGATCTGTGTACTGCTAGGTGGCTTCTCATCACCTCGAGTAGGGGTGCCAGTTTTCTTGGCTGTGTGAATATAAACCATGAGATAACTGTAATTTAGAACATAGAATAAACGATATATTGTAACTAGGATCACTGGTTTAATCAGGGCTGGAGTGAGTGGCTTACATGGAATCTTTCTCTCTTTTCTTTTATTGTTGTTTAATGCCACACTGCGAGTCTGTAAATAATCAAGACCAGACCAGACAATCCAGTGACTGATATCATGAGCATTGATCCACGCAATTGGGATACGATGACATGCATTAACCAAGTCAGCCAGCCTGATCACCCAATCCCGTCAGAAGCTTCTTACGACAAGCATAGTCGCCTTTTAATGCAAGCATGGGTTTCTGAAGACCTATTCTGTCTTATATTGAATCAGCAACACAGAAAAACTCATGGTAAGTAAGGGTGAGTGAGTGAGCGAGTGTTGTTTTAAGGCCACTGACGGCAATAATCTAGCCACATCAGCTGTACCTAGCAGCTTGTCAATAATCGAACACACTATCACGATAACCCACAATTGATCGCAAAGGATGAGACAAAATACTGATAATTTGTACATACTGTGAGCAACAATTTGTTCTGTTAAAGTAACATAAGGTAAAGGGTT
Source organism: Haliotis cracherodii (assembly GCF_022045235.1). Classification (NCBI taxonomy): domain Eukaryota; kingdom Metazoa; phylum Mollusca; class Gastropoda; order Lepetellida; family Haliotidae; genus Haliotis; species Haliotis cracherodii. Next base: position 51,816,799 of record NW_027266308.1, on the reverse strand, counting down.
GCAGGGGTAGAAACTAACTATTTAGTTCACTTGTCCTTCTAATAACATATAGCAAAACCCTAAAAAATGGCAAATTTCTACTAGTCCTTATGATACCTTAACTATTGGGCAGTTTGGCAAGGACTACAGGACTAGTGCTAATTTCTAACGCTGGGGTTGCATTCCTTGAGAGCCATGCATCAATCACTATTGATTCCAAACAACCATCATGACTAGTAAATGAAAAGTGTAGACTGCTCTTGCCATGAATGTAAAAGTGAGCTACAAATTTATGTAATGAGAATATTCTGACCATAAAGCTGACCATAACAGAATGTGATACTGTGGAGAGAGGACCAACCAGGATACAAAACGGTCCGCTGAATACATATGTCTGCCATGGAAGAATTCACATGACAAAGCAGGAGGCTGCTTATGAGGATACCAAGCTAGCTAGTTCAGTCCAGTTTGATATTCCAAAAGGAAATTCCAAATGCTGTGAAAGCGGATGGTTCACCTTAACCATTTAACATGTATGTGCATTGAAGCTGACATGGAAAGGGCTTGCCCGCACATCTGGTTTTGAGTTACTTACCTTTTTGCACCTTCTCGTCTAGTGCCTGGAGTAAAGTAGCCTTCCGCTCAGCACTGTTCATCTCCGGCTTCATCACCCCAAGGATGGCCTTCACGCCTGGACTGGTGTCCTTCACCCCCTGGGATGATGGGGTCAAGTTCATGTCATCCTTCTTCTCAAATGTGCTTCTGCGAATTCTCTTGTTGCTATGCTCAGCTACAGGTGTAGATGGTTTACGGTCAGCCTAAAAAAATGTATGAGAATGTTTTTTTCAAATAAATACAACCAATGAAAGTTCGCTGGGGTTTGAGGGACTATATTATTAAGGTGTACATTATAATGGCATGTGTCACAAAAGTGACCCATGACGTAACTAAATCTGGGGGATAATAAACTTTTTGAATAAAACATTCAGATCAGATTTCTGTGACATTTTGGGGGACATTGCTGTGAGCATCAGTATTGTTGCTGAGGAGATTGCTGAAATGCTAAAGTCATAATACTCATAGAATGAAAGAATGATAGATGGATGGACAACACAGACTATAATTCCAGTTCAAGTGAGCTAAGAAATGGACACAGTCATCTAAGTAGACAGTGACAGTGATATATTACCTGTGGTTTGGGCAAAGACCCTGACCGTTTCCTTTTCTGCGACATAGGTGTTTTGGTCTGCTTGAGGTTCGTGACAGCCTTCATCTGAGGAGTCATGGGTGATGGCCTGACCTGAGCCTCTACCTTGGGGGGTTCCGGGGTACGAGGTGTTGTCTTCCTGGACCCTGCCTTGACTGCAGCTACAGGAGTTGCACACAGCTTGACTTCAGGCTTGGGGTCCTGGAACAGTGGCAGGAGTCAGATTGTGCACAGGGAGAGTTAGTGAGTGGGTTTAATGCCGCTTTTAACAGTATTTCAGTCATCATGTCTACATGTAGGAGAAGACCCTGAAGTTATCCAAGTCTTGGACACTTACGACTTTTTTGAAGACCACGAGCCTGGAAATACTAAGGACCATTATCAGAGCTGGCTTTTGAAACCATGACCATAGGAATAAAGATCCTGACATGCATAAGGGACACAACTCTGTACATTAAATTTCATCGCCTTAGACAAATTAGACGACTGCACACTTCCATGTTCGCAATTATCAACAAATTTAAAACAGGGGCAAACATGAATGTAGGATTTAGAAATTTGTCTACAAGTACCAAGTGGGAAGTATGAACCCATATACACTCACACTGCAATGAAATCTGCAGCAGTTGGAGGATGGACCGTCAGGGCACCGTTTCACAAAGCGATCTTAGAGCTACGATTGTCGTAAGCCAGTATTAAAGTATAGGTGTTGCGATCACCTTAGCGCTAAGATGGCTTTGTGGAACGGGGCCCTGACACTTACTTCATGTGCCGAACTTACTGAATTTGGAGATGACAGATGATGCACAAATTAGGAGTAAGGAGGTAACCCATCACTGCATCAGTGTGCATGGTGTATCAGGCCACTGGTTTCTCCACTACACATGAACACTCATCAACTATTTGGATGATTAGGATTCCAATAAAAACCTATTGTGAAAGCCTGCTAATAGTGTACTATGTTTATATGAATACTTGCCACATGACAAATACCTTATTGTGTGAGAGAACAGGTATTATGAGTATCACTAAATGCTGACTGGTTACACTCCTTGTCAAACTACAGCACACACTGTGATAAACCCTGTCTGTTACACAACTTGCTACTTTAGATCATCGGTCAAAAGGGCCACTACCTCCTCTACAGTCTTCTTGGCTGCCTTCTTCCCCCTCCCTCGTCTCTTGGCCTTCTTGGTGACACGCCCGGCCTGCTTCGTCTCCACTTCATCTGTGTCCATACTGTCACTCTGAAACAATGGGACACAGCATTTAGGACACAATATCCCCATGACAGGAAATTATCTTGGATTCTAAAATAAGTGCCCTCGGTAGGCAATTTGGAAAAAAAATAAAATAATACCCTTAACCATGTTAACCATGGACCTAAATTATTTAGGATCAAGTGTAGCTTATATAGCTTTTCAACACATCTATGTGCATTTATGGTGATTTTCAATGCTGATTGTTTATTTGAACTTGTTAAAGCAATATGATGTCCTGCCCTCTGAGTCCTTTTCATTGGAAAGCCAAGTAGCTCCTAACCTTCGTTTATAGGAGCCAAACCTTCGTTTATAGGAGCCAACCTTTTATTCCAAGGAGCCTGACTGAGAATCTGAGATAGGACATATATTCACCCAAGTTTCATTTGAGGTAGGACATATGTTCACCCAGGTTTCATTTGAGATAGGACATATATTCACCCAAGTTTCATTTGAGGTAGGACATATATTCACCCAAGTTTCATTAGAGGTAGGACATATGTTCACCCGGGTTTCATTTGAGATAGGACATATATTCACCCAAGTTTCATTTGAGGTAGGACATATGTTTGCAGGGGCTTCAATGCGTGAAATCTAAAGATGGGTATTCTATTGTTATAGACATAAATAATAATGTAAATTGCATTTCCTTTTGGTACAATATCACTTGTGTCCATGTCTATGTAACAGGGTACAAAATATCCTAGCTATTAATGAAACACCTCTAATTGCATTAACTATAAATAAACAAGACGAAAAGTGAGCTGGGCTCACTAATGCCCCCTACTTTGATTCCAACATATTTATAAGTACAAAACACAAAAAAAGAAATGTTTCTCAGAAAATCTGCTTATCAAAATAAAACTTTACACTGCACCTCTCCTATTGGTAAAGTAATTGTACCCCCCAATTGGAAGAGAATCCATGAAGTAGTTTTTTTAAGTTATAGGTCACACAAATGTTCAAGTAAAAAAAATATTCTGAGTTAAAAACATGAAAAACATCATTTCCCCCCCAGAAAATACACATATCAAAATTAAACTTTGCACTGAAGCTCTTCTATTAGTATGGAAAACTATTCCTTAAATTTGAAAAGAATCCATGAAGCAGTTTTCTAGTTAAAGGTCACACAAATGTTTCAGTAAAAAAATCTAAGTGAAACATACCTGTATTTGTTCAGAAAATCCTACCATTGAAAACAAACTTAGCATTGCACCTCTCCTATTGGTATAAATACTGTACCCCCAATTGGAAAAGAATCCATGAAGTAGTTTTCAAATGATAGATTGCTCAAATGTTCAAGTAAAAAAAAGAAAGAAAAAAACCTAACTTTTTTAAAAGCTGTATTTTTCGAGAAGATCCAAATATTGCAAACAAACTTCACACTGCACCTCTCCTATAGGTACAAAAAGTGTTCCCTAAGTTTGAAAAGAATCTATGCACCAGTTTTCACTTTATAGGCAACACAAAAAAAATGTCCTTGCGGACGGAATTACCTCCGCCCTATTAAGGTCGGGGTATCTTCATGATAAAAAAAATCATGAAATGACACATTTATAATTATTATGTGTATGACACTGGCCTTGCAAACATGAGTTAGTTAACATGATCTGGAGTTACTATCTATTCATAGTTTAAATAGATATTGTTGCCAGTTATGTTTACTTTTAGGAAGGCAAGTGGCAAGCAGAAGATAAATTTAAGTCGCCAATAATACATTTAAGTCGAATTGGAAACCAAAATGGTCACTACTTCGGGGGATGATGTCACATGTCTCCTTTGTTGTTGAGAACAGTATTTCACATCTTCCCAAGGCAAGGGAGTTAACTGACTGTAAAAGGTAAGACCCCTTTATTATAATGTAGATCTTGATCATCGATCAGATCATCTTGACTTGGTGTTTGAAGCAAATGCAAGTGTTATGGGAAGGTGGAATCTGATTGGTGAATAGGAGGGCAAAGAAGGGACAACTCAAAATAACTACTGGTGGTGCCAGGAGTTAGATTAGAAATTCCAGAAAGGGTGGAAACTGGACTTTTAGAGTTAACTCCCTTGCTTCGATAAGATGAGTACATGATTGTTGCCATCACAAATTTATAACACTGCACATTCCGACTGTCACTTTCATGATCTGGTAAGCAACGCTCTGATTGGTTGGATGAAAGGTCGTTCTGACGTGACCCTTAATGGGCTGTCCTCAGATCTTTGTTTAGCAATAGAGAGAACTAAGAACTAAGATCTGATTTTAATGAGACTGGTTGCCATCACAAATTTATAACACGGCCATGATTGCATCATGAATCCGAATAATAGGTATCCCATCAGGGTTGACATGTCATACATTTTTCTTAATTTTCTTTCTTAAAATGACAATGAGTAAGATGCTGAATAGCCTACTCAGAATTATAGATCACCCTTCACCTGTTAACAAAGTACCTTGCCAAAGGCTCAGGGCTTATGCCATATTCATCTGCAATTCCACATAGATCATTGGTAGTCTGTGGAAGAACACTACCTGGTATGTCAGGAGATTAAGGATTAGTTGGTGGATAACAAAAATCAGGGAAATATGTATCTTTAATGTTAACACGTTAAAATCTTTAACCATGTGTTAACATTTTTGACAGTGTTTTAACAGACACAACCAAAGACATAAGAGAACAATCAACAATGATCAAGAAAATCCAGCAATGCATGTTGCAGTGAAATGTATATTGAGGAGTCCGTTCTTATCATGCTTACAGTTACACTTTCTTCTTGTCTCTGTTGATCATTTTTGGTCTTGGCGTCTCCAGGTTCAGCTTGCTGAGTGTAGTATTCTCTTAAAGCCTTCTGGAGCTTGTCAATCTGAAACACAGCAATCATGAACTGAATAGAACTGCACACAGTTGTCATTCCTTGGCTGTACTCTATGCATGAGTCAACTGTTAAAACATGAAGACATAAGTACTATGTTTCTATGGTTGAAATTCTAGGCTGTGTCGTGACTATGTACACCAGTGTTTACTTTTTTCCAGGTCTTCCATGCTTAACATGTCATAACCGGAATGTTAAAAATAAAGGTGAGGTGGGGTGAAATTGGGTTTAACGTCGCGTCCAAGATTATTGCACTTATATAGCAATGTGCGTGCATACACTAGTCCGATTTATAGCGCTGGCTCACTGAGATACCATGCCACAGTTTAACATGAATATCCTAATCAGACACAGTATACTGACTCGGAGCCGACCAGTCCTTGTTTTAGCCCCTTAATGCCGAGCGCCAGACAGGGTAACAACAAATACCATCTTGTAACGTCTTTTGGTATGATGTGGCCGGGGGCAATAGATTCAGATACTACAAAATCCTAGGATCCACTCTTAATCCTAACCCACTACACTGTTATGTCCAGAAGTACTTATGTGTCATCATTGTCATGGGTTGTAGTCAAAACAGCCTCATGTCAGAACGCCTCAAAACTCAAAACGGCCATAAAAAGTCAAAACGGCCACAACAAAAATAATGGCCAGAAAAAAGTCAAATTGTCCAGGATAATAATAAATGAATATCTAATGTGAGCAGGATGTGTACAGAGTATACATGTTAGATGTTGTTTACAATGTAATATCTTCCAGTAGAGTTCATGTGTTGTTTTTACCAATCTCATCACTTTGCTTTGATCTCTGTACTGTGTTCAAGAGTTCAGAACAGCCCCTTGGCAACAAGAACAAATCTTTGCGGCCTGCAGATTGTACAAGTGAGGCGACATAACACCATCTGAGCTGCTTAACATAAGCGCTTCAAACCATGGACTAAGGGTTTAGGGGATAGGGATGTGTGATATGTGATGTTTAGTGCTGAGTTATTGCTGAATTAACATCTGTGTGTATATCATGCACATTGTGTTATCAACTGTTATACAATGTATATAATACACAATACTTGAGTTTTGTCTTCTTTATTTTCTGTGTGGCGTTATGATTTTTTGTGTGTGGCCGCTATGACTTTTTATGGTGGCCATTTTGACATTGGATGGTGGCCGTTTCGACTTTACCTTTTGAGGCAGTTCTGACATGAGGCCGTTTTCACCTGCTCCCAATTGTCATGACAACTATCTGCACTGAACAAGATGAATACAAAACAGTATCTAAATCATTCCTATTGGTCTGCAAACATTAAAAGTACTAAGCCTAAGGAAGGATAAACCAGAATACTAGGGCTGGCTATCGGTACTGATCATAGAGAGAGATAATCATCATTACATATTGATCAATTATCAATAAATATCAGTGAGGTAAGTTTGAGCAAATTTGCAAAACAGTCTGAAAGAAATCAGCACACTTCATGACACTGGTGAGTGGTAACACATTCATGGTTTATGCATGGATTACTCGTGGTTTATGTGAGATATTATTGATGACAAATTTTATATCGATAATCATTAATATTTCTTCCCATCAATGATACTTGCAATTATTGATTGTTTTCAGCCAGCTCTACAGTATACTACTTGCTATTGAGGATATAGTGTACATAATGCAGGTTGGCCATAACAGCAGGGTAAACACAAAAATAACATGCATATAATCAGTCTGACTGAGACTAAATGTGTAAGTTTACTCCAAAAATGAACATAGGGCCTCTACATAATATATTCATTTGCAATCACTGGAAATTGATCAATTATTTACTCTTGGGAGTTGTGTACATGGTCGTAGTTGATTCTACCCCCATATAAGGTAATACTGTTCGATATCAAGGTTAGGTTATCAAGTGATCAAGGGAGGGACCATGAAGTAGATGTCAACAGTCATTATCATGATTATCAATGATTATGTAATGCAATATTTGGATTGATTTGGGAAAATTGCTTTGGACGCTTGTATTTGGAGTGATCAGGGTTCAAAATTAGTCTGAGCCTAGATAACTTCAGGTAAACTGGTGACATTTCCTTGTGGAGGCATCTGGACAACCATTCTGCCATTGGCAGATGACAACTCTGTAGCAAATCCTGTTGCTGAATAGTTAAAATATGCTCATGCAATCTATTGTTTATTGTTAACATGGTAAATAGGTGTCCAAACAATTCGCACACATATAATTCTCCATACCAAACAATATTTTGCTTTTAATGTCACCTTATTGTAAGAGTACTTCAATAAAAAACAGATTATGTTTCTAGTAAATTATCGGAGTAAATTGGCTTTGGAATGGATTAGGAAGGCTTACTATTGTTAAAACAAATGTTCATAAACAGGAATCTTGAGGGATCTCATCTCTAAAACCTTCTCGTACTATTATCAATGGACTTATTTGTTTGTTTTGAATATATGTTTAAATCAATGAAAATAAAATATAATAAAATAAAATAATAATGTTTTATGTTATTTGGCTACCTCTTGTTGTATGTTGTAGGCCTAGGCCTCATACAGAAAATATTGGAGAGAATAGGCCTACATCTGGGGAATTGTCTGTGCGGGTTTGTGTGCTGAACTTGTTGACGATTTAACTTTATCATCATATTTACTCCACGAGATTTTCGAAAGTCTTGATATCACGATATATTTGAAATCCAACAAACGTCAGTCGGAATTTACATACGAAGCCATTTCATCAAACATCGCAAACTCTCATCAGCTGACATTTCAATTTCAAGGACAACAAAATATACAAACCTTTACATTGGCTTTTATGCCAACACCTTTAGCTATCTTTTGCAATTCACTATATTTCATATCATCTATATTCTTCAACATTTGTTCCATTTTGTTAGATTATATTAATCCTGTCCCGAAGCGGAAATCACACACATCAACACTGGCAACATCCACATTCGAAAACTGTGTCGCTTCTTTTGATTGGTCAGGAGAAACGTTGTCAACCACGTTATTTATTACCTCCCCTTGTGTTGAGTATTTTGTGTTCCTACTTACAAAAAGTGTTCATCGTTCACGCTTCAAATTAAGTATTCTCTAAAAAGCATTCCAATTTGATATCACAACATTATGTGACTCTTCGAAGTTGAGTAATATGAATATCCACTTAACAGTGTTTGAAACTGAAACTTGTACGATGTACGTTTCAAGTTTGTTACCTTTTGTTCAGAGGGTAACATATATCATTACACCGGTATTACCGAAGTCATTGAAACGCGTGAATGATAGAGCTGACGCAAAAGTTGTACCAGATGCACTGACAGCTAAATATCGACTCTGCCTTAAGGTTTTGGTCATGCGTATATGTAACAAGGATACTGTGGACATAATATTTCGTGAAGCTTGTGGCGCGAGATGGAAATAAACAAACTCTATTGTCAAATTCTGCTTTCCACGAAACCTATTATATTCAAATATATTAGCGTGAGCTTCAAACGGGTGCGATACGTACAATTTATTATTGACTCAGTTATGCCTTCTGCGTGATATGAATTTTGTTTATGATATTTATGAGTCAACGGAAAGTGTCATTTTCCCTCCATAATTTCCAAACCTTTTGACACTGTTCCTACCTGGCAATCATAAATATTTTGAATGAGGTCAATGAAGCAGCACTTCATTGTTCATGACCATACTATATTCATAAGCGTTTGACACATAAGTATAAAAAAATGGAAAAGTAACATCTCATTCAAGTTATGGACCATTGTTGTCTTTAGAAAATGACTTATTATCCAGCACAATACATGCATGCCTTTACATATAAATCAACCCGGGACAAATACGTTTCTTGGCTTTGATATGTGTGTATATTGTTTCGCCGCACTCATCAGGCGGTGGTCAATTTATTGTTTTCATATATTTATGAGAAACGATCCAAACCGTTTGTGTACGATGACAAGCGTTCAACCAATTTAGTCACCCGATCAGTAGAATCGCCACTTAGGCTCCGTGGTCTAGTGGATAGAGCATCTACCCGGTGTGTGGAAGGTCGGTGGTTCGAACCCCTAGCCGTGTCATACGAAAAATAGACGGTACTTGTTGTTGCCCTGCCTGGCGCTCGTCATTAAGGCAATGAAGCAAGAACCCACGGGCTCAAAGTCTGTATATTGTGTCTCAGTGGGTTAAACTGCAGCATGGTATCGCAGTTGGCTAGCACTATAAAACCTGCAGAAGATTAGCCCCGACTTACCCTTAGTTAGTCATGCGCTCGCATGTGTGTAATATTGATTTTACGAAACTCGTGTAAGCTCTCTCGTTTTGTCTATTTCATGCATAATATCTCGTAATTCCTTTATGGATGTATGTATATTTTATGTGTTGAGTATCTTGAATGTTATATGAAAATTGTACTGTACACACATTGTTCTTAGACACCTGTTTGTCTATATGTCTGTTGACTTGCGACGATCGCCACGCCCTTTTTAAAGTCATTAGCCCATTGGTCAGTAAAGTAATAGTCACACTTAGTGTTGGTATCTCCATAAGTGTTGGGTCCGCGTTAGATTTAGAAAGAGTAATTCCCCCTGTGAAAACCCCGTAACCATGCACCAAGCTATGCTCCAGTAGACGACTCAAATAAGTCTTAACATGTTAACAAGTCGTTGCGAAAATACTTTATCGCTGTGAGGTCAAATGTTAGTCAGGAACCGATTGGACATGTCAACATGGTACACTAGACGGTGGTAACCGTAGTAAGCGGTAAATTCAGGATGGCGACGAAAGTTGCAAATGGTGATGTAAAAAATGTGGACATAAAAGCAGCCAGGGATGGACAGAAAGAGGCTGTGACAAGCCTCACTGGAATGTATATTCTGGTTGCAGCCTTGGTTGCTATTGCATGGGGGCTCGGCTGCTATGGATGTTCATTCCTGTGGGTATTCTTTCTAGTTTCTTGTTTATTTGTGATATGGAGAGCTAAGATCAGTCGGATTATCAAAAGACACTTGGATTTTGAAGAGGCTACTTTACACAGAAAAAGAGCATTGCGACAGAGCGAGACTGTGGAATGGCTTAACTTTCTGCTGAATAGATGGTAAGTTCATGTTTTGTCTTAACAGGTGTGAGTTCGGACGCGTGGCGTTAGCATTCGATGTCAACATTGGATATTGACAGGTGGGATTTGCAATGTGACAGCTTCATTAGAACTCAGTAAAAAGCATCAGTTAACATATCATGAAATATCTAACACTCTTGGTTGATCTATGACACTTTTATTGTTTTTGTCATGTATTGTTCGACTATGAAATCAATATTTGTCTTTTTGTATCACACTGATAGACAAATTTAGACTTCTAAAAGAATTGTCAGGCTCCCCAAAGTGCATGTAGCCTGCAGAAGCAGCTTGTGTTTCCTGCTTGAACAGTTGCCCTTGATATTCGTCCCAGCATGAACTGCTGAAATGTACACGCTTGACTGCTTAGCCAGCAGAGCGTCACTTATTGACATACAGTGAAGGCGAATATCTCTGTGAACAGTATATTCCCACCTGTAATCCGGTCAGCATATTACCTTGATGCAGCACAGCTGACAATGAGAACTGACATTATTCCTCTGCACCTTTGTTGATCTCACATGTGAACGAATAAATTTTCAGTGCAATGACAAGTCAAAGAGTGTTAGTTCTACTTGAGTCTTAATTAGGTATTAATAGAGCAGGAAACGAGACCAGAAAGTGATGATCATTTTGCCCCGGGAAGAGGTATAGTCATATTATATATCAAATGAAAGCTTGAAACATATGGATTACAAAAATGCATGTCGTAATAAAAACGATGTGGACAGTTTTTTTTTATCAGGCATTTGAATGTAGGTAAATTTCAGTCAATTTTCTATGCTATTCCGAAATAAAATGACGGCAATACATACTTCATTGCTTGTAAATTATTTCATAGCGAGTCATTATGACTTGATGGCCACAGAATCTTTAAAGATATAGATTCTGAAGAACAGCTTGTACAATAAGTCATCCAAATAGGTATTGTACTTATATTGTACTTAAGTATCAGTGTAATCCTGTGCGAAGACAGTTAAAAGTGAATAATTCCTTAACTACTAACATGGCTTTATCCATGAAGCTATAGCTACTACCCTTTATGGTATGTTACATTGTTAGACAATTTCGCGCAGTATAAACAAATATTTTAACAGTTTCAACGAGATACCTTCACAGCGTTCACAGCGTTCGCAGCGTTCACAACAATCACAACGTCGTTCACAGCGTTCACACAAGTCCATCAGCATTGTTTTTGCATTTCTCCTGAGCCCCACAAGAACATAATTCAACATATGTCAAATTATTTTGTCTGCATGTGCATCTGGTGTGACAGATACCACGTACACAGTGGCACACAAGGCTCTCAAGCAGCTCTGATGCAGATTGCCCTTCAAAGAAGTTCGGTACAAGCGACATGTTCACAGTTTTTGTCCACCCAAAGTCTAAAGGACTTCCAAGGTCAGACAGTGCTTCATGTGACTTCATCCAAATTTGGGGGCGGCCGTGTAACCTAGTGGTTAAGGCGTTCACTCGTCATGCTGAAGACCCGGGTTCGAATCCCGACATGGGTACAATGTGTGAAGCCCATTTATGGTGTCTCCCGCCGTGATATTGCTGGAATATTGCTAAAAGCGGCGTAAAACCAAACTCACTCACTCACTCACTCCAAATTTGTGTTTGCCCCATGCACGTTTTACGTGCTGTTCAAACCCGGACTCACAAGGAGGAGGGAAAGAGAGGTCTGTATTTCTTCTCATGCACATCCTAGCTCTCGTGAGGTTGAGGTCATGGTGAATGGGTTTCATGCTTTCTTTGGGGTCATACAAATATGCAGTAAGCCGTCTTGCAGCATTAGCTGCGTGGATTACATCAGCCAGAGTTATGGAACTGCTGGGTAACATGTTTGGTGACCCCTTGCCAGCAATACTCCACACTGATATTCTGTCGCCGAAAAAAGACAGAGTCTCGTTTTAAGTTTGTCACTTTTGTAGTTGCTGTTGTTTGAGGACTGATTTGTTATGAGTTCATTATATCTTGTGGTGAATTTTGCCATTGATAGAGCTTTTCCTTCTGTGAAAAGATCGATTTCTATCTCCTCCACTAGTTGCAAATGCCTCATCATACACAGATTTCTCAGAAATCGTGTGATCATCGTCATTGTCATTCATATGTTGTACTTGATTGGCTGCTCTCAGAAATCGTCTCATACAAGTCTCATGATATAAACCTTCTCGCCGTGATATTGCTGGAATATTGCTAAAAGCGGCTTAAAACCATACTCACTCACTCACTTCACCTTTTATCCTCCCAATTACACCCATGTCCCCCAATCCTATTGCTGCTGCATTTAGGTCAACAGCTCGTTCAAAAGACTGAATTGTGAGTAGTTTGTTGTAACCACGATGCTTTTTGAAGCCAGAGATTAAACAAGACGACCACTTTATTGATTTGACAGATCTAGGTATGATAATGTCAGTGAATCATCATGCTTGACGTTTATGATGCGACTCAATACTTCATCTTGACGACTGTGTGCAGCTGAGACTACACATTTTGAACCATGGATTGTTCCTAATGTGATGTCCCCGTCCTGTCGCCCACAAATCAGACACTGTTCGTGTACATCATTAAAAGAGAACTTTATTTTTTCTTACTGGTTCCGGCTTTAGAGGGCTGGGGTCGCTTGAATTGCAAGGTTCCTTCATTAATCTGTAAATAAATCTTTGCTTGTGTTTTTCTTACAGAAAATATTCAACTTGCTTTCTTTGTGTTTTCTAGTATTAGAACGTGTAAACCGACAGACGCCTTTGTAATCATTATTAGCGGGGAGGAAAGCAGTATTAACCTTTGGCAGTGCGGCACGGTGTAGCCATGTCTAGGCCTAACTCATACCACTAGCACTTTTGTTTTTGGTCTTATTAAATAAGAAAAATATATATATTACACAACGTTTGTCGTCATTACGATCATTTAGCCAAAATATTTAATTTATCCTACTAGTATAATAAAGATACACATGGCAAGTGGCACGCTGCTAACAATGAAATGTGTGGGTCGGCATTTCCCGAAGCATATTCACTGTATATTTTGATAAATCTTTATAATTTGAATTTATATTCGCTACAATACCAACTTTAACTGTGTGATATGTCTTGCATGAGCAGTATTTATCTCATTAACTATTTCCTGTGACCATTGTGCGTTTGTGTTTACGTTTAGTGACAACAAGGGAGATCACTCCCAGCTGAGGATGTATGGACAACTACTTTTATATATACAGACATGTCGGTGTTTCCGATGCATATTTTGTTCCAAATTTCTAGATTAACGTCCATGTGAAATCCATTACGACAAATTTATTTTGATTCTACATCATTAAACTTTATCAAAATGCATACAAAAGGTATACCTCTTTCAGGGGCATAATAATATACGTTTCAATGGGAAATCCGGGAACGTTTGCTCGGCTATAACAATATTCCACCTAGGTCGAGGTTTGCAGCTCTGCTTTCTCAAGGGAGTCACTGTGACATTGCTTGTATAAAATGATTTTGTGAAGATATATATCTAGCGTATCTGGTTAAATCCTTTTGTGCTCTGTGTGCAATCCAAAATGGACAGTTATTTTAAGGGCCATGCATATTATACATCAAACCACAATGAATCATTTGATACCCCATAATATCATTTGGCTCTTGGTACAAACTACAAGATTACTAAAGTTAGTAACACCCATGCAAAGTAGCTGGATACATAAACCAGATTAAAATGGGCAAATACCGTATTCGACGTAATAAGCGCCCAGGGCGCTCTAAAAATTAGAAATAGGGGGCTCTTAGAAATTATTTTGGTGAAAAAACTAGAGTTGAAAGACAAATTTCGTGATTTATGACAGCTGAAATGTTTATGTACAACAGATTTATTTTTTCCAGAATTTAATTGCCATTAACATGATTAATTAAGGGTGCATATAACTAACGAGTGTGTATTGTACACGCATAAATAAGTCTTGTGTACATTGATCAATCGGAAGGGGTGCTAATTGGGATTGTCCATTAGCCAATATATTAGCAAATATCGCCATGTGAGCTTATTAGAGCGGGGCGCTTATCACGTTGAATACGGTATGCTATAAGAAAGCTTAAGGATAGCTAAGGATGTTTTTATTATAAAAATGTTGAAAAAACCTGGTAATATCAGGTAGACAGATCTAAGGAGAACCAAGATGACAAAAGGAGTATCAGGATGGGACTCATACAATTTCTGATGATGAAAAAAATGCTCTTTTATTTGTTCAGATGTGTTTCTACATTTTCATATGCCTACATGCCCTTGTGATGTCGGTGGTAAAGTTTTCCAACTGAGATGGCTGTCAAGCCTGTCATGGGTTTATCTTCAGTTTACAGATCACAAGTTGTGTATGTGTGTGTGTATATATATATATATAATAAAATAATAAAGTCCACGTTAGTCCATCATCTTCTTTATATCAGTTTCATATACATAGTACTTTCGCTGTCTCATGACAGCTCTTCAGTGAATTTGTAACACTGAAGAGCTGTCATGAGACAGCGAAAGTACTATGTATATGAAACTGATATAAAGAAGATGATGGACTAACGTGGACTTTATTATTTTATTATATATTACATGTACACCGAGTGAACATTTACCTCATTTTTGTATATATATATATATATATATATATATATATATATATATATATATATATATATATATACAAATTGCTCTCATCATCAGTCAGTGTCTGGCAGACGTCTCGAAATATCTTCATCAGCTTTTTGCACCTTGCAAGACAGGTTATTTGAACATTTTGCATGATCAGTTTCTAACAGTGGCTGCACATGCACACAGTAAATATTTGCGTAGGAAATATGATATATTCTTAAACAGGATGTTTGTTGTAGCTCCAGCTTGTTAAACGGGTGTTGGTTTCTTAAGGTATATTATTTGGTACATGTTAAAGCTGAAAATTAATATTGCAGAAGAAAGTTTACGTGTGTTTTCAATAAAAATGCTTCTTAAGCATGGTATGTTGATATTTGGTATGTCACCTCTTTGCTAAAACATGGTGGTAATCTTAAAAGGATTAATTGGACATAATTTTGTACTTTGACAAAAATTGTTCCACATATGTTTGTCCCTCTATATCCTTCAATAAGTAGAGTTTAATATCAACTTTTTTGTTGTTGTTGTTCGTTTCTTGTTTAACGTCGCACTGACCAATATTCCGGCTATATGACAGCAGTCTGTAAATAATCAAGTCTGGACCAGACCGTCCAGTGATTGACATCATGAGCATCGATCCATGCAATTGAGAAACGATGACATGCATAAACCATGTCAGCGAGCCTGACTACCCGATCCCGTTAGTCGCCTTTTAAGACAAGCATAGTCGCCTTTCACGGCAAGCATGGGTTGCTGAAGACCTGTTCTACCCAGGATCTTCACGGTTGATATCCAGCTGTAACTCTGTGAATATGTTAGTCACTAGTCCTTTTAGCATGTTCAGTGAAACTGTTGACTCAGCAGGGTTTGAACTTAGGCCTGAAAGTCAAGTGGGTCTTTGTCATTACCATGGTTACCCCTAATGTTTAAAGTATAACTTAAGGGGGTCTATTACTTCAAATGGTCCAGTACTTTAGCAGTTGACCTCAAGGACCAGGATCCTTCATGTGGGTCACTGCATTGGGTAATCTTTCAAAAAAACATGATTTCAATTTGTTTTTGATATGGATTGCTTGACAACTGAACATGCTGTTTTAGTTACATGAGGCTATAGTGCTCTTTACCGAGCATGTATCCATGATATAATATATTAAAATGTTCATTTAGTAAAAAGTTGTCCACTTTTGTGCAGAAACACTCAAACGTTTGTTGCTATTATAACAGAAGCCTAAATCAAGCACATTTGAATAGGATAAAAATTGCCTTAACATCTGTTACATATTGTAACGGTAGTTGTCAATGACATGAAGGTTGACTGTTTTGAATGAATAGTCATCACAATGTATTTGGAAAATACATCTATATTAGTTATTGACTGAACCGCTCTGTTGTTTTGTTTTTGCAAAGAATATATTTTGGGTGCAAAATGGTACAGAGAAAAAATGCCAGTTTTAAGTCATGAGTGTAGCATAATACACAGTTATGCTTATTTCAGTTTTCTCTTTCACAATTCAGTCGGTCGGGTAGCCTAGTGGTTAAAGCGTTCGCTCATCACGCCGAAGACCCAGGTTCGATTCCCAACATGGCTACAATGTGTGAAGCCCATTTCTGGTGTCCCCCGCCGTGATATTGCTGGAATATTGCTAAAAGTGGCGTAAAACCATACTCACTCACTCACTCACTCTTTCACAATTCAGGTGGGAAGTCCATTGTCCAGTTGTATTGAAGCATTGACAGATTCTGAAGATGATAGCAATGTTTAGGTGGCCTAGTGGTTAAAGCGTTCACTTGTTATGCCAAAGTTGGGGTTTGATTCCTCACATGGGTAAAATATGTGAAGCCTATTTCTGGTGTCCCCTTGCTAAGATATTGTTGAAAGCAGGATAAAACTATACTCACTCACACTGTCAAGACAGGACAATACTCTCAGGAAAGCATGAACTGAAATACTGCCGAAGCAGGTGGACACTTAACATGTCCATCAGTTGTAGGCGTTTTTTTTCAAATTGTATATTTAAAATAATTCTCAAACAATGTGGTCTGTAGGGCTTGGACAGGTAACTCAGGTGCTCGTGTCCGGTGGGTACTGAGTGGGTACCCACAGGACTACCCGGACCCGTGGTTAGTCATGTGATATATTGATATTGTTTAATGACAAAAATTAACTGGAACTTGATTGTTACACTACAAGTCACCAATGTTCGCATTATATTCTGACTGTGCACTCATTCCTTCTGAAATTTATATGTTTGAATAAAGATAAAACTTCAGTAAACTTCAGTGTATGCATTGCCAGATTGTTTTATACGTGTATCTAATACATTTTTCCATGGCGATGGTCAAAGAATTCCCAATCAGTACCCAACTCTTGAGACCTACAGTGGATACCCAGGTATGGTCGGGTAATCGTGGTAATAGAGAGTAGGTCCTCTGGTAGTATATTTGGACCTGTCCCAGCCCTAGAGGTCTGTGATGCTGAAAGGTTGATTGTTTTTTTAAAGCTATATTGCTCTGAAAGCTGTCAACAGACTTCAGGTCCCATTTTAGACAGGGCATCCATAGCAGCCATATTGAAAATGTAATTTTTGCCATGTGCTAAGGCATTTTTAGAATTATCATGAAATGAAATTTGAAATGCAGTAAGATTGTGGTATGCAACATAGCATATAATATGATTTATACTATGGCATATGATTAAATATTCATACATTTTTGTTGCTGGCATATTCTTGTTTGCCCCCTTTTAAGTATGACCTTTAACATCTTCGAATATTGTGTTGCAAATATTCCAGTAAAATTCAGGTGAGCTGAAGAGCCATCTTTCTCAATCTTTGTGGAGATCAAATCCAGGTGTTTACTGGAAATGAATAAAGAAAACTAAACAGCTAAATGTACACATACTATATATATTCACTTTCAGGCATCTTATGTTACTATGAACTCACAATGCCATTTAGAAAGTGGGATTCGAACCCACACTGCCAGAATAAGGCACCTAATCGCCAGCACACAAAGTCAGCTTTTGGCCAATGGGAGCCGTGCCAATTTACACTTGTTGGTTGTTTGTTGTTTGTTTGTCGTTTAGAGCCGCACTCAGCAATATTCCAGCTATATGACGGCAGTCTGTAAATATTCGAGTCTGGACCAGGCAATCCATTGATTGACATCATGAGCATCAATCAACGCTATTTGATTTACGCTTGTTAGAGGGGTACACAAAGTACATGATCCAGACTACCGGTTGTCAGACTTTCATTTTGTGGAAGCCTTGGTGGCTGAGTGCATTAGATCGCTGACTTTGTGTGTTGGCGATTAGGTGCTTCACTCTGGCAGTGAGGGTTTAAATCCTGCATGGGACTCGACCCCTCCCCCACCAAAAAAAAAAGTTCGAGAATCTGTACTTTACTGGGAAAGTGATATCCCAAATATAACATTTGTTAGCATATGTTACTGTTCAGGCTGAAAAACACACCCAGGATCACCTGAACTTTGTATGGGAATTGTGAATTATTTGTAACCCAATTGCACTTGCATGCCGCTGAGGGATTGTGAGTACTGTGTCATTGTGCGATGAGGTGTGTCAGGACAGAAGTTGTGAGTGGTGTGCTCGGTGGTGTGTGACATGTCTATCACATAGGGCAGGCAGGGCTGCTTCACATTCCTGTCTTGCTGCCTTTGGCTAGTTCATCACTGAAAATATGGTGATGGCATCACTTGGCAAGCTATGTTGTTGTTTGTCACTCAAAATATGGTGATGGCATCACTTTGCAAGCTATGTTGTTGTTTGTCACTGCAAATATGGTGATGGCATCACTTTGCAAGCTATGTTGTTGTTTGTCACTGAAAGTATGGTGATGGCATCACTTTGCAAGCTATGTTGTTGTTTGTCACTGCAAATATGGTGATGGCATCACTTGGCAAGCTATGTTGTTGTTTGTCACTGAAAGTATGGTGATGGCATCACTTTTCAAGCTAAATGATTTTGTATCATGTTGTATAGCAGATTTAATGTGTACTGGTGTTTAGCTGGGTTGACCTCATGTATTTTCTAAAAATTTAGAATTTGAACAAATTCAAATTCTTTCTTGCAATTTAGTTTGCACTTTCTCCAAGTTATGGTGAAATGACTGTGGTATTGTCATTTTCATTGGTACAGCATTTTGAAAGAGAAAGAAATTTTGAGACACATAGCATTAGTACATTCTCAGTACACTTTTGACAGGACGGTCTTCGATGTCATTCCCAAATTGGAAAATAATCTTTATGATGTTGTGGATGACAGTCTTGATGTCCTAGAAAATCAACCAATCTGAAACCCTGGGACTCTTTTCATTTGGACTACATCAAGCTACCCTATTGATCAAGGACGATCAATCTGGTAAACCATAGACACCCGTGACTACATCATCATTACTTGTTTCACCCGTGAAGATCCGGGGTAGAATAGGTCTTCAGCAACCCATGCTTGTCTCCCCCCGTGAAGATCCGGAGGAGAATAGGTCTTCAGCAACCCATGCTTGTCTCCCCCCGTGAAGATCCGGAGTAGAATAGGTCTTCAGCATCCAATGCTTGTCTCCCCCTGTGAAGACCCAGGTAGAATAGGTCTTCAGCATCCCATGCTTGTCTCCCCCTGTGAAGACCCGGGTAGAATAGGTCTTCAGCATCCCATGCTTGTCTCCCCCTGTGAAGACCCGGGTAGAATAGGTCTTCAGCATCCCATGCTTGTCTTCCCCCGTGAAGATCTGGGGTAGAATAGGTCTTCAGCAACCCATACTTGTCATAACAGGCAACTTTGTTTGTCGTAAGAGGCGACTAACAGGATCGGGTGGTAAGGCTCGCGGAGATGGTTGATGCATGTCATTGTATCCCAGTTTTTGAAAATCGATGATCAATTACTGAATTGTCTAGGCCAGACTTGATTGTTTACAGACCGCTGTATATATAGCTGGAATATTGCTGAGAGTGGCATTAAACAAACAGACAAACATTATTTGTTTGTTATTAGTAAACACCTATGGTAGGTTCTTTTTTTTTTAAATTTCAAAGATCATCCAGGTCATGTAGATGGCATGTCTAGTTACTGTAAACGTCCAAAAACTGGAGTGAATATTTTAGTTTAAGTAAAACAAAGACAGCTGAAGACACATGATTGCCATGGTTGCTTGGTTTGCAAGAAGACGCTATTCACCCTTAACCTCTGGAATAAGTGATCTTATCTTTAATGCTGGTGTTAATTATTCATGGAGATAAATATTTGATGACAACTCTGATCACATTAAACAGTAAAGGAATAATGATTGGCCTTCAGCTGTCGAAGATACAACATTTTTCTTGATTATCGTCAAAATTAGCCTCCTACACCTGGTTTGGTAGATTGTACCCACACTCCTATCTGAGGCTAGACCTAGATTGGTAGATGGTATATCCTTTGAGATATATTGACATGATCACATCGACCTAAGAACATATTTGCAGGACTGCAAGTATTATATCTTTTATACATATGGTAGGTGCTATTGTACATGATATAAATACTAAAATGATATGAATATCAAAAACAATAGGAAGACAATATAAAACATTCCTAAATAATGCATGCAGTTGAACACTGATTATGTGGTTTGAATGAGACAAGAGTTTCCCAGTGCATGGGGTGTTTTCTCAGTGTGTTTAGTTGGATGGGATCCCCACTGAGAAGTTTTCAAGTGTTTGAGTTAGCCGTGTTCCCGCGTTGCTTCAACACAAAGGTGCGTCAGTCTGGATGTGCAGTTGAATGCATTGAAGCACATTTCAGCTTTATTGCTTGTGTTAGAAAGTGAAGGATCTGCTCCTGCTGGTACTGTGTGGTGGGTTATTGACGGCTGTGATCGCCCACAATGGCTTCTATAGTTAACCGCAGTATTGTATGAAGATACATTGAATACATTGTACGTCACATGCTGTATACCAGAGCTTGTCTCTAGAGCACCCTAAAATGGGTCCCCTGTGCCCCATGCTTGTCTCAAGAGCACCCTAAAATGGATCCACAGTGCCCTGTGCTTGTCTCTAGAGCACCTTAAAATGGATCCCCTGTGCCCCATGCTTGTCTGAAGAGCTCCCTATAATGGGTCCCCAGTGTCCGATGCTTGTCTCAAGAGCACCTTAAAATGGGTCCCTGGTGCCACATGCTTGTCTCAAGTCCCCTAAAATGGGTCCCTGGTGCCCCATGCTTGTCTGTCTGAAGAGCTCCCTAAAATGGGTCCCTGGTGCCCCATGCTTGTCTGTCTGAAGAGCTCCTTATAATGGGTCCCTGGTGCCCCATACTTGTCTGAAGAGCTCCCTTTTATGGGTCCCTGTTGCCCCATACTTGTCTGAAGAGCTCCCTTTTATGGGTCCCTGTTGCCCCATACTTGTCTGAAGAGCTCCCTTTAATGGGTCCCTGGTGCCCCATGCTTGTCTGAAGAGCTCCCTTTAATGGGTCCCTGTTGCCCCATGCTTGTCTGTCAGAAGAGCATCCTAAAATTGGTTTTCTGGGTTCCACACTTGTCTTAAGGACACCCTAAAATAGGTCTCCAGTGCCCCATTCTTGTCTATGGAACACTCTAAAATGAGTCCCCAGTGTCCCATGCTTTTCTCAAGAGGACCCTAAAAGGGGATCGGTTGGTCATACACTATGATGTAGCCGTTTGTGTGTCACTGTACATACCCCAGTGGCTTGGATTGTTGCTCAAGCTCTGTTGGTGTCATGCTGTGGTATATACATGGAAATTTACAGGTCACAGTGATATGGCTGGAATATTGCTGACTGAGAAGTTCAATAATATTCATTCCCCTACTTCTGTCCATGAAACCCCTCAGAACCCCCACGTATATGCAAGTTCCACAGCACTTTCATGGGAAATGATAAAGTGCATGGTCCCAAGCTACATATGCTTATTGTAAGAGGCGATGATATGGATCTGGTGGTCAGGCTCGGTGACTTGGTTCATAGTCACTGTATCCCAATGGCATGGATCAATTAATGTCCATGATGTCAATTACTGGATTGCATGGCCCAGACACACTTGTCATAAGCTGGAATATTGCTGAGTGCTGCGTTAAACACCGAACAATCAATCAGACAATGACACCAAGAAACCAAGACTCATGCTGGGTGCTTCTCTCCTTATACTGAACAAAAAAAACTGGGGGATCATGAATGATTTTGGGAATATTTTTTGTAGTGAAGACTGCGCACACAATTTCATAAAACTGCTCATATCCCAAAAGATATTCATGATCCCTAACTTTTTTGTTCAGTATATATGCAGGAATAGAAATTAATTTATATTTTTATTAGTTCGTAAAAATGATCTGCATGAGTTGCATCTTTGATTAAGTGAGAGTGGTTGTCCTCAAGGAAATGTCACTAGTCCTTCCTGAATTTTACTAGTCTCCGACTAGTGGACATATACCATGGAGCATATATATCTGATCTTTCAGTTGAGAGGGACGAACTGTTGGCCATGTGTGCCATGGTGTCAAGGATGATTGGGCTTGTGAGGTAGTTCAGTGACTGGTGTATGTGGTCAATATTCGGAATATCTTGGTTTGATTCTCGAACAGTTAAGACATACATTTGCCGTACTTGATGACCATGACTGAAATACAGCCCCGAGAGAGATGTGAGGCCTAAGTGCTCTCTTGCCATGCTTGCTGGCCCCTCCTCAAAACTGTCATTCCTGTTTCTGGAAATGCTTCAAAAGTCTGTGTATTTATGAACCAAGGTAAAAGGTTATCTTGGGTTAAGGATAGACTATTTCTATTTCCTTTTCAGGTTGGCACGAGGAATGTTTGTTTGGGACAGATCAATTTCACGTTAACACATGTAGACTATTTTAGCAACTGTAAGTGACAATTTTACCCATTATACACTTATAATCCCTGCTTTCCTCTTGCTGCTTAT
Source organism: Haliotis cracherodii (assembly GCF_022045235.1). Classification (NCBI taxonomy): domain Eukaryota; kingdom Metazoa; phylum Mollusca; class Gastropoda; order Lepetellida; family Haliotidae; genus Haliotis; species Haliotis cracherodii. The sequence goes on along the minus strand of NW_027266308.1, from coordinate 51,793,829 downwards.
TATTCTCAGGGTGGGGCTGAATAAATTTCTTTATTTTTTCTCAATGCATATTTTGGTTCAAACAAATGTCATAAGAGCACCACAGATGATGACATTGTTGACCCCTTATCTATATTAAGGTCAAGGTCATTGAGGTGAGATGTTTCTTGGTGTTTGTAGAAGAGCTTTATAAAGTCTGAAAAACCTCTCATGGGCAGATCCATGTCTATGATACGCCCACCTACCTTCACTTTCCATGAAACATTATACAAGCAGAGGCACTAATACATTTGGAGGAAAAATGGGCCCTATGTCGTCTTATCCATCTTATTCTTTATCCAAACATCAGGCTGTATGTCGCTCAATTTATATATTTCAGGTGGGTGTTTAGCTCCTCGACAATAGAAGATTTAGTCAAGAAGAGGTTGGATGACCGACTGCTTGCCATCAAACCTACATTTTTAGGTGAGTTGACGGCCTTGCAGCTTGTACCATGTTGTCCTTGAATATGTGGTAAACTGGATACATGCATACATACAGCCCACTTGCTCTACTTTTACAACACTTAGTGAATATACACAGGTTTTAGTTATACACAGCTGCAAACCTGCTTATGTAGTTTCTCATACAATCCCTGAAACGAATATCCGAAAACTCCAAGTCTATATTTCTTCAGTCTGAAAATGAAGAGCTTTTTCTGGCTCTATTTTTATTGTATATACTACTCCAAAAAGCTAAGGAACACTCAATTCTTACAGAATTCGTGTGTTCTTAACTTATTTTGAGTAGTACTGTATTTGATCTATTAAACGTCCTGCTCCAATATGTACCTCCTGACGAACTTTTAGACTAATCTGTAAGTAATCTTTATAAGCACCCCCTACTAAGACTGAAACATTACATGACTGAGTATATTTACTTGTGTATAATAAGGATTTGTTTTCATAAAACAGAAGAGCATATAGGGCTATATAATTGCCTTGTTACTATTATTGATAAGTTTTACTTACATCAACGTTTGAACAAAGTTTTTTAACTATCGTTCAAACTCTGAAAACTTAACATTGCCTTGCAGTCACTTACTGCAGTTCAAGCATTCAGTGTTTCTTGAATCTGCATCGTAACCATGGTGATGAGGATGAACAAACATTTCAGCCCAGGTCTATCAGCATGTAAACCTGTAGTCACTCCAACATGTATGTAATGTTGATAGCAGCTGACCCAGGCTGTTGCTGGTGGTGGCAGAAGACCACTTGAGAGGTTATCTCCAGATACACACAAACATGGTGGTGCTGATACTACGAGTCTGTGTCAGAGTGACCCGAGAGGGGGAGAGCAGCACATGTGTATGTCATTCACTTTATTGGGATACAAGTGTGCCACAGTTACATTATAAAGCAGGTCCTTGAGGTATACTCCTACAGGAATCTTGGGACCCTCTCAATTCCTTACATTAGAGTGAAGGTCTGATGTTTTATATTTGCTATTCAGGGGGTAGGGAGGAAGAGCCTGAGATTATTGAAGAAAAAACATGTCCTGGAAAATACTGTTGGAAATTTAGTTTTCCACAAGTTATTCCAGAAAAAATACATTGTTCGCTGGAAAAGCTGGATGTCTTGAATAGAAATGTTTTGTGAAGCCAAAATGTTAACTTCTTCTTTTGGAGAGAAAACAGTTATATTTCTTGGAGCAGTGGCCAAACACATACTCTGTCACAACCAACATCCCACGTAACATGTCTTTTTTCATATATACATGGACCCTTTCTCATCGATACATTTTCCTTACCGCTTGGCTTTATTCAAGATCATGATCTGAACTCCAGAGCGTTGCAATGCACCAGTATTCTACAAGCAATCCTCTATACTCAGTTTAGATGGAGGAGGAGGTTTGCTGTCATTGGGGAACTGTAATTTGTTTGAAGAGAAAATGTTTATTTGAGAATATTATGAAGGATTATTCCAAATGTTGCTTGTGAGCAGTACTGAAGAACTGTTGGCAGTGTAAGGTTTTACATACACAGGGGATATAATTTAAACAGGAAATACAGCAGGGTTGTGAATGCTAAGTAGACATTTATTCATTAAGTTGATACAAAAATTCAATTGTCTCTCCAATTGTGTTGGTGGCATCACCAGCTGATTGCTTGGTTTGTTTTTGGAGAAAACAGCACAAGTTAATTCCTTCTTGTATAACAGATCAAGTCACCAACATTTACAAACTCAGAGGAAAATTATTTGTATATGGCATGTGTATTAAACTATGTATAATCTTGCTTTCAAATATTGATCGAGATAAGTTGTATGCAAGCAGTACATACTGGAAGGTATGATAAGCATATTGTCTTTGAAGTGGACCATATATTTATCACTGACATAGTAGGTGGACATATTCAAGTGGAGAATCATTCTTGGTTGAAAGTGTGCTGTCTTAAAACTGACAACAGAGATTAAGTTGAAAGTGAAGTGCAGATATGACTGCAGTCACATAAACTTGGAGATATCCGTTACCTATATGAATGTGTAGAGCTGTCAGATTACTTGATAAGACATGCTTCCAAAGAACATATGTTCATGAATAGTGAATGTTTACATGGCTCTTCAGTTATATTTCTTAGTACTGTCAACCCTTGTTAAGCAGATTCTACTGATCTAGAAAAATTGCTCTCAAGGTACAAAAAGAACTCATTAGTTTGGATCCTGCTAGTCTGGAAACTGCCCTTTGGAGATTTCAAGATAGGTCTGGTCCCCAGTAGTTGACTACCAGTAGTTAAAGGGTCTGGTGGTCGGGCTTGGTGAAGTTTTCAGAATGTGTCATTGTACCCTTACCACATGTGATGATGCTTATAATATAACGACTGGTTGTCAAGAGCTAGACAAGAGTTATGACGGGTAGATAAGAAGGACCCATGTCACAGTGCCTGATCCGGACTCAGGTACCAAATTTCATCTGTAATCAGCCACACAATCAACATTTTGTCTTTTTGTCTCAGCATCATCTTTGTTCAAATATAACCAGATACTAGTGGTGTAACGATACAGCGATACAGTATTGTATCCCGATGCACAGCCCACGATACGATGCATCGATTTGGAAAGCATGTATCGCGATACATACGATATTTTCATACCACAGTTTTACTTACCGTATTTTCTTGAGTATAGTGAGCACTTTTTAAAAAAAAACACAGCTGTGTGGAAGGGGGTGTGCATTATACAAGAATTAATGAGTTTTGATGTTTTTTCCCCCCATGGAAAGACATTACCATTACCGTGTGCAAGTAACACCGGAAATACCATGTCAACAAATCCATACTGAAGTTCGCAAATTATTTATGTAATTACACTGTCTGGCTATAAAAAGTGTTCTTTGTATATCTGGACTTATGTTTGTAACTTATTTCTATAATTTTATTCAAAATTCCTTTTAATATTGTTTTAATTAATTTCGGCGAAATCATGTGTGAAGCGATCGGAAGATCGCACAACTCACCGTTATTAACAGCAACCACGGTCAGATTACTGCTATTGACGCCTTGAAACGAGTGAGTGAGTGAGTATGGTTTTACGCCGCTTTTAGCAATATTCCAGCAATATCACGGCGGGGGACACCAGAAATGGGCTTCACACATTGTACCCATGTCGGGAATCGAACCCGGGTCTTAGGCGTGAAGAGCGAACGCTTAAACCACTAGGCTACCCGACCGCCCCTCCTTGAAACGAACTTTAGTTGACAGAGAATGGATACATGTAACATAAATGCCATACTTTGATTTGTTAAAAGTCATATTTGTTTTTGTTGGACGATTCTATGTCAACACGTAATTCTCGCGATCACGCGATCACGTGCAAGGGAGCCTTGACGGTGACTGGTCAGACTGGTTCCATGTAAAAATTAAAACCCGGCAAGAGCGATCAGCTGCTTCGCTTAGGGTTATTATTATTTTAAATATGTTTAGTAAAATCTGCATATAGATTAACAAGATATTGGAATATATTATTCCTGATAAAAGAATAGTTTCAGATACAACTTTTGCTGATCCTTGCATTAAAATCCTGTAAAGTTATATCATTGGGTGTGTCTTGACCGAATCACCAGTAGATTCCAAGAAAACGTGTGTACAGCTGATTGCTGTGTCCGGCTTAGTTTACGAGAAAATACACAAGGTAATCTTAATCCCTGGATATAAAACAATGCCTAGATGAACAAAAAATACAATTTAAACGGTAAATCAACATGTCTGGTGATTTTTTATCTCAAATTTCGAATTTGTACTGACAAAGTTTCTCATCACCCGTTCGTTTGCCGGATTTCGCTGAAGGGGTATGGTGTAATTTTTTTCTGCGCATAATATTCAAATTTCTTTTTTTCCAAAATATTGAACCCGCTAGAGGGGGGTGAGCTTTATACATGGGTGCGCACTATACTCAAGAAAATACAGTACTTTTAAACATGAAATACGTTTAACAGTTTCAAAGCCAGTTTGTTGTTTCAGTAAAACATACTGTATTGCTGACAATTTGCTATAACAGTAAAAAAACACCTTATATCTTCTTCAACTGTACTTGTCACATCTCTTAGAGAGCAGAAAGACATCAACTTGGTTTAGCTTGTACCAGTAAACACTGTATCGTGATAAGTATCGTATCGCAACCCTCCTGTATCGTTACACCTCTACCAGATACTGTACTGTTTGTCTTTGTCTGAAATTGAAGAGAACTGAAGATGTGAGTTACCTCCCCTGGTAAGGTATTCAAGTCCTTGACATTGGGCTCAATTCCATCTCAGCCTTACCCCGCTCTCATACTCAAGTTTCTGTCTGAGCCCAATTAAAGACCTGGTTATAGTCTGTGAGCCAGATTAGTGGACATATGTCCATCTTTGCATGGTGTTAAATGATACTGCTTCAGATTTGCTGTGCAGCTTTCAACAACCCCAACTCTTGAACAATATGTACATCTAGATAAACTATCCTTACGGAATGTAGTGCTTATTGTTTACCATGGTCAGATTTTGAGAACTTGTATTAAAGGTGTATCCAGAATGTCAATCACACTGTTTTATGTCAAGTTAATTGTATGGATTTGCACGATATATATCACTTATCAACTCAAACCCATAGGCCACTTCACAAGTAACTTTATGCCAAAGGAGTTCCCTTATTGACAAAAGGTAACTAATAAGTGTCATGTCTCATGACTATATTGAATGACCCTTCAGAGCAGGGGCAGTGGGGCTTGATAGTAACGTAGTGACACGCCTGGGGACAGACAGCGATGTTGAATAGTCTATAGAAACATGTCCTGTGTAGCTGATACTGTGTAGCCACAGACTGCAAAACCACACAATATGGCGACCTAGACCATTTGTCTAGACTGATTTGTAGAACTGAAGCTTTTATGGATAACAACTTCTTTATTGTTGAAAAAGTTGATATCTTGATGTTCTCCAAACTTTTATTTTATTTGAAAAGATAAGGGAGTATTCAGAGAATTTCAGAAGATGTTTCCTGTTGTGTTTTATTATAAGTACTGCATATTAATACAACAAGGCACATTGTGAAATAACAGTACTGTAAACACATGATATCTACATCATGTACATGCAGCATATTGTCACAAATAAATATTTGTTCTGGTATTGTTCCTAATATTTACATGTACGATTACTCTCTTCACATAAATTAGAAAAAGTTAAAACTTCTGTTTTTGCATGCAGCAGTATTTCAGCTATTGGACATCGGCCTTCTAATAATTTAGTCTGGAGCAAACAATCCAGTGTTTGATAAAGTAAACAACAATGATAATGATAATATGCAATCACACTAAGTCACCAAGACTGACCACCCAATCCATTTGGTCGCCATTTACCAAAGCATAGGTTGGGACCTATTCTAATCTGGAATCCCAATGCAGTCATCATCCACCATGACAAGTTGGTAAGGATGTACAAACATCTTTCTTTGTCTATCCTTGAGTGCCTTGGTTATGTTGTGTTTCGGGATCACACTCAGCAACATTTAACTTGCCTGCAGGGTTGATGTTTGAAGGTAGATAATATATATGGATGTTTTTCTGGAAAATGTACAGAAAAATTACATACTTTTGAAAAAGAAATCTCACCGAACCTGTCTCTAGGTCATGATTAGCATGTGAACCTTGTGTTGTATTTCAGTAGAGATCAAACTGTTCCGATCATAAACCTCAAGGTTGTCACATTGGACCAATGCAGTGCTAGCAGATTTATGAGAACATTCACTCCAGCCTCAATCTCATCTGTAGAGAACAAAAAATACAATACCAGGTTTAGTGGCCTGATACAGGGCTGTTAATGTTGCATTATGGTTTTTCTCAGGCATAAGGTGAGATTTGTTGTCAGTTCGTGCACCATTTGCCTGTCTGGCTTTGACCTGGCTTTCATGAGCTGTCAGACAGATTTCAACATGGTCGCCAGGACTTGCATCAGAACATAATTAGAACGAATTAATTGTGTATTGGGTTCAACTGATTTTCTAGTCAAGAATAGAACAATAAAGCCTCAAGCCATCTGGATAATGTTATGTACTGGATCACATTACCCTGGTGTGCAATCGGTTGATTCCTATCTTTAATCTTATGATTCATGGACATGCTCCTTCTGTGCTGTTGGGATGACAACTGTCTATCATGAAATATTGAGTTATTTCTTTAGCTTTGTCCACAATTTCTATTTGAAATGACAATTAATTGCTGTATGTTTTTAACATGTTTAAGGCAGATTTAGTTTAAAATAAATACTTCCATATTTTGTGTTTTTATGTAGGAATAAACGTAAAAACCTGTGTGCATACTGTGTAAATCTGTTTAGCGTAGTAGATTTACGCAAAGTGTGCACACATATTGAAGTCGTTATTGTTAAATCCTGCAATGATATAGGTGGTATTTTGATTATTGTGGAGTAAAACTACATTCTATCCCCCGAAAAGAAATCTTGAAACATGTTAAAATGGTCTCTATGTAAGGTTTAGAAAAGATTGGTTGAATGACTATGTTTGACTGTTTTTCTAATTCCCTAAGGGGGAAGAAATGTTAAACCTTTGTATATTGTTTTTGTGGAACTTTGTGTATCAGGATATATTGTATTGATTCATGAACAATGCACAGCCTATGTGTTGTGATAATGAACCAAAGTACATGTTAGTGGTGGCAGCAACTTGAGCATACATTGACTAAACAGGCACTAGTTGTTTGGGATGGTGGGCTGGACTGGTGGTGAAAGCATTTGCTTGTCATGTTGAAAATAAGGGTTCAATTCCGTGTGGGTATCATGTGATCGCGTGAAGCCCATTTCTGGTGTCCCCCACCGTGATATTGCTGGAATATTGCGAAAAAGCAGGGTAAAACCATCCTCACACTAGTAGTTTGATTATGTTTGGATTATAATTGTACCAGGTGTTTGGACATTTGTAACAGTAATGGTAGCTCAGCGACAGATGGTCAGTTACAAACTTGATACATCATTAAATTCAGTAAAAGTTTGTGATTGTAGACCAAGTTGGATTTCTGCCTTGTGTTGTTTGATGCTGGATCTCTGCCTAGATCAGGCTGGTTTGTGAGGACAAACCCCACTTGTAACGTGGCTGTTTGTGTCAGTTTTGTCTGTTCATTTATATAAATATTTTCCTGAGTTTATGCATGGCATGTGTGGGCAACACTAAACACATTTCACCAACATTACTGTATAGATTTATCTGTTTTATGTTAACCTAAATTGGCTTTCAAATATTCATTGCCCCTTAGTGAAAACTTAAAAGGGTGCAATATTGCCATGAGCTCTGTGTAGGTCCCAACGTGGTGCTGTTACAGCTTAAAATTATATAGTGGATGATGATGGTGATGTTGGTGATGACGATGTTGCTATGAGCTCTGCATAGGTCCCAACATGGTGCTATTACAGTATATAATTATATAGTGAATGATGATCGATGATGGTGATGATGATGATGTCGGCGATGACGATGTTTGCCATGAGCTCTGCGTAGGTCCCTACAGTATATACTTATATAGTGGATGATGATGATGATGATGATGATGATGATGATGATTTTTCTTATATTCAAGATGTATACCTGCTCACTTTCGGGTGTGTATGTACAATAACATTACCTTAATTTCTTTTTAAACAAAAAAATGAGAAGCTTTTAAATGTTGTGAGGGAGCCAAAGAAGAATTGAATTAAGAATTAATTGTAAGTAAGGTGTAAATTATGCTTTAGCATCACAGTAAGGTCCTGCTGTCGACAACATGAATGTACTTAATATGTGATGTTCGTGTGGTCTGGGTCCCTAAGGCCACACTACATGCCAACTAACCCTCCATCCATGTATACCGCCGCCATGGTCTAGTGGTAGAGCATCTGCCCGGAGAGTGGAAGGAGTTGGGAACTCATTTCAGTATTTTAGTAGGTGACAAAAGGCAAGTATTGAAAGTCTTGCAGGCAGTTTATTTGAAGTAAGGTATTCTGGTAAACATGGTATAGGGCCAGAATAATTGAGCTTCTTGTGTTTGTATTGGTTAAGATATCAAGAGAAAGGGTGCAAAATATATTCAAACATGTTGTCACGTTTAATTTGTAATATAATTTAACCAAAATACAAAGAATGTTGCAGAAAATCCAATTTTTTACTCTAATGCAATTTATTAATATTTTTAAATCTGTGAAACAAGAAAGTAAGATGGGCAGATCTGAGGAATGCCAAGACTTTCCTGTCAGATTATTGCCACAAACCAAAGAGGAACCAACTGTAAGACTACAGGCACTACCAGTGGCTGCAATGGCTAACACATGTTATATTACTCTGTCTTACACAGGGCCAGGGTTTATGGCTGCAAGTGTGATACGTTACGCCTGTGCTATACAGGGTTAGGACACGCTGCTAATGTGGTGTAAACATGTCCCACCTCAGCACAAATAATGTGTATTATCCAGTGATGTTGACACAAAAAATGCTGTTTACGATTTGCTGTGGAATGTTATTCCTGAAGTCAGTGTGGGCAAAGTTAGTCTGGTATGGAAACAAGACCGAAACAATATATTCATGAACTGTGATGCATTAAAGTGTTTACCAACCTGGATGCAGATGCTATTCTGAGAGTTTGATAATCATGGGGATTGGAGTGAGTGATTTAGTGAGGATGGTTTAACACAGACTTTAGCAATATACCAGCAATATCGAGGTTGGGGACACCAGAAATGAGTTCATGCATTGTGCCCATGTGGGGAATTGAACCTGGGTCTTCAGTGTGAGGGGAGGTCGGGTAGTCTAGTGGTTAAAGTGTTCGCTCATCACGCCGAAAACCCGGGTTCGATTCCCGACATGGGTACAGTGTGTGAAGCCCATTTCTGGTGATCCCCGCCATGATATTGCTGGAATATTGCTAAAAGCGGCGTAAAACCATACTCACTCACTCACTCTTCAGTGTGATGAGTGAATGCTTTATCCTCTGGGCAGACCCACTGCCCCCTCATGAGGATTTGAACCTTAACCACTAGATCTGTAGGCAATAGAATAAACTGGGTATCAGTAATGCCGTTGTGTTGTGATCTACATGTGGAAACTTAGACCTGTGTAGTACCCTAGGATACAGCAAATATAAGTGGAGACAAGAGTTGGAATATATTGTGTCGGAGTGGCTGTGATTTAAATAATTTAAATGCCATGTGTTGGAACATTTATCTGTAGTGTGACATACCGGAGATGAAGGTAGAGTGTAACATCTGCAGCAGACCAGGTAACTGTAGCGTGACCAGATAACTGTAGCGTGACCTACCAGAGATGAAGGTAGAGCGTAACACCTGCAGCAGACCAGGTAACTGTAGCATGAGATACCAGAGATGAAGGTAGAGCGTAACACCTGAAGCAGACCAGGTATCTGTAGCGTGACCAGATAACTGTAGCATGACCTACCAGAGATGAACGTAGGGTGGAAGACCTGTAGCAGACCAGGTAACTGTACCGTGACCAGATAACTGAAGATGACCTACCAGAGATGAAGGTAGAGCGTAACACCTGAAGCAGACCAGGTATCTGTAGCATGACCAGGTAACTGTAGCATGACCTACCAGAGATGAAGGTAGACTGTAACTCCTGTAGCAGACCAGGTAACTGTAGCGTGACCTACCAGATATGAAGATAAGGTGTAACATCTGTAGCGGACCAGGTATCTATAGCGTGACCTACCAGAGATGAAGGTAGAGCGTAACACCTGTAGCGTGACCAGGTATCTGTAGCGTGACATACCAGAGATGAAGGTAGAGTGTAACACCTGTAGCAGACCAGGTATCTGTAGCATGACATACCAGAGATGAAGGTAGGGTGTAACACCTGTAGCAGACCAGGTATCTGTAGCGTGACCTACCAGAGATGAAGGTAGAGCATAACACCTGTAGCAGACCAGGTATCTGTAGCGTGACCTACCAGAGATGAAGGTAGAATGTAACACCTGTAGCAGACCAGGTATCTGTAGCGTGACATACCAGAGATGAAGGTAGGGTGTAACACCTGTAGCAGACCAGGTATCTGTAGCGTGACCTACCAGAGATGAAGGTAGAGCATAACACCTGTAACAGACCAGGTATCTGTAGCGTGACCTACCAGAGATGAAGGTAGAATGTAACACCTGTAGCAGACCAGGTATCTGTAGCGTGACCTACCAGAGATGAAGGTAGGGTGTAACACCTGTAGCAGACCAGGTATCTGTAGCGTGACCTACCAGAGATGAAGGTAGAGCATAACACCTGTAGCAGACCAGGTATCTGTAGCGTGACCTACCAGAGATGAAGGTAGAGCATAACACCTGTAGCAGACCAGGTATCTGTAGCGTGACCTACCAGAGATGAAGGTAGAGCATAACACCTGTAGCAGACCAGGTATCTGTAGCGTGACATACCGGCAAGTCTGACAGGTAGTTTGCTGATGGATATCTTCAACATATCTGCTGTGTGTTGAGCTGTGAAAGTGTAGGAAGTGTTCCCTACTGTGTCAAGGATAAATACTCCTGGAGGCATATGGACTAATGTATGGATCCCAAACACTGAACACAACATTGTTTCTTGATATATTGGATATACGATTCCGTCAGTTCTGAATGATCAGTTGTCTACAAAGCCTTTTTGTGAGCTGAACTTACCAATACTGTTCTAACACTCATAACATGTATCTGGTGAAGCATGCAGATCTAGTGTATATTATCTCTATATTACCATGAGAGAATATCATCGTTGCTTGTGTTTGTTACTCAATGATAGGGGGCAGTTGTCTTAATAATATATTATATTCTACTCCACTTTTGAAAAAAGTTCCTTTTACTCCAGCGTGGCCAGTCGAGACAGTGACAGTTCCACTTTTATGACACTGTGTGTATATGACTCATTATGAAGCTTAATGTAGCCGAACATTTTTTTAAGATTTGCAAGTCTGACTTTAAGAGTTATGATCGCGACATGAACCTGTGAAGTACAGTAAAAGCGTGTGAGGACTTACAAAGCTTGTTTGACTAGTAATTTAGAAAAAAAGACAATAAATCAGTCACTGCATGCTTTTTTATGGTGTCTTTCTTTGAACTTTGGAACGTATTATTTTGTCCATGTGAAAAAGCCTCTCACTTTTTTTTTTTTGTTATTACTGTTTGTGGTTGATTATGTTGATACTAACAAAATTGTTTTCCAGTCGAGATTTGATATGCACTTCCTGCTGGAAAGAACTAGATTCAAGCAAAATAGTAATACCATATTCGACGTAATAAGAGCCCGCTCACGGCAATATTTGCTAATATATTGGCTAGTGAACAATCCCAATTAGCACACCTTCCGATTTATCAACGTACACAAGACTTATTTAATGGCGTATATTATACACACTTGTATGTTATATGCACCCTTAATTATGGTCAGTTAAATTCTGGAAAAATATATCTGTCATATATAAACAATTCAGGCTGTCAGCATAAACCACGAAATTTATCTTTCAACTCTGTCTGTTTCACCAAAATAATATTCTAATAAGAGCCCCCTATTTCTAATTTTGAGAGTTCCCAGGGTGCTTATTATGTCGAATACGGTAATTCTCATTTAGGAAAAGAAGCTTTAGTGGTGATTGGGTCCAGTGCATTTTTCACATAATGGTACATCTTAGACCAGTTGTTTATTCGCTATCTGCTAGTTATTAAAACTGTCAACACATGCTTTTGTCTTTTGGTTTAAGAATGTCCATAAATAATTTGTCCTAAATAAAAAAAATAAGACCTATGAGTTGGCATGTCGTTCCATACCTCTACCACTGTTGTAAGAGGTTGCGAAATACTGGTCATGTACTAGGTTTGATTTTGGTAAATCAAGGCACGAAGTATTTTATATCTCTGTAAAAAGGTCAGGTTATAGTGCTGTAAGTAAACACATCCACACTCGGTATATGTATTGGTTAGCAAAGTGGGTCACCCCGAGGTGGCAGTTGGTATATGGAGTATGTGCCTTTTGCCTCATGGGCTGTGCTGATTGTCCCACTGTTGCAATAGTAGGCTTGTCTCAGTGTGATGACGGCCAAATGCGGGGGATCACTGTGAGTGTGGGTGTTTGTTGCAGGTAGTGCTGATATGTTAGGGGCCCCCTGAGGTAAAATGATCACCCTCTGCAATAATGATAACATACTGGCAAACAGGAAAATATTTAAGGATAGCTGTCACATTTGTTTGAGTGAGCTTGCAAGTACAGTAAACTATGTTTATAGTGAACACATTTATAACGAACTGACGGATATAACAAACTAGATTTTTGTCTCCTCAATTTGCTGTGTAGATGCTGTATATATGGTTATAATGAACAACGGTTATATTATAACAAACTGAAATTAGTGGTCCCTCTGAGTTCGTTATAACCATAGTTTACTGTAGTTTATTGTGGCAGATAATTTTGTTATAAAACCATCAGAATAAAGTCCATGTTTCTGAATTTGTTTCATTATATCTGCCTTCCTTATGCAGTCTTTGGCTTGATGCATGGTACGCAAAATTATTGCTCTAGTTAATTTATGATGGAAAGTAATGGGGAACCCTTATTAACCTATTAAATATTTCATGCGCAAACTGTTTCTTATTCTTTGTTCAACTTTTAGGACACATCAATTAGGATTGATTGATTTTCTTGACGGAGTTCGGAAAACAAAGTACCTGTCATTAGCGAGTCAAGGGCAGACAATAATAATAGTGTAGCGCCATGAGCATCTACTTGGTGAATGGAATCAGGCGCATTATAAATGCACTTATTATTGTTACTGACTTGCGTTATCACTATTTTGTGGTGTGATATGTGTGGATTATGTGGTTTACATCACTTCCTGTTTTGGATCATGCATAATCAGTATGCCTACGACTTAGCTTGGGCCAAGGAACATTGTCCAAACAAATGGGCTCTTTTCTGACCATTTACGAATGGAGGTAGAGGTAATTCCTCTTATAAAAAACTTTCCAGAAACTATCATTTAAAGTTAACGTGTATAGTTACAAGAAGCCGTGACATACCGCAAGGAGTCCTGTATTCAATCAAATGATGAAATATCGTGCTTAGATAGTGAAAGCTCAGGGTATGTGGATTTTGAGATTTATCGATACAGTGATTATATAGAGCCTGCGATAATAGAGTCATACTATACACTAGTCCGAAATCTGATTAGGTCAGCTCATAACGATGCATGTTTACTTAAAATGAGGGGCGGTCGGGTAGCCTAGTGGTCAGAGTGTTCACTCGTCACGCCAAAGATCGGTATTCGATTCCCGACATGGGTACAATGTGTGAAGTCCATTTCTGGTGAAATATTGCTAGAATATTTCTAAAAGCGGCGTAAAACCATACTCACTCACTCACTCACTCACTTAAAATGATATCCAAAGAACAGCTGGGATGAGAAGATTCAAAAGACCACTAAATTAATGTTGTTAACCATTGGCAGGAATGTTTAGCATAAGGTAAGAAAGTAGAATTAGTTGTGTTAAAAGACAGGTAAAAGTTGAGGTAAAAAGTAATTTAATTTTTTGAATGAGTAGTTACTGTTGTTCATGGATAAATGTTCAAAATTAATGGTATGACCAGGTGACTTTTATCATGGTTTTTCCTTTGTATGCAGTTTGAATCTATAGAAGAAAGTGAAGAAAACAGTGATTTAAATATACAGAGCCACTCAGCATAAAGCCACAGCCTAGTACAGTTCTTACTGTCCATACATTAACATTCAAGCCTATGAAGATGTTGCATATGGACAAGTTGAGCTAGTCAACTCAACAGAGTGACCACCTCCTTTATCACATCTTTGTATAAGGTTAATGTCCTTCCAGGTCAAATTATGAAACATGGATCAAATTAAACAACATTTCGGATTAATTCAAATATACACGTTTCCCAATTATTGGGGAGAGCTGGAGTAGATACATGAAATGTTGAAAGTAGGACAGTATTGCACATGATGGATACTAATGGCTGCCTTGAATACAGCTGACATGCTAGTTTCCTGAAACAACTATTAATAGTACTATGTTGCAGCATACATCAGCTGTTCTGTACCTGCACATTCTATTCAGCCTTGTGTGGCTGCATCAATTGAAAATGATTATATAATACCTTCATTGTCACATCTTGACAGCATATGGGCTATTGTTCCATTTTCCATTTGGCAATTTAGTTGTGATGTTTTCTCTGTATCTGATATCATCAATCATTTGATGTAATTTGCTGTAGACGTATTGATTGAATGAGTGAACACAGTTTGACAATGAGTGAATGAGAGTGGGTTGTTCTACATTGCAGTAAGCAATATTCCAGCATTGTCATGATAACTCCAACATTTCAGATACAACTACTGGTGCACATGGTCAGTGTTCCAAATAAGCGCCTACTGTAGGGTTGTGGCAGGTACATCTTGTGTTAAGCTTGTAGTTTCAAATTTGTATGTGTAGGATAAAGTACGATTGAGTGTTTTTATCATATTGAAAACCCACATCTGTGGGTTAAAGTTTTTAAATAACATAAATACCCAAGGAAAAATGTTTTATCTAACTTATAAACCGAAAAAACCCAACTTAAAACAATATTTATCCAAATTTTTATGTTTCAAACATACTTTCCACAAATATTAGAAAACAGACATAAAATATCTGTTGCTGGCATGCGGTACTATCCTCGGGAATATTTAGAAAACATTTGTCATTTGATTCTACATTTCATTACATTGTGTTCAAATTCAAAATAAGTTTCCAACGAGAAACATTCTTATGTTACAATCTAAACGGAAGTTGTATTATATAAAATCCCAAGGATATTATAACAAATCCTGGGGATATTATAACATCCCTGTTTGTGAGATATAACCCGACTAGAACAATAGGCTGATGTCACATGAGGTTTATAAGGTTCCTTATCACCGGCAGTAAGTTTATGTGTTGATTTATTTGTCACAGTAAGCTGCAGTGTTTCGAATGAGGGCCTAAAGAACTTAGTTTGGGCCTGCAGCTTCTAAAGTCTGTGGGTCCAGATGGCAGCATGGCATTTTCTTTTATATCCAACACTATATAGTATAGGTTGTAGAAAGTCAGGTGTATACTTTTATCTGTGTAAGCAGTCTGTGCCAAAATCTTTTAATCTACTTGTGCAAACATGGCTCATAACATCATTTGCTGTAGACTTTAGTGTTATTATATGAACTATTATTAGCTCAGCTTGCTAGACTGATCTGACTTTTACTAGACTCAGGCTTCGTACTAGTGGATTCATCTTGTGCGTTTTGTGTAAAATGTAAAATAAATGTAAAAAGTTATATAAATCCATGTGCATGTGTTAAAGTAGTTGGTTCCTGATTCATATACATGTGTATATAAATATATATATATATATAGTGATATATATAGTGTATATATAGTGATGGATATTTTAATTTATGGATTATTAATCATGTTAATCATGAAAGAATTTCAGTCAGCCAAATTGGTCAATATGAATGAGCTGAGAGGTCACATGAAAGTTATTAAAACTTTTTAGAAGTTTTAAAAACAATATCTATGACAAATGTTAATGGATTTCTGCCATCCACGCCAGAAACCTATGATTGTGGGTTAGAATCCCAGTTCGCCCCGATTATGTTTCTAGGTTGTCAGCACCATACCTGTGTTTGTGGGTTTCAATGAAGTGGTAAGCATCGGGGACCTGCATCTCTTCGGGCTTTCCTTCCACGTCAAGCTGATACACTATGATATGACTGGAATACTGTTAAAAGTGGTATTAAACCCAACTCACTCACTCAAATAATTTGTTATTCTTATTAAGCAGGTCCCTGTACCGCCGCTGCAATTGGTTTCCTTAACTGTGAGCTAGTGATGGATGTTACATTACATGCCTGAAATACCTCTCATATACCCCTGGGGAATTCTGATTTTACGACATTGAAGGTCAAGGTCACGAGTGACAAAAATAGACATTGTAAAAGCATGTGGACCCGAGAATGTGTGTATTTATGAATGGAATTTAATGAAATTTGGTAATCATGATTTCTCAGGCAGGTTCTTGATCCCCTTTTAGTGACATATGTGTGAGGTCAAGGTCACCAGGATTCGGGGTAGAATAGGGCTTCCAGAACCCATGCTTCTCGTAAGAGGCGACTAACTAATCTGTACATTTTCCAATCATTTATGACAGACTATCAATATGAACTCCATGCCTGTAATATGTCATGGTTGTGTCAAATGTAAAGGTCACTTTGAAGGTCAATCACTCATGAAATTACCTTTAAATTGTTTTATTCAGAAAGTTTTATCAGTGTGGTATAGAGACTTTATATTTGTAATACAATCTAAGTGTGCAACAAGTTATGTTTTTGCATGTGATTAGATGGCATTTAAGGTCAAGGTCACTTAGTGTGAACTGGCGATTATTAAAAAAGTATGATTGGCTTTTGATCAGGTGTGGTCTGAATTGTATCAAAGTTTTGGTAATTTTTTACATAAGGTCATTGTTACTAGAGGTCAGATTTTAAAACATGGTTTAAAATACATGGATTTTTAACCAGACAACCAGGAAGGGCTTATAATTTTGTTGTTAATTAACTGCTGATTACAGTGGGGTGTTGCATCTGTTTTTGCATCTAGTGCTATCACTGTTCCAGCTCTCTATATATTAGCTACTTGCCTATCACTTTGATGTTTATAAATATGGTTTAAAATATCTGTTGACATACTGGAAGGGTTTGATGGGGTATTTTAGACAACACAGTTATGTCAACACAAAGTCAGCTGTTTTTGTGTGCGGTCTGGGTTTGCTTTGACAATTTTATCACATGTGTTATGGTAGTGCAGTTGGACATGGATAATTGTCCTTTGGGGATTCTGGGGCAGAATAACTTCCTGGTGTCCACTCCAGGTGTCCACTCCCCAGTGTCCCATGCATGAAGTCGGAACTGTCTTGCTGGCATTTGGTAGCTGAGATAATGTGCAATGCTTGTGAAATCAACCAATGGTTTGCCTCGCCCAGATTTGATTATTTACAGGCCATCTTATTATGACTGAAATATTGATGACTAATGCGTTAATTCTCTGAAATATTGTTGACTAATGCATTAATTCTCTCATCAGGTGACTATGCTTGTCGTAATAGGCGACTAATGGGATTGGGTGGTCAGGCTCGCTGCCTTGGTTGATGCATGCCATCGATCCAAATTGCGTGGATCGATGCTCTTGATATCAATCACTGGATTGTCTTGTCCAGATTCGATTATTTTACAGACCGCCATCATATAGCTGGAATATTGCTTAGGGCGGCGTTAAACCCAGTGATTGATATCATGAGCATCTATGCAATTGGGATACGATGTCATATATCAACCAAGTCAGCAAGCCTGAACACCTGATCCCGTTAGTCGCCTCTTACGACAAGCATAGTCCCCTTTTACGACAAGCATAGTCCCCTTTTATGGCAAGCATGGGTTGCTGAAGACCTATTCTACCCATAACATTAATCATGTAAGGAATGCTGATTATGCTAACAGACTGCAGAAACTGTTCACATGTAACAGGGAGGAGTATAGTTAGTTTGGTCTGTTCAGTTCATGTCATTCCACTGTCATATCAAGGGTAATGCAGCAATGGCTTCTTCTTCAGCTGTCACAACATGTCTGCACACAGCAAGACTCAAACCAAATGAACTATACACAATGCAACACCCCACATAGTTTGGGCATTCCTTAGATGTTGACGGATGACAAAGAAGACACAATTTATGGAGAACACTTCTTTAATGTACACCATAATTCCTTGCTTGACAAGGGCATAAGGGTCCATACCGAAATGTATAGTACATTAAAGAAAGAAATTGTTATCCATCAGTTGTGTCTACTTTGTCACCACCTAGTGCATATGGATGACTTTAACACATACAATGAGTGAGTGAGTGACAGAAAGATTATTGCACATCTTGTAATGAATTGAGAGCCTGAGCTATAATACATGTAATCGGTGATTGACGGCAACCATCCAGGCCTCACAATGTATTTTAGTGGATTACAGCTAATATTTGAATTACATGCTGATTTGTTTGGTTTGTTTGTCACCATGGTTACGATCTATACCAAAATATCGTGTGCAGAGTTGGGTCCTTTGGTTTTGCGTGTATCATGGGTTTGATTTCACATTCGCCCTGATTATGATCCTAGGTTTGTCAGCACCATACTTTAGCTCAGTGGGGTTGTCTACGATCAGCGTCACTTCAGGCTTTCCTCAATCAATAGCTGTCATGCCATGATAGTACTGAAATCCTGTTCAGAGTGGAGGAACACTCAACTGTTATATCTATAGATGATGAGTGAGTGAATGACGGAAAGTTGTTTGTAGTCACCATTATTACAGTTGCGTAATGTATGGGTGGCCATTTGGTAAAAAAATAGAAAGTTGAAATAAGGGACAGAAGTATGCAATACAATAGTCAAATGTTAAGTAAAGACATCATATGAAAAGAAAGAACAATGTGTACTAAAGAACGTCGGTGCGCACCAAAGGACACTAAACTTCTAAACCTATGATTGTGGGTTTGAGTCCTGGTTCGCCCCAATTATGTTCCTAGGTTTATCAGCACCATACCCGGGCTCGTGGGTTTCACCGAAGTGGTAAACGTCTGAGACCTGCATCACTTCAGGCTTTCCTCCCACACTAAGTTGACATGCCGTGATATAAATGGAATACTGTTATATGTGGCTTTAACCCAACTCACTCACTCACTCACTCACTCACTCACTCACTCACTATGTTAGAGTTATGGCAGTTGTAGCACTAGGATTGGATTGCGGAATGAGGCCATGGACCAAACAAACCTTGGGAAACTACAGAATCAGTCAGCAACACATTGTAAACACAGTGTTTTAGTGGACTTTAATGACAAACCTGGGCACTTTGGTTCCTCTCTGCGCCAGTAAATTCATGTTTGGTATTGAGCAACTAAACATGAGTAATATCAGTACTTGTTGTCTGCAGTGATGTCATGCCTGTATGCTTGTGTTTCAGAAAGCCTTGCCTTAACAACCTTTAACGTGGGCGAGCAGACACCGCACATCCGCAATGTCCGAGTGTTTGAGTTTTCGGAGGGAGTCCCTGGAGGGCACAAGCCTTGTACCTGGTTCAACGTCAACCAACCACCCAAAGGACTGGACAATATGTCCACCTACCAGGTCAGTGGGCATTAAGTCTAGTGGAGAGAAGCTCAGCGGAGAGTGGCAGGAACAAGTGTCTACCGTGGGATACTCGAGAATCTCACGCAAGTGTCTTCCGAGATCAAATATATCATGATGAGTTGGTAGAATATCTGAAGCTGCCTGAGGATATTGTTACTTTTTATCAACAAGTCTTCGTATATTTGAGCTTGTAATATATGAGGGTGAGATTCTATTTATCATCCAAAATCATTTTCCAGCTGTTTCGGTTTGTAAACTGTAGTATCCTGTGTCTTGAGTGTAACTAGTCCAGCCAACTAGTTTCAGTAGCAGAGAGATTAGTGGTGTCATTTGATTGTGACATCATGATAATGATGATGTCACAATGGTTTGCAAAGCATTGTGATGCAATTTCATTGTTGCCATATCTCTTTGGAGATATTGCTTTATCATATAATAAATAGTTTTCTTAGCAGGATAAAGCCAATGGATAAAAACTATATCAATATGGGTTATATAGGATAAAGATTTCATGTTGTGAAAGGTCATGTAGGTACTACTTTCAAGCAAAATGGTGTTGCCCTTGTCAACTGGCCATGGAGTCAGAATTAACCATCAGGAATCTGGAGAAACTACTGGGATAATAATAATTGTTATCAAAACAATAGTCCAAAATACTGAAAATCAGTGTCTAAGTGGCACGCGGCTGAGGCATTTAACAAGATTTGGCAACTTTAGAGATATGTATTTTGAAATATTTCTGAACTGTTACCTTGCTTCATTTTGTCACTGTGTGTACATCTTCGTAACGTTATGACAGACCAGGCAGATTCTAAACCAACATGATTTCTCATAGCCTAAGGTTAGAGTAGATTCCCTTTGATAAAAGGCAGTTACTCTTTCCGACGGGCGTTGAATTACTTTTTAGATCTCATCCAGATATTTAGAAAATGTGAGACAGCCTGAGCATGAGTATAAATATTTTTTTATGATATGATTGTTTTTTAAAAAAAGGGAATCTGAGTACGTTAACTGTGAATGATGTGATTCACGTGATCCACCTATGAATCTTAGGATGATTGTTTAAATATGTATTTTGTATAAGATATTTTTGTGAATAAGAATATTCCCGTTTCCTCTTCCAAGAGTCATAAATTACTTTAAGTGCTCATGAAGTTAATCCATTGATGAGGTTATTAATACTTGCAGTGATAATTTGAAGAAAACCTATTAAGGTGTGTTACAGGGACATGCAGTTCATGTCTTTCTTTGTTGGAGGAGCCGTAGATCAGTGGTATTTCTAGACCTGTTCAAATGTGTTCCCATAGCACACCTCACTGCAGCTGTATGGGGGTCGTGATGGGCGTCAGTGATAAACACCTAACAAACTAAGTATAGTGTTTTTCTGCTTGGGATCATATGTCATGTCATGAGTTGTGTTGTGAGTCTCGAGTGTAAGTGATGGATAAGGTTTTAGCACACATGCAGTGGTGCAGTTGACTGATGAAGGCTTATGGTTGGGACATTATTCAGTGACTTTGCTTGTCGTAAGAGGCGACTTATGGGATCGGGTCGTTAGGCTTGCTGACTTGGTTGATGCTTGTCATCGTATCCCAATCGTGTAGATTGATGCTCATGATGTCAATCACTGGATTGTCTGGCCCAGATTCGATTATTTACAGACCACCATCATATGGCTGGAATATTGCTGAGTGTGGTGTTAAACAGCAAACAAACAAACAAACAGTGAGCAAAGACTCGCCCACATTAACAACATATCCTGTTATATTCTCTGTTTCTTATGGAAAACTAAATGCTCATCATAACTTTGCCAGAATCAGAGCCCTGTTCCACTAGGGTATCGGAGTTACGATACATCTTTATGCTAGGCTCATGCAGTACAACAGCCTTCGAGTCCATCAGAATCATCAAAATTTTGTTGGAAAACAGCACTTAAGAAAGTGCTAGCCCGAGACAGTGGGTCCTAGAATGTTTACAATATCTGCTTAGAGGTGGATGCAAGTATTGTATTGGTCCTGACTCGTTTGAATTCTCTTTTTCTGTACTTAAAGTTCAATTTATGCAATATTGAGAAAAGCAGTGGAATAGCAGTTTGTGTTTGTGATCCTCAGGTCGTGGTTGAGTCTGACGTGACGATGCATTGTGAGGACTTCAAGATGATCTTTCGTGGACGTGTAGGCAGCAAGAGGTAAGGTCAAGGTTACATGGAGCCAAGGTCGCCTGTGAATCTTCGCAATTAACAAACCATATTATTAATCTTTATAATTTACAAGTTGATGCAAGCTTATCTTTACAAGTCATCATATCTTTAGTGTACATTATCTTTGTACAAAAATTCATTATATTTGCATTTATGACATCTTGCTTATTGGAACTATTTTCAAAATACAATTATTATTTCTATAATTTCCATAATTGTTTATCAATATCAGTCATTTGTTTAAAAAAAATTATTAGCTTTCATGAATTCAAAAGATAAGGCAAAAATTCAAATTAGATTTCTGTTATTGTTAATGTAGATGTTATTGCTTAGATTAGTAGGGGTTTATGGTAAGTGGTGAGGCTATCAGTATCTGGAGCTCATGAGTTTACTGGGAGCTTAATTGCTGATCCATTTTGTCCTCTATCACATTGGCTGTACATCCTGCTCATGTGATAAATGGTCACATCGTGACCTGTTACAGATATTGATTGTTGTCCCCGGCAACTGCTGATGCATACTGATTCTCTGGGATATAACACAGGATGTTCCACATCGCTGCATTGACTGATTTACATACAGGGATGCTATAGCTTGTTTACCATCCACATCTGTGCAATACACCTGGGAGGAAGCCTGCACAGTAGGGACAAAACATTCAGTATAGTCAGCTGAATAAGTACTTAGCTGATAAAGATAAAGAAGAAGCAGTAAATATGTTTAGCATGGTCAGTTGAATATGTCAATACTGAGTGAGTGAGTGAGTATGGTTTTACCCTGAATTTAGCAATATTCCAGCAATATCACGGCAGGGGACACCAGAAATGGGTTTCACGCATTGTACCCATGTCGGGAATCGAACCCGGGTCTTTGGCATGACGAGTGAACGCTTTAACCACTAGGCTCAGATTGTGATGAAAGTGATACTCATGCATAATATGAAACCCTGGTGTGAAATTATTAGCTTGAACATGCATCTAGTCTAAATTTGGAGGGCTGCATTAAAAATAGAAGCAAAATTATGTTTAGGCCATCCAATCACCAATATTTGTTTCCATGGAAAGCCCTTTTATCAAAGGCGATGCAATTTACTGTGAAGAGTTGTGCCCCTTGGCCCATATGATTGTGGGTTTAAATCCCAGATTTGCCCTGATTATGATTTTGGGTTTGTCAGCACCATACCATTGTTGTTGGGTTTCACTAAAACAGTGAATGTCTAAGACCTGCAACACTTTCGGCTTTCCTCAAACATTAAACTGACTTGCTGTGATATTACTAAAGTACTGTTCAAAGTGATGGTAAATTCTACTTGCTAACTCAAGGGGTATCCTGATATATGTTATCACTATTCGGGCTAGTAAATGATTTAGGTAAATTTGCACTGCTGTGAACATGAGCTCATATTGCAGGAATATCCCTCCATGACAGGGTGAAAACTCTAATACTTAGCTCCAGGACTGTATACAGTGTTTCTCTCCATGGCAGGGTGAATGTTGGCTTTGACATGGTCATACAGGAACTGGTTCTGTCTGGCACGGTGCAGGCCATCATCCAGTTCTCTATGGACGTCCCCTTCCCTCACATCGCCAAGGCAACCGTCTGCTTCACAGACAAGTAAGGAACTATGTTTTATTTTAGCAAAGAAAGGGACTGTTAATAACTGCCCATTGAATCTTGCTTTACCTGCAGACTTAATATGTGGTAAGAGTTTCATTTATGCAAATGTATTCAAGAATTATGAAGTGAATTATTAATTTTGTTGTTATCATGCTTATAGAATGATAGATGATAAAGGTTGCATTTGTGACACCCTAGCTCACCATAGTAGATAGAAGATGCACCTTTGTCTCATACATTGTGCTGACCTTTCATGATTATTTATAGCCTAAAATACCACATTGCTACAATTAACTACAAGTGTTTTCATCGGTCACAGGTTGTTTAAGGGTATTGAATCAAACTTGTTAGAGCTGCCAAATGGCCTGGGCCTACTTGCACAAAGCAATCTTAGCGTTAAGATGATCGTAACTGCCATACTGTTACATAGGCTGACGATAGTCTTAAGCTAAGACTGCTTTGTGCAAGTGGGCTCTGATCTTAGTCCCTTCAGATGACTGTATTGTATCCACAGCATGAGTGTCATTTCTATCCTCCATATTGTAGACCTGATGTGACCTTCAACATCAGCCTGCTGCGTGCAATACAGATGATGGAGGTGCCGTTACTGAAGAGCTGGATACACACCAACGTCATGGAGAGCTTGACCAAAGGTACCTAAGTGTGTAGGGAGGTGGGAGGCCCTGGTGGGTTGGGTTGAGGCAGGCAGGCAGGCAGGTATGTTCTTACTGACGATCTGCAGAAAGGCTGGTACCTTGATGGGATGACACCCGTGAAGATCCCGGGTAGAATAGGTCTTCAGCAACTCATGCTTGCAGTAAGAGGCGACTAACGGGATCAAGTGGTCAGACTCGCTGACTTGGTTGATGCATGTCATCGTATCCCAGCTGCGTGGATTGATGCTCATGATGTCAATCACTGGATTGTCTGGTCCAGATTTGATTATTTAATGATTATGTCCATCATATAGCTGGAATATTCCTGAGTGCAGTGTTAAACAACAAATATGATGGAATGAGCATTAGTGGTTTGTATCTGAGCCTGTGTGGTGACGCTTGTGTTTGTGTTCCAGCTCTGGTGGACCCTGCGTCAGTGGATATCCACTTTGCCAAGATCGGACCAATCCAGATCAACCGTGGCAAGCCCAAGAAGAACGCAGCAGAGGGTGTACTTACAATACAGTTGAAGGGGGTGCCTGTCAAGGGTGCTGGTATGTATAGGTAGACTCACTTTGCAGACAGAGGTCCTTGGGTGTAACGATTAATTGTGTGATGTCACTGTCAAGATCAACTTCACTCACCAGATAGCACAGTGCAACAATGTTCTCTTGAATGCTTGAAACATGTTGTTAGCTGATGATTACTCTTTATTTCCCAATCATCGTGTGATGTTTCCATAGGCTATTTGTGGTTTACGTGTCAGGTCCGGCTGCCAATGTGAGGAATTATTTGTGAAACTCCTTTTGAAGTAATGATGTGATAATAAGTGGTGTAATCTTGCTAAAACATAGAAAAACTTGCTCTGTCACGCAGTCCCATGTTTGTGTATTCCAGCATCCGATGAGATCCGATACAGCGTACTTCGTGTGGGTGAAAACAAACGTGAGACATTGGAGGTTCCAGCATCAGAGGAGTGGGAGGATGTCTGCTCTTTCTTCATCTACAGCCTCTCCAATGAGAAGGTATTGTCTACTGCAGCAGACGGCAAACACATCTGTTATATATGTACTTCAGTCTGTAGTCAGTGACATCTAAGGCTAGGATAATATTGTGTTGCCTAGCAACTGCTTGAGTGAGAAGTACATGGACATATCCAAATTACAAAAATATATGCGATTCTGCCTATCAGTACAAATGCACTTAATAGCTAAAGAGCTGCTCCAGGTTGTTGATTATGACCCCCGACACACATTGTTTTATTCTCAGACTTAAATTAAAATACCGTATATCGCTGTGTATAAGGCGAGTTTTTTGTACCTAAAATGAGGGGGTTAAGAAGGGGGGTCGTCTTAAACACGGAGTCGAAGATCTCACATTTTTTTCCACTGGCGATGTCAACCCGCGTCCGATAGCCAGCCCAGCATTTGACAATAAAACTTCGCATTTCGTCCTAAATAACTGTTCCAATAACTATTTCCATACATAAACATGATTTGTATCTCTTTTTCTTGAATAAAGTTTAATAATTTCTACAAATAAAGTTGAAATGACCCTCGCCTCGATGCAGATTGTCAAACCAGCTGACATGGTAAAACAATCACCATCCGTGAGTAGAGAGCCGGAAGTACTGGTAAGCATTTGCATATTGCACATGTGACCTAACATGTGATAACCGGTGAAGCTGAAATCAATTCCCGCTGTTTTTACAGTTGTATTAACAACTGTTGGAGACAGTGTGAATAAGTGATTGTGGAATAAACACGCTGAATGTGAAGCAGATATAAGCCTAGTTAGTTACAAAATAGTTAATTGGCGATTAAATTACTCACCATTGTCTCTTATATGTTATTACTTCATAAATGAATTTTATTTTACGGGCACCAATTTGTAAACACAAAATGGCAACATGTGCTGGAGTTACACACGCGACCATTCATCGTAGAAAAAACAACACAAGATAAACAAATTTTTATTGCATATATAAGGTTTGTGTGCGCACTTGTGATGTGCTTCATTCCAGGTCATCTTATACACGGAGTATAGGATTTTGGGCTGATATTGAAGGCGTGTACAGGGGGGTCGTCTTATACGTGGGGTCGCCTTATACACAGCGATATACGGTACTGCTCAGAGCTGCTCAAACCCTTGCTCACTATGACACAGAACAAAGACAATGCCAGGGTGTAGCATTAATGATCTTTTCAGAGATTTGTGAAAGCACTGTGCCCCTGTGATGTTTAAATGTTGGGTTTGGTGGATGTAATATTGAAGAGTGAAGTATTTGATGTGTAACCTGGTAATTTTTGCTTCATGACCTTGACCTTGATTGCAGCTCCAGATCAAGAACAAGTGTAAGCGTCTGCTGACATCCACGGTTCTGGAGAAACATGAATGCTACCTGTCTTCATTCCCCTTCAAAGTGCGAGAATTGTAAGTCTTGTAGATAGTTATTTCATGAGATACATCCAATTTAGGCCCTATTCTTGTTATGTTTTTGTTTTTTTGTCAAAGAAATATGATTCATCCTTTGTAAGCTAGGTACTGGTGCTTGAGTCATGTTGGTGAAAAGCATTTTGATATGACACATATAGTGGAAGAACATACTTTACCCTTTTACAAGTATCTATACTCTAAGGAACTTTCCTCTAGGGTGTCGGGGGCGGTGGGGTAGCCCTTTGAATGTTGCTGGATTAACACACTTTCCCTGTTTCCAGTGCGGACAAGGAGATCAAGAACAAGGACGGGTCCCTGCTGTCCATGAAGATGCAGTACACCGCCCTCCCTGCCCTCAACCTGGAGACTCTCCTGGAATCAAAGAGAGACAAAGTCACAGAAAGTGAGACCATAATCAATATCTGTACAGGAAGTGTTGCCAGAAACTGGTCCTATAGTCCCAAACAGAACTCAAAATGGTAGAGCAATAACTTTTGAAGAAATTGCTGACATCTCAGTGGTTATATTTGTTACTTAGATCTGCCACTTAACCACTGCAGCTTGATAGTGAAAATATGAATGATTATTCCATGCCCCTTTATTTCTAAGGACACCAGATTCTACATACTGAAACCTATATCTATCAATTAACAGAACAAAAGTTATCCAGACGTTGGTCATCTGAAATCACTTGGCCATCGGAGATTATCACTTAGATTATCACTTTATTGTACAACCTTTGCTTAATGTTAGCATATATCTGTTATTCATACTAAAGTTCCCTGACCTTGACCTCCTGACCTTGCAGCTGCTGGGGTGATGTACATCTGTATCCATGGTGCTGTGAATGTGTTGGTGGCAGACAAGACTGGAGCGTCAGATCCGTACTGTGTCCTCTTCTGTGACAGGCGCAGGGTAAGGCCATTGAGAGATGCATTGAACATATTACCACCATTATATTATACAAATATTTACTCTTGATGAGGTCAGTGTGCAAAATTAAGGACCTGAAGAACCGACCCCTGAGGTGGTCTGACCAGACTGAGGTTGCATATTGACCATATTAAAAACAATGCACAAAAAAAATTTGAAAGTGGAAACAAAAACGAAATGTGCAGTGAACTTTATGATGATGTGGGCAGTGCCTGAGAACCATGACTATTAGTTATTTTAGCCTAATAGAGGTGTAACAAACTGTGTTAATGACACATGTCAGTAAGCCTGTTCTAGCACATTTATAAGCCTGTTCTAGCAAATATTTCTTACACGTTCCTCTCCTTTCTGCTGATTGTGCAGTTCTCCTATTCCTATGCTCCTGTGTGTGACACTAAAACAACCAGACACAGTGTTATTGAGTCACATTTTGAAGTGTTTATCTCAAAATTGAACATGTGCTATTGATGTGAAGTCCTTACGTTGCCTTTAAAGACGTTATCAATGATACTTTGATGACACGTCCTGTGTTTGTTCAGGTGCTGACCACACCCTACATTCCACACACTCGGAACCCACGCTGGGAATCTTCCGTGGAGTTTTTTGTGTCGGACTACACCAAGGTTTGTATAATGTCACCACTTATATATTAAAATATAATTCAATTTTGTGTATGTTCATTGTAACTCCAAGAAGCTGAGGCAGAATGGGTCAATTTCTGTAATTTAATTTCCTAATGAATTAAAACAAATGTGTTGCACCATAGAGACGGACTGAATTTACCGTAATGGAACGTTGGGGAATCCCAATATAAGTTCAGGGATTCCCCTGCCTCCTTCTTCCTGGGCCAAAATGTACAGCTGGTCTGGATGAACCTTAGTATCTAAAATCATTTTTGTGCCTTAACATCCTTGACAAGAGAGGGTCTGTTTGAAGTAAACAGTCTGCTTTACCTTCAAATACGTCATTCATTTTGTTAAACTTTGCGATTCTAAACGATAAACGAACAAAGCATCATAGGTTTCAGGTCAGAAATATTGTTAATTGTGATAGTGATCCAGATGACTGACAACATGCCTTTAATATGAAATGTGGGAAGGATAAAGCTATTGTCTGCAGTGTTTATGACCTTTCTTATAACGCAGGGGCAGCTAATCTTAGTCCATACTGTAGAAGAGAGTTGTTTGCCTTTGTATATGACTTGCCTGACAGGCTTTATGTGTTTGACTGGCAAATGACTTGGGAGTCATACCCATTTATGTCAATGAATTAAGCAGTCACCTGATTCATGTTACACCACAAACTGTAATCCTAAGCCAGAAATGTTTATCTATAGCATAATGTGTACCTGTTTTGATTTATGTGATTGTTTGTTGTTAAACTATTTTTGAGAACATGTCCTTTTGTCGTGAAATTTAATTGTAAGGTTTGACTGTGTATTATTTGGGTTCACTGAGGTATGAATCAGAAAACCGACATGCAAACTTTTGTAAAAATCCGAAACAAATACAGAGTCAGTCCTTAAGTTAAAATATTAAATGTGTACAGTAAAACGCTACCATGGACATTAACAAAGTTTCACTGTAGTAAAACAGGAATATCAAACAAAATGTATGTTTTTATCATGTTAATAGTTAATGGTGTCATAGAAATTACGCTCCTTTTTTTTCAGAGTTCTTTGTCATTTTTTGTGTTTGACTGGGACGGAACAAACGTCATTGATGATGATTTCCTGGGTTCAACTCATCTGCAGCTGTCCACGGTAATGTGAAAAAGGAAAACATTATTTTATATCTGCAATTATATTTATGTCAATTCCATTGGTTGATGTTTCTCTTTTAGCAGTGAATGATTAAATATAAATTCAATGCAAGGTTTTGATAGTGTTATGCTCATTAAAGTGCTGTAACTGCCGTTCTATATATACTCTGAATAAGTTTTTATTTTGTATTAAAAATAACTGTGGACTAAAATGTGAGAGTACTTAAAAGATTATTTTGTAAAGGAATAGTTTCCTAAATATACATGCTTATCATGGAGGTTACCAAAATGGAGATCTGGTGGTCCAGTGGACCCATTACCTACACAAAGGCCCAGCATCAGATATATGGGGCCAGGATAACATTTTAGTCAGAAATAGGGGGGACATTTGTTGTTTGTTTATTTTGGGGGGGTGTTCGGGGTCGGGGTGTGGTGAGGGGGGTGGTTGGCCTGGCGGCTCTGGACCTGAAACTCTTTCGAGGACCATCATTCTGATGTGACCAGCTGGTTATCCAGTTCCAGGTGGGATGATAGTGTTTAAACAATTATGATGATGTCCCGCTATTGTTGTGGCAGTTGATTCTGAGCCGGGACTTCTCTGGCCATTTTGGATGTGCATTTTATGCCAGTAAAACTGATGGAAGTAGAATCTACTTCTGGAAACAACAGATTCTCATGCTTTCATGATTACGGAAAGTTTGATAAAGCTAGAAGTCAGTTGCCTTATTAGTCTGGTTCACTCACTCACTCTGGTTCCTTCCTCTACACAGGAGGAAACATGTATTGTGAAGAAGACTCTGACGCTGGGCTACAACAAGCCGTCCGAGGGATATGTTGTTGACAAGTCCTGTGGAATGATCACTGTCTCAGTGGTCTTCCGACCTGTCTCATCGGTGGCAAAGTCAGGTAGGTAGTCCCATGTCACATCCTTACCATGTCAAAAGTTTATTGAAAAGAAGGTGATGAAATGCTGTTGTGCTTGTTCCTTCAATAGTATGTGCTGTTTAGAAATGCTGTTGTGCTTGTTCCTTCAATAATATGTGCTGTTTAGAAATGCTGTTGTGCTTGTTCCTTCAATAATATGTGCTGTTTAGAAATGCTGTTGTGCTTGTTCCTTCAATAGTATGTGCTGTTTAGAAATGCTGTTGTGCTTGTTCCTTCAATAGTATGCGCTGTTTAGAAATACTGTTGTGCTTGTTCCTTCAATAGTATGTGCTGTTTAGAAATACTGTTGTGCTTGTTCCTTCAATAGTATGTGCTGTTTAGAAATACTGTTGTGCTTGTTACTTCAATAATATGTGCTGTTTAGAAATACTGTTGTGCTTGTTCCTTCAATAGTTTGTGCTGTTTTAGTTTTGTAGAGGTAAGGAACTCATTTCCCAAACAAAATACCATTCATCTAGAGCACAACAATTAGCTGTGCAGAGTGGGGTCCCTTGTGCATGCCAGAATCCTGTGATCTTAGGTTTGAATCCCAGATACACCCTGATTAAGATTGTAGATTTGTCAGCACCATACTCATCTCTAAGGGTTTCATCATAGTGGTCAATGTCTAAGATCTACATCACTTTGGGATTTCCATCTATTACTGAAATTCTTTTCAAAGCAGCATTGAACACAACTTATTTGGATTTCAAACATTTCCATCAGCATGTGTATTATATATTGTTTTTTCTGTAAGCATTAACATTTCCAGAACAGTTCCTGTCTTATCCATTTAACATTTTGTATTTGCTGAGTGTCCAGTTACAGTCTCAATAGCTGTTCAGGAAGTTGAATGAAACCAATGGATATTTCAGAGAAGTTTCGGCAGCTGACTGAGAGCATCAACAATACAGACTTCCTGTACAATGAAGACATGGTGTCCCCTGCATCTGTGGTGAGTAGACATGAAGCTAGATCCACAGTTGTATATCTGTCTCTGCTGCTAGACATCATATCAAATCTGCTGTCTCTTACATTCTTTAATATGTGTAGACAAGCCAGAATGTCTGTTTCAGTTCGCCACCATATTTAGAGTTATCCCCCCTGCCTTCACATGATGCATACTTTCAAGCTTCTTAAAAGTTCATTTATTTTAATTTTTTCATTACATGTTAAATTTTGTTAAGTTAATTCATCATGTTCACCTTTATCATAGCCAATGATGAATATTTGTCTCTTGTATAAACCTTTATAGCTCCTGGCACTAATGAATTATGGAAGCAATTGCCATTGGACACCTTAGGACATAGGACTTCTATAAGGAACAACTGTCTTTGTCATTTCTCTTTGTTTTTAATAACATTCGTCAATGGCCTAATATAATTAATTATGCAATTGAAATGTTGGTCACATTTATTGAGTACGGATTTGAATCACTTGACAAAGATTCTACCGTAGATGCTCTAGGTCAGAAGGATGTATTTTTTTTGTTTTCGTACATGTTTTTGTGCCTAATAAATAAAGAGATATGTAAGTGTTCTTAGATGTTTGGATAAAAGATAATTTGTGCTCTTAACAGAAATGGAAACAATAATGTTGTTCCAGCTTTTCTAGTAAAGGGCCCATGTAATTGATGTTTGTGTGTTTTGTTTTAGCTACAGGTAAGATGATAGTATCACTGTCATTCCCAGCTAAGTATCATCTTCATCATTATCTTGCAGCCATTCATAGTCTTGTATGTCTATTGTGCTTCTAGATGTAGAATCTCCCCTAGCTGTAGGTGTATCATAGAAGGAGTTAAAAAATGTAAAGACTTCTTTATGAAATATTTTGACTGTCTTTATGTTTTGAAACTTATTGCATAATACAATATTCACTGCTTTCTTAAATTAATTATTACAAGGTTATATTTGACATATCGGCTATTGTATAATATGCTGACTAAGTAGTTTTGAGTTCAATGGCCTTGAAATGTTACAAGGAAATATCGGATAATGTGTTACAATGAGTTTCTTTTCAATAATTAAAGACTTTTTGTATGTTTTTTTAAATGAATGAATTATTCACTCAAAGCCTGCTTTACACAAACATACAAAATTAACTTTAGTTAATTGTATGCCTAATTACCACAAAAGTTATTTCTTGTTATTCCTTTCTTTTTAGTATGTTTCAGTTGGTAATATATTTCATATTCTTGCAAAATTATTTGATTTCTTTGTACGTTTTAAAAGTTTCACTTGTGTAATAAACAAGTCACTCTGTTTTTATGGAAGAAACTCTCCTATTGCTCCGGTCTAACTCGGCATGCACTAATACTGATACCGGCATGTATATATGTTATCCAATATTTATACTCTGAGCTTTAACTTGAATTGAACATAAGAAAGATTTCTTTATATATATACTAACATAGTTCAGTAGATGTTTGATACAGTGTTTCTCTAGATAACTGATACATTGTATTTGCTTTCAGAAATATAAGTATTCAAACGAGACATGAATGAACAATATTTCTTGATTTTTGTCTGAAATTAAAACAAGTTTAGGAAGTTCTGTACAAAAAAGGAAATAAAAACCTTCTTGATGACATAAAGCTAAATATTTTGGTGTAAGAATATTTATTGCCCTTGTTTGCCAAGTGGCCACTCCTGATATCTGTAGAGTATGTGTTCATAAGACCTACTGGGGGCACAGGTGGTCCTGTGGGGAGTTGCATCCCTTAGGCATGCCAGGAACCTATGATCATGGGTTTTAATCACAGAATGACCCTTATAATGTTTTTCAAGTTGTAAGCCTCATACTGTTATTTATGGTATTTACTGGGGTAATAAGCATCTAAGACCATCGCTTCTCACTGACATACTGTGACATAACTAAAACAGTGTTCAAAGCCGCTTGAAACCAAATACACTCACTCACTCACTCATCAGACCTACTAATGTTGCATTATGTGTTAAGGGCTGTTCTACAGTAATCCGTTTGGGCCTCACTATTTCTTGGTTTACAGATCCGGAAACCCTAAAATTTGGAAAATAATATTTAGGTTCATGCTACCCTGTTAAATGGAAAATAAGAATATAATAATTACAATTGGGTTTTTTTATGAGGTGATGGTGTGTCATCATACACCAACACTGCAGCATTGCTCATGATATCAACCACTGGTTTGTCTGGTCCAGATTGAACCATTGAAAGGCTGTCATGCAGCTGTAATATTGCTGAATGCAGTGTATAGCACAATTCACTGTTATTGATAAGAACAAGCTGTTTGTCGAACTATATTCTATCCATACAACAGAATGTTAGTCAGCACCGCCTCCTTGGTCTAGTCTTAGAGCGTCCGCCTGGAGAGCGGAAGGTCCGGGGTTGGATTTCCGGCCGCGTCATAGCAAAAGACGTTAAAAGATGGTACTTGTTGTTACCCAGTCTATCGCTCGGCATTAAAGGGCTAAAACAAGGACTGGTCGGCTCGGAGTCAGTATACTGTGTCTGAGTGGGGTATCCATGTTAAACTATATCCATGATATCTCAGTGAGCTAGCACTATAAATTGGCATCTGTCCGGACTAGTATAAGCAGCCACACACACATGTGCATACACGTCGCTATATAAGTGCAATAATCTTGGACACGATGTTAAACCCAATTTCACCTCACCTCACCAATGTTAGTCAGCTAGTACTAGCATATTTTAAAAGTACAGTATTCCATGATTTGGAGCAGGTTGCTTAAAATGTTTAATGTGGTAATGTTGTAATACCAGCCCTCTTCTGCATGAGAATATGTGAGCAAATGATGAATCATATAACAATAGCCTAATTTGCCGGTCTATATTTATTGCTATCACTGTTTATACCCCATGAAGATCCAGGTTAATATTGGTCCTTCAGCAGTCTATACTTGTCGTAAAAGGATCGGGTAGTTACGCTCCCAGACTTGGTTGATTGCATGTCATCATGTCCCAGTTGTGTAGACTGATGCTCATGATGTATGTCACTGGATCTTCTGGTCCAGACTTGCTTGATAGCATGTCACCCTACCCTGACAACATGGATTGATGCTTACAATTTCAACCACAGGATTGTCCGGTCCAGACTAGATTATTTAGAGACTGCTTTCGTATAGCTGGAATATTGCTGAGTACAGCGTTAAACAAACAAATTTTATCAAATGATACAAAGATCATGTGTCATCTATGAATCAACAGGACTTTTTGTGAGGTCCCTCAAGCATGAACATGTCTATGCATCAGTTTCTGTCACTTCATGTATTGCACGGCAAAGAAACTCTCAGTTATGGTAGATATTGAGTAATTTGGTTTGTTATGTGTACTTTCTGTTTCCTGTAAGAATGTTTTATCATATTTGTCTTTGAACATAAGGAACATTTTTCATATATATCTTCAAACATTGCAGGTCACAAATCTATCTATCTATCTATCTATCTATCTATCTATCTATCTATCTATCCATTCATCCATCCATCCATCCATCCATCCATCCATTCATCCATCCATCCATCCATCCATCCATCCATCCATCCATCTGAGCTCCACTAACTTTGTTCATGGCCAGCCGCTTGGGTTACCCACAGTGGCCCTGGCTGTATCAGTATCTGTTCACACTCCAATGAATCACCGACTGTCAGATGTAGTCTAACTGCTCCCAACTCTACTCCCTCTCGCCCGCTCTGACTGTGAGCGTAGTCACATGCTTCATCTGTTCCTCACATTCACAACTGTAATCACCCACATCCACCCATGTCCTTAATCAACCATTTTTCATATCATATACTATATACATAACAGTGTTTGGTCTTATATGATACCATTTCCTTGTGTTTTTTGTTTCTTTTGTAGATCTTGAATTTGTAAGAATATATTTTACTCTATGGATATGGTATCATGAATAAATATACATATACATTGAAAACAAAGTCTTGGATCAGCAGTGTACAAATTCATAAAATATGAGAAATTTGTTTTGAAGTTGTAATCATATTATTTTTGTCAAGATGGTCATCGTCTGATCGAAGACTGTTGTGTTTAGTGTTATGAACTAGACTTCAGTTTTAGATCGACCTCAGTGTGTTTTCTCCATATTTCTCTTAACTAATACATGTTCTCTTCCAGATTAGAAGACTTAACATGCCCTATGATTTCTTAATAAGTAGTTGTTGATCTTTCTGTTTTACTGAATTCTTTATCCCAGAACATGGCATATCTCCGCCTACCTAAACGAGAAGATGACCAGGTACAATATCCGCCATTTTGTTGTCGTCTGCTAGTCTCTGGCTTCTAGTCACTTGCATGATTGTACTGCCTTCGTTAGGTAGTGGCGGCTCAAGGGTCAAGCATACAACTAACACTGTACATGCACCTAGACACAACCAATTATATACTGGATCAATAGATTTCCCCAAACAGTCAATTAAATGTTTACCATTAATCCTCGATCAAGAGCTAATATATTATCTTTCCAGTTTTGGGATGAAGAAGGAGCCTGCATTATAAAATATCAATATATTTTCAGGACAAAAAACTAATTATGGAAGTTTGGCCCTGGGCAACCTAATGTAAAATTCCCTTACCTTACTTGATTCAAACAACATTTGCAATTAAGAATACTTAAAAAAGCGATGATATGAAAATCTTACAATTCATTTTTGTGACCTTATCATTGGCATTGTGGGGCCTGGCCTCTGTATTGTCCTATCTCCAATTGATACTTATTCTCTTTTTGAGGATTAATGGTACTAACGGTATGGAAACTTCAATACTGAAGTTAAAATTTTCACACTACATGGCATATATGTTTGTTTTTTTCAATCTGCTATTAATGCTACTTGATACATGAGCTCACTTTGACCCTTTGGACAACTGTAACAACTAATCTTGATGACATGTATGGCTAACACATAACATATGTCTATGGGATTGGGCCTTGTAATAGATATAGTTTTACTTGGGGGTCTTGTTCAAATTGAAATGAAGCAAAAATAAGTAATTTGATTTAATTTCTGTTGTGCCACCACTTTAAGATGAAGTTTCAGATACATTGGAAAGCACCGACTACGTGCTAACTCAAGGATGTGGTTAACATAGCATCCATAGCAGGACTACACAATATTCATTTGTTCTTAAAAAATCAAGCAAACATAATTACAAGTTTTGAATTGTCGTACACAGCACATTTCTGTGACTTGAATTCAATGTAAATAATAAAACTTAATTGTCTTACACCACAGCTACAATCAGACAAAATAACTTTCCATTTTGCATTTTAGCTTCATCATTCTTTTGACAAGACCCATTACATGTAGCTGTAGAAGAATCTAACATGAACTTACATTACCGACGCCAAGAAGATCCCTACTTTTTGCTTCGATCAATATTATTGATGAATGGACCGAATAACATCTATGTGAAATGAAAAGAGTTCATTCATCAATGTTCATGAAAAACGGTATATACTGAGTCGTATTACTGACCTAGTAGTCCCATGTATCTGTATTACCTATTATGAGTCCAGTATGTTATACCACCAGTTGGGGTGAGATACGAACAGATAATCCAGTCAGGGTAACTGTAATCACTGATGCTATTGCTGACTGACCCAGTAGTCCCATGTATCTGTATTACCTATTATGAGTCCAGCATGTTATACCACCAGTTGGGGTGAGATACGGACAGATAATCCAGTCAGGGTAACTGTAATCATTGGTGCTAGTGCTGACTGACCCAGTAGTCCCATGTATCTGTATTACCTATTATGAGTCCAGCATGTTATACCACCAGTTGGGGTGAGATACGGACAGATAATCCAGTCAGGGTAACTGTAATCATTGGTGCTAGTGCTGACTGACCCAGTAGGCCCATGTATCTGTATATCGTAGATGGAAGTAAAATATATCATTCTTTATGGTTCCCAAGTCACATTTTATTGGCTCTCCTTTCTCCTTGTAAACTGAATGAATTTCTTTCTCTCTGAGTCATCATGTCTGAGAGACTTCATGCTGAGTGGGGTGTTTTTGTTTCTGGGACCAGGTGTATAGTTTGTGCCAAGACTTTCTCTTTTGTAAGAGTATAGGATCTCTATCTGACATCTTTCTGAGGAAATAGATCTCTGTTTCCATCTATCACTATCTCACTTCCTTCCAGAGTGTTTGTCCGTGTCTAGAGAGGAGGTTCTTTCTTTCCTTTATTTGACATGACACTGTATAGAACTTCCCAATTAACACTGTCCCAGAATAGTGCAGTACTCCATGTAGACCATGCTCCTCCATATATTCTGTACTCGACACTGTCACCCTCGAGCTACCATGTATTCCTTTCATTAAAAAGACACCAGTGGTCAAAGGTGCTGTGATTCCCTATGCTGGAACCACTGGTTTGGGTGTTTGAATCCCAAATTCTCCCCGCTTGTGATCTCCTCCTTGCCTTGTCAGTGCCAAACCCACCCTAGTTGGTTTCACCATTTCAACATTTCAACATCCTCTCTTGTTAATCTGACATGCTGAGCTATGATTGAAATACTCACAAAGAAACATTCAGTTCCAATTGAAATGGTTTCCATGAGTGCCAACACCAAAAATCAGAATTTGTGTATTATCAATTGTCAGGGTATGGTTTTTGCTTGAGTCATCATAGCCTTGACTAATGTACTACTTGAGGTGTCAGGGACATCACACAGAAAATATTCAATTCATTTACATTGTATTATTTTTTAAATCTTGTGGGAAAAAGTTATGAATTCTATTTCTTGTTTTTGACATAATGATAAAAAAAATAATTCTCTCTACAGTCATGGAAAGCATGTTGTTATTTGTTCATGCCCTGTACAACCCAACATTTGAAGAGGGGAAATATGAGAGAATTCTGGATATTGTGTACAATAAATAAATATCTATTACCTTTTGTTTTTTTAAATAAAAAATGAAGTTTAGCTGGAAAGATGATATTTTAGAATTCCAAATAATGACCCGAACTCAGTTGCCTATGGGGTTTCCAGGGCAGGATAGATTGCTCAGCTACTTACATGTTACTGTGATAAGCTGTAATATTGCTCACTGTAGTTTCAAACAATATTATTGCTTATACCAACTCTGATCCCCTCCAACCTCTGATGTCAGGGGTGACTTAAGCCTACCTAAGGCCTGCTTGTGGCTAATGTCAAATGCAGTAATACTCAAGAGTTATGTCCCTTTATATTTGTGCCGTCTGCTCCTGTCTCATATTTCGAACTTGACGTAAAAAAAACCCTTCCTTGGATCTATGTTGTTAACCTGAGTGCTGTGTGAAATAAAGCAACTCTGTGAAATCAGAGCGGAGTAATAGCCTCAAGCTTTTTTAAGTCACTCTCACACATTCATGTCATACTCCCATTCGTGCATTTACATCTTTCATTCACAAAATGCCATTTTCATCCTGGCATTAATAATTCGTATTCATAAAGTCTGTCACCTATACTTCACTGATGTTGCATGGGTAATTAATGTACATGTGATTTTATTTTGTAGCTGTTTAGCGTATGTATTGTTGCATGATTTGTATTAAGTTTATCATTCAGATGTTGCCTGATGTTATTTTAATCCCAACAGGAAAAAATGTGAATAGCGTAAAGTGATGTTGTTTTCATTGATTAAGGCTGTTCAGTGACAGTTTATTTGGTTTTATGTACATGCATTTTTATTCAGATCGACTAGAAATGTGCTCATTCATATTTTGGTTGCAGGCATTTTTAGATTTCTGTGATGCATTTTCAGATAATTTTTAGTCTTTAGTAGTTACAGATCATACTGCTTTAATGAAAAGAAAAGTGTTGCAGTGGCATTAGAAATCAAGACACCTGAAGATGTTCTGTAATAATTGTGGTCAATGATGTTGTTTTGTGATAGGCTGCCAGAGCTTCAACAAGTGCTTCGGCTTACATTGAGGAATACCTAGAAGGTATGTTGTCATGGAAACACTAAAAAAACAATTTTTTCAAGATATAATTTATTTAAAATATTTTTTGTTTTGAAAACATGAAGTACCCTTTTGATCTGGACAGTATCATTTACAGAGCAATGTCCGGATTATCAAATCTCTTCATAAGAAAAAAAGAAATGTTATTTCCTTTATATATATGTAGATGTTTTGAACTGTAATTGTCTGAAAGCAGGTTTTTTTTGATTGGGTTATAGTGTATTTGCTGCTAGTAAAGGGAACAGTAATTTTATTTGACTTTACAATAAATCTACTTTAAATCTTTTAAGTCCTCATGTGTCTTCCGAGTTAGAATAGGTACCTGCTAGCATATGCTTGTCATAAGAGACAACCAGGTTGGTGAGGTGGTCAGGGTTGGTGACTTGGTTGATTGTGGGAGACGTGTGATGATGCCCACTCTATCAACCACTGGTTGTTCTAGCCCAGACTCGGTTGTCAACAGGTTGCTGGAATATTGGCTGGAATATTGCTGAAAGTGGTATTAGACATCATTCTGGAAGGGTTTACTCAGTGAAGCATTGTGTTTGGATCAAGTATAGTGGTGGTTAGAGACATTTATAATCCTGATAAAGATTCCAGTGTGATCTCCTTGTGTTTGTTTCAGGGAAGACAATTGTAGAGCTGACGCTTCTACAGGCCAAGGATCTGGTTGCTATGGACAGAAATGGTATGTCTCAGTTGACAACGACTTATAACTATGACAGTGTGTAGGACATGGTTCATTCTACCTTGGCAAATGGCTAGGGAATGGTTTTGGTATATGGTAAAATAAAGTGAATATAAATTACTCTAAATTACGGAGGATGGCATTTAAGGGGTGAATTCATCTCTCAAAAGTCTTGTGCTTGCAAATCCCTATGTGGATATGACCAGCCTGAGATTTTAGCCACTAGTCCAAAGGCTGAGTCAGGTAAAATTCTGTTCGGTCAAGTAAACTCAGCTATTTATAGTCCATATAATAACACTAAAATCTATATAAAATGATGTTAAGAGCCATATTCTGTCTGGTAGACTCATAGGTTTTTGGCTCAGACAATAATGTATGACATGTGGTGCCTATAAAATAGAGGCCATAAAATTTCCGAGTCCCGTGATGGGATTCGAACCACAGACCTTCTGATCAGAGGTCGGACGCCTTGTCCACATGACCAAAGAGGTTAACCCCATCAGCAAGCTGACAAGGTAAGGATGTCATCTGTGGGAAGACTCCACGCCCTGCTACATCTGCATCCCACAAATGGCATTTCAGGCCCAGGTGGCGATGGTTCTTCAGCTTACTGGACAGAGTTACTCCCCCTTGGCCTACCAGAACCAGTTTTATCATTCTATTTCCATGCTTTTTGCCTTCACCAAAACCAAAAGTGATAAACGCCTACTGCCTGTATGATTTCGAAATTACCAACACTACACAGCTTACTGATCATGAAGTTGTTTATGCAAATTTAAGGGTTGGGCTAGGGCTCGCAGATGGGCCTATATTCTAGACTCTACGGTAATCTGACAAATCTTGATACAACTAATATGTTGTTCAAAGCAATGTTAAACCCAAATAACTATGGTATGACAACAGTTTTCCTGAAGTACCAAAATATCACTCAATCATAAGAAATTAAGATCTGGACTTAATCAGTGAGCACAGAGGATTAATATATGGGCTGTCTGGAACATCAACAGTGTATTGACCCAGTAATGGCTTGAGGAAGGCGCAGTGGGGTAGCCTAATGGTTAAAGTGCTCGCTCGTCATGTCAGAGACCCAGGTTCTATTCCCCGGAAGGTTACAATGTGTGAAGGTCATTTCTAGTGTCTCTCACTGTGATATTGCTGGAATATTTCTGAAAGCGGCTTAAAACTTGCCAAACTGCCCAATATTAAAGGTATCATAAGGACTAGTAGAAATTTGCCATTTTTAAGGGTTTTGCTATATGTTATCATTAGAAGGACTAGTGGACTAAAAATATTAGTGTCTACCGCTGGTAAAACCATACTTGCTCACTAATCACTGACTCACTGATTAAGGGGATATTTATGTGTTTCTGTTGTAGGTTACAGTGACCCATTCTGTGTTGTGCTGAAGAATGGGAAGAAAGTGTTCACCACAGGTGTGAAGAAGAAGACATTGTTCCCTAAGTGGAACGAGACGGTGACAGTGGAACTCGAGGGAGATGATGCCATGCTTACCATTGTGAGTTGAACAGGAACAGGAGCAGGGAGATTACTGCTGGAGATATTAAATACTTTTGGAACAGAACAACAATGTTTAGTGTTTTAGGAACAGGGGAAGAGGACAAGAATGTTTAGTGTTTTAGGAATAGGGACAAGAATGTTTAGCATTTTAGGACATGTGACCTAAACTATTATTTATTTTACAACTGTACTAAGGGCTGTGTGGCCTGAATTACGAAATGAACTTGATCATAGTGTTTTAGGAACAGGGACAAGAATGTTTCTTTTTTAGGAGCAGGGACAAGAATGTTTAGTGTTTTAGGAACAGGACAGGAATGTTCAGTGTTTTAGGAGCAGGAACAAGAATGTTTAGTGTTTTAGGAACAGGACAGGAATGTTCAGTGTTTTAGGAGCAGGGACAAGAATGTTTAGTGTTTTAGGAACAGGACAGGAATGTTCAGTGTTTTAGGAGCAGGAACAAGAATGTTTCATGTTATAGGAGCAGGGACAAGTGAGTTTAGTGTTTTAGGAACAGGACAGGAATGTTCAGTGTTTTAGGAACAGGGTAGTAGAGTTTAGTGCTATTGTTTTGCGGTAGTTTATGTTGGTCAGTATAACTATAATAAACCTGAGAATATTTTGCATGATATTGTTACAGCCTCATTGTCCAATACCATGTACATTTGCTGTATGTTTCGAAGGAAAGGTGTGTAAATATTATGAAGCAAATGTGGTTTCATTACAGGAAATGTATGACAATGATATGATCGGAAAGGACTTCATGGGCAAGATACCGCTGACTGTAGAGAAACTCAAGGAACTGTCTGTCAAGGTAATATCTGGTGGCTTCTGGC
Organism: Haliotis cracherodii; assembly: GCF_022045235.1. Taxonomy (NCBI): domain Eukaryota; kingdom Metazoa; phylum Mollusca; class Gastropoda; order Lepetellida; family Haliotidae; genus Haliotis; species Haliotis cracherodii. The sequence continues at coordinate 51,751,588 of NW_027266308.1, read as the reverse complement.
TTGTTGAGGCCAGATCATTCCTGCTAAACGTGCAACGTCAGATTTGTTATGTTCTGATTTGAGAATAGAAATGCCTAAATATAGTATTTATTATCAACCTATTATCAGATGATAAGCATTAAGTGAAATTGTAATCCCAACATGGCCTTCACCTAAAACTAGATTTGTCAGAAAAGATCACAGTGATAATCTGTCTTCACACAAGGAGATGAGTACAGAATACAGGAACCAGTCTATGTGGGAAGGGCTTTTAGTCCTGGCCATTTGCTGTATATATGCTGTATATATTCTTATAGCGAACTACGGTTACAGTGAACTAAAATTGGAGTTCCTTTTAGTTCGTATTAACCATAGTTTACTGTATATGTCTGATATTGCACCTAGTGATTTAAGGATATCAAATCAAAGTAGTAATTGCAGCAATAAAGTTCAAGTTTAATGATTACACAATTTCTCATTGTATGTGTATGAAACTGCAATACAATTGTTAATTCACACCTGGATTACATGTACTTTACATGCCACTGTAGATGATGGTATCTTCCTGACAACTCCTTTCTTCGTATGTATTCTCATGGGTTGGATTCTCAACAACTTATTTTCTGTCTGACCACCTCAGGGCACTGCAGACTGGTTCCCTCTACAGAGGACGAAGAGCGGGAAGCTACAGCTGAAATGTCAGGTCACCTGCAAAGATAATATGGTATGTTGTAAGGAGACACCTATTTGCCAGTTGTTTGGTTGGTCTGCATGCTATGTATGTTGTACAGTGTAGTGCTGGAGGGTGGTAGTTTCTGAGGAACAAGTAGGAACATGGTGTACAAGTAGTAGTCTGGACCCTGTTCCTCAACGTGAATGTAGCGCTAGGATGATCGTAACTCCCATACTTTAACATAGCTTTATGACAGTCATGGTGCTGCAGTCACTTTGTGGAACGGAGCCCAAGAGTTGAGATTTCTCTGAGGAGTGGTACCTATTTTGCACTATCCTGAACTATCCTAATCAGTTAGATGCAGGGGTCCGGAAACCGTCATATGCGCCGGACATGTCCTATTGGGAATCTCAAATGTCCGGTTTAAAATATTGCTTACCGGACATTTAAATTTTTCTGTCCGGACATTTTAAAGAGTATTGTCCGGACATTCTTAAATTTTGACCGGACATGATCAACAGTTAGGACTAAGCAATTTCTGTCTGCAATTGTAACACAATGAAAATTATCTACACTGACAAGCTTTGTTTGTTTTGATTGCTTTAAATACATCGTACCTAGAATGATAGTCCAATCGGTCAATCACTGTAATAGGCAATAAACTGAGTTGACACTGACTTAGATGATTCATGTAGAATCACTGTATTTGGAATGAGTTCTTACAAAGTACCAGTGATCACCTTGCCAGGAAATGTGTTCATTTCCATTAAAGATTTCAGATAATGTATTGCCTGTTAAGTTTCATTTTCAAACAATGAACCCTTTTTTTGCTGCTTGAATGTAGATTTTTGATAATGAATATTTTTATCATGTTACACAATCCTTGTTTACAGTTTATGACTTCTGATACACCGTATTCGACGTAATAAACGCCCCACTCTAAAAGGCACTCTCAGCAAATATTTGCTAATTTTTGGGCAAGTGAACAATCCAAATAAGTGCCCCTTCAGATTGATAAATGTACACAAAATGTATTTATTTGTGTATAGTACGCACTCGTGTGTTACACGCACCCTTAATTAAGGGCAATTAATTTTTGGAAAAAGATATCTCTCGTAAATAATACGCACAGACTTCTTATACTATCATTTCAGGCTGGCGTATATATAAACTATGACTGTCATGTTCCATCATCGTAAATAGAAAATCAACAAATCTGTATTTAATTAAGCAGGTTAACCCTTTTGTTCCACTGTCTGAGTGTTCATTGTATATCTGGACTTATGTTTGTAATCTTTTTTATTAATTTTTATTCAAAATTTCATTCAATAATGTTTACATTATAACTTTGGTGAAATGGTGTCCCTATGCTACTTACAACTTTCGTTAACCCCATTCCATTTGTCATGGTTAACTTTCATTGAGAAAACATCTCAAAATGTGAAAAACTATTTCCATTTGTATAGTTTTGATTTAAGTACTACACGTGCTGTCATCAAAGACAGAGAGGTAGCGATATGAGTGGCAAATAATTATGCAAAACAATATGTAAAGTGTCAGTCTGTTCTGATTTGTTTAAAAACGAGAGAAAAGTTTGGTCATGTGATATGCAAATTGGCAGTGCTGTTATGCAAAGTTGTGTCACTTCTGAAAACAATGATTAATTAAAAACTAGATGTACTTTTAAGGATATTTGAAAATGTTTATGAATTATTCTCAGGTAGGTGGTTTTAGTATTTTCATTCACAAAGCTAGATATATCAATTGTTGAACTGGTGACCTGTCATGGCCAGCATCATAGCCGACACAACACGTTTTGACAAAAAATATTTAAGTTAATATTACAAATGAGTCGCTGAAACAAAGAAGTGGTTATAAACTTTAAATCCGTCATCATTATCACTGAAAAATATAGGTAAGTAATATTTGAAAATCACAAACACTAAGCAGATGTTTATAGTCTATTTTTCAACTTTACCTGCTGATTACCGTTACTTCCTGTTTAGAACAGTGGGCGTCGACGATCATTTTTACTCATTGTTACTGTAGAGTTGCGTTTCACTAATATGTAGATATGTAAGTTAATAAGTGCAAGCATGCACATTGTATTATTTGTAAGAGACATATACATCTAAAGGTTTAAAATACTCTGAGCGATTGTTTCTGCGTTCACAAAACCACGAAATTTACGATCTCAATTCTTTTCTTTTTTTCCACCAAAATGATATTCTAATAAGCAACCCTATTTCTAATTTGAGAATGCCCTGGGCATTTATTATGTCGCATTCGGTATGTGCCTGCATGTTAAGTTGTAGTTTTGTTCTAGATATGTGTATTTTATTTACGTTTTTATTGTGCTGCTTCCAAACATGGCTTCTAAACTACTTCATTACCAGCATTTCACTCCCATTTTTTGAACTCATACAAAACACAGAGTAATTACTAGAGGACTAGTGTCTGTGTACTTCCAATTTGAGACAAGTAGAAAATTAAGTGTACTAGTTGTCGTGCAAAATATCACGCTTTAGTTTGTTGTGGCTGAGTCGTATTTTGTACGTCTACCCCAAAGGGTAGTGATGATGTAATTGGGAGGTGTTAGGGCAGTAGTATAGGTGTGTGTGATGATTTGGCAGCCATGTTGTTTTTTGTTGCTGTTTCCCATGATGCCTTGCTTGTTTCCCTGCACAGAAGAACAAAGACACAACCGACTCATTAAAGAATGATGTGTTTGACTCTCCTCCTGAGTCTCCTGTCAAGGTAAAAGTGCTGACTCGGACACTCTTGTGTAGTATTGGTGTTTTGACATTTACCTTGTGTGCTTCTTTTTCATTGGATACTGTTAGTTTATGAATTGATGACTTTGTGTTATAACTTTATTGTTTTATGCTATACTTGTATAACCAATATTATGTTGGTATATTTCCTGAACTCCATAGGCATTCCAGATAAGGATAGGTCACCAGCAACCTATGCTGGTTGTATAAGGTGATGAAATCGATCAGTCGGTGAGACTTGGTAAAGTAGATTGCTTGTCATCATACCATGCTGTGGATGTTGCTCATAGTATTATCAATCACTGGTTTGTCTGGCCCACACTTGATTATTTTCAGACTGATGGAATATGGGTAGAATATTGTTGATGCAATTGTTAAACAACCAACAAACCTGGGCTAAATAAGATGTAGTGAGTGTTTAACTTCTATTTGAATTGCTGTAACATTGGTGATTAGGATAATGTAACCCAAAATATCTTTTGCTTATTTTACGGGAAAAAAATGATTAAATGTTGAAGAGAATGATCATGATATAGCATTGTTTGAAAATGTTTTTTATCCTTACTGCCTGATTATGAAGTAATTGTTGTTGTTGTTTTTTGTTTTTTGTTGTTGTTTTTGTTTGTTTTTTGTTGTTTTTTTGCGGGGGGGGGGGGAGGAGAGAAGGAGAAGGGAGGGAAATGTATGACTTAATTGAAGACGTATTGCCAGTCACAATATGGGTTACCAATTTCATGTTACACTGTCTCATTAAAATGGCACATTGAATTAATATGTTTGATTTTTCTATGTTCAAAGCAATTTGGCATTGTATTTTAACATTTCATTCAATTTAATGATGTAAACAAAAACAATAAATCCTGTTGTCAGTAACTACAAGTCATATACAAAAACGTTACTATAATAGCATGAATTGGGAAGTATATTTATTCCAATTTAGGAATTTTAACTGACATTTGCTTCAGACTTGGGGCCGCATATCGGCATCTAAGTAGGTGTAGATAAATCCTTGAACTGTGTCCCTAATATTGACTACTGTGTCCACAGCCAGTGCTACCAGACATGGTGGTGGATGACACATACCTCAACTCGGTCCACCTCCCCTCCAACACCCTGATGGCCTCCTCTCCACAGCAGGGACCCATCAAACGACTGTCGGCCACAATGCCAGCTGCACAGATACGGAGGTCCAACTCCGACCTAACCAACAGCACTAACAGCAACCGACTGCAGGGGCGCCGTGGGACCCAGAGCTTCAACATGTACCGCAAAGACAGTCTGACATTACAGCCTCCGGGAATGAGGCCGTCTGAGTCGTGAGTGTTCATGGTTGAGGGGGTCTGCTTAAATTGGAATATGGTTTCAGGTATTTAGTATGATGTGGCGAAAATAGGCTATAATTAAGCAGCCCGCTGTAATAATTGTAATGATTAACTGAATACCTGTCATATAGCATGGTTGTGTCAAATGTCAAGGTCACTTTGAAGGTCATTCACTAATACAATGACTTTCACAGCAGAGATTTGATGATGTTTGATATCGAGGTGCATTTTCAAATTCAAGCAGTGTGATATGTTTTTCTATAGTGATTGTGAAGAGGCAGTTTGCAAATTTTCTTAACTTTCATATGTTACTTCAGTTTAATAATAGTCTTATCAAATTGTTTCAATTATTTCAGATTCAGTAGAGATACAAGAATCAAACTTAGAATTTGTAAATCATTTCCTTTATTGTGTTGGAATATTCTCAGTAATTTTTGGTAAAGTATATTATATCATGTATAATTCTTGCGAATATTCTACCTCTATGACATCACTGCCATTAATCCTGTATTTTGACTGTCATCACACTATGAAAGCTTCCGGTTTTCAACAGAAGTCCTCTTTACTGTCAACTATCCATAAACAGTTGTACTGGAAATAGTATCCTACTGTATTTCTATCTACTTCTATTTATAATGAAGAAGACAATGAAATATTATGTCAGTTTACATTACTGCTTACCTTTCCAGCTACATTGAGTTCAATGTTAGTAAGATAGTTAGGACAAGTTTCAAAATCTCTGTGACAGTCATTTTGCTTTTGTGTCATACTGCTATGATTTGACATGTTAGTCATCTGATTTGTTGTGAACCTATGAATACATATAGCTTGGTGCTATGCTGTGTTGAATTCTTGAAAAGTGCTTATATGTTTATGTTTAACAGCATCAACTCTTTAGCTGTGCTACCGAAGTCACCAGGAGACAATGTGTCCCTCAGTAAGTAACATCGTCAGTAATGACAGCATCGCCTCCGCTGAATGCAGATCATGACATGTTGCTTTGTACAGATATATAGTTTGGCAGCATCATGTTACAATATGGCTGCCACAGCTTGGTCACTATGCACATCTTTCACAGGAAAAGCTGATATCACCAACATAGATCTTCATCTTTTTAGGAATAAAGAATTCTTTCTCTTTGAACAAAACAATTTCCCATGGTAGTATTAGCCTAACAACTGTTAACATGAAAACGATTATCATCAAGTCTATATGTGTTTTCTATGATGTGCATAGTTTTCTGATTTCCCTCTTCACCTATCCGATGGCCATGACAATTATCTGCCATCTCTCATCCTATCACAGTTCATTATTTTGCGTGTTTTCCGTTATTTAGCATCGTCAGCTCATGACACCACCCTTGGTAAGCTGTCTTGGACTGTCCACTGTCCTCTGCCTCTAGCTAAATCCTCAGTCTCAGTAAAATCTGATCTTAGTGCTCGCTACCGCTAAACGAAAATCTTAGGATGTCCTGTTATAAGTTAGGTCAGAACGACCTTACATCCTACCAATCACAGCAATGCTTACCAGATAGGGAAAGTGACAATCGGAATGTGTTTTCTGATTATGCAGCCTTGAAAGGTTTTAACATGGGTTATTCCGAATGACAGTTACTGGCTGTATGATTGATTCCGTCAAAATCATCGTCTCTTTCTTGCTTCAATGATATAAACGTTGGAAACAAAGGAGACTTTCCATAGCCAGTGGGAAGTACAGCCATACAATCTTGGTTGTCTATTTGACGTTCTAGAATTTCATTTGTTCATTTTTCGAACTTTGTCAAATTTTTCAAAGTGTAGTCTGGGAAGGAAGTCACTAGTTTGAAACTAATGCCATTAAGTTTGAGAAAGCTGGTTTCTGATTGGCTAATGTAGACGTGTAGTTAGTCTTGTCATTGTTCAGTCACAAAAGGTCGTTCTGACATGACCTGTTATGGGATGTCCTCAGATCTTTATGTTGTGTTAGCAAGCACTTAGATCTGATTCTAATGAGATTATCTAAACTCTTATTGCCAAGCAAGGGTTGTCTCCTTTGACAATTGATATATTTTGTTATAGGCTTAGGAAACATTTTAGACATATTAACCACAATACTTATCATTCTCAGACATTGTTCTACCTTTATGTATTTCATTTTGCTGTTAATTTGACATTATAGCTTTGGTTTCATTTTTTGTATTCTTACATCATCCTCTTTGCACGCTACTATAGATGACCAATTAGTTCTCTGATATATTTTTTTCTGATATTTATATCTATTCAAATATAGTTTTACATTGTGTAATATCAACTTAACATTTTGTTTAATTGTTCATATGATAATTGGAGAAATAAGTCCCCTTTTCAAACAACCCTTGACTGGCAAATGTGTGATAAAGTTAACTAGTGTTTGCTATGTGTTTGTGTGAAGTCTTTGAAGTGTTGTGGCATGGCAATCAAACTACGCTATATCCAAGGTCTATCCCTGAACTATATCATATACAGTCATATCTAAATTCACAATTACGAATTCTTCCATTTTCTGAGCTTTTGTCAACTTCCTTTGAATAATTCACTGGGGCGGAAGAGCCCTGGTGAGCTTTTGTCAAGGCGTGTTGTCCTCTGTTGTAGCATGACTTGTTGTAACACAGACAGTCTGTGATGTAATCCTTGATATCCGATAAGGTATCCAGTCCCCATGATCACAACAGGATATTGGCTAAAAAATGTATGGGCCTCTGCTAACTTATCAGGCAATAGGTTAGCCTGGTGGTTAAAGTGTCCCCTCGTCCTGCTGACGTACTGGGTTCTATTAAGGTCACACAGGCTTGAACAGACCTTAATTTTGAAAGTCAGGACTTGACAAGACCTTAACATGTCTTAAAATACCTTGAAAAGGCATGAATTTGTCACAGTTAGGACTAGTACATTTGTGAGTTTTAGAGTCTGTTCTGTCATGTATCTAAATACATGACATATAAATCAAATATGTCAAAATAAATGAAGATGCATACATCAGTGAAAATAGCTGACTTTTCATGTTATTCCTGGTCTGTTCTGTCATATAAATAAACCAAGTATCACAGGATGATGATTTGGATGCATATTGAATGCAGATCACAGATTTTTCATATTATTTTATATGCATATATACGATTAGCCTTTCAACAAAAATATGTAAACAGAGGGTTAAGATATTTTTATGTCTAATCATAATCACTGTGAGGAGAGGTCCGAGAAATAAGATGAGGGGAAATATCTGGTGAAATGTAGCCAGTGTGTAAACCACATTGGCAGGTGAGCTGCAGAACCTCATCTCTTGCTGTCGAACATATTGTCCTCTCTCTCCATCATTTTCTGTCCTGTCACGTACCATGTATATCTGTAGCCGGTGTAAGGGCATGTGTTGCAGCTGTAAATGTAACCTTGTTGACAATAGTCTGGTTTTGAAATCCATTTGATTAAAATACAGATTAAGTTTGAAATTACTTGTATGTATCAATTCTAATGGGTAAGTAGCAGTGGAAGCATCAGATTACCTGCTATCTGTATGAACAAGACACAGACAGTTATTATATTCAGCAGGATCGGGTGGTCAGATTGCTGACTTGGTTGATGCATGTCATCGTATCCCAATTGCATTGACCAATGCTCGTGATATCAATGACTAGATTGTCTGGCCCAGACTTGATTATTTACAGACCACAATCACATATCTGGAATATTACTGAGTGCAGAGTTAAACAACAAACAAATATTATTTTTATTATGTGAACAGAGATGAGAGGGAGCGTGTAGTGTAGTGGCAGCAGGGGCAGTTGTTAATGGAGGCATGTTAGTAACACCGATTACGGTATGTGAAATATACAGTTGTCACGTAGGCCATGTTGCTAGTGTGTCTGTCATGAAGCTTCTACCTTGCTGTCGCTACCATTGAGTGCTATGATCCCAGAGGGGCGGTCGGGTAGTCTAGTGGTTAAAGCGTTCGCTCGTCATGCCAAAGACCCGGGTTCGATTCCTGACATGGGTACAATGTGTGAAGCCCATTTCTGGTGTCGCCCGCCGTGATATTGCTGGAATATTGCTAAAAGTGGCGTAAAACCATACTCACCCACTCACTCACTATGATCCCAGAGGTGGAGTCCTGTATGGGGCTGGGTTTGCTCAGGTTTACTCAAATTTCACATTTTCTCAAACTGGTTGAAACCAATAAAAATTTCACAGCATACAATATGCATCCCATCCCTCAATTAATAGTTTCTGATGATGACCACCAGCATGTTTTGATGGATAATTAACAAATCTGGATTGGGGTCAGACACACAATGTCAACATGACACAACCTGCCAAACTGGTTGATATAAAATGTGTCAAAGGTCACATAAATTGGTGTTTGACATACATAAATGAATTTCAACTCCATTCAGGGAAAGTCAGTTTGTAGACACGTTAGACAAAACAACTCAGTAGCGCCTGTATGGACATTCTCTTGAATGAGTTGAAAGAGTTGGTAGGAAAATAGCATAATTTTGAATTTATTAATTAATACATTAGAATTTAAGGAATCCCTTGTACTCTTTGCTTTAAGTTAGTTATATTTGGACTTCGATTTATTTATACATTAATGTTTGATATTCTTGGCATTATTTTGTCAATATGTACAAACGATAGTATATACTTAGTGTAGAAATGTGCATGATTCACTCCTATGTATATAAATAATTTCATCACTGTATTAAATAAACAAACACTGACATTGCATCCATTAAACCAGCATGCCATAGTTAGAAGTAGTTACAGTTCTAACTCAAGAGAAGATACACCGAGAGACAGAATCAAACTGGATATTTGTAAAACTTTCACATAATCATAATGAATATGATATATTTGCCGAATATTTGTAGACTTAAGGGACAAGTGATTGTTGTTAGGTGGGGTGCAACAAGAAGTCAAAGCTTTGTTGCTTCAGAGAAAGTAAAGCTGTTAAAACATCTTTGTAATGATTTATCTTTATAAAGATATGAACTAATATACTGAACTTCTAAACTAGCTCCTTCTTGCTGGGCTTTGACTGCTGCCTGTTACAGCTTGTGTCAGGTTCCTGTTGTGAGATTTCTGTTGTGTTTCTTGTTTCCAGACAGTTCTATTTGTGGAGATAAGCTGTACAGTGTCAAGGGGAGGGTGATGCAGGCCCGAGGACTGGACAGGGTGGACGGAGACTTCTACTGCAAAGTCAGGCTGGAACAGTGAGTATAACACTAAACAAACTAACCTTGAAACCTGGAGTACGAGGGTGGGAGAGTTGGGTTTAACACTGCTTTAAACAGTATTCCAGTTATATCTTGCTGTGTCAGCTTCATGTGGGAGGAAAGCCTGAAGTGATGCAGGTCTCAGACGTTTACCACCTTGTCAAACCCGCTGGCATGTTTCTGGCATGTCCAAGGGACACAACTCTGCACAGCTAGTTAGACAGCTGGGCCACCTGTATCCCCTGAAACCCTGGAAGTTCAACACCATGAGTTACACTTCAAAAAGCAAGCCATGACACCCTATTACTTTCTATGTTACTAAACCTCAGCAGTGTTCCAAAATATGATTGATCTTGGCATCTTTTTCGTTTACTCCTGTGTTTGAGTCTGTGACATGACAAGGACCATTTGACTTTCATTCTTAATTTTCATCACTACTTAAAGTGTGGCATTGTGAATTTTCATGACTATTATTGTGCCAGTTTTGCTGGAAAATGCATAAAAGTTTCTATGTTATTTTTAATAGGGATGGTTATTGGAGGTTTAAAGTGTTGCACAATATAATGCGATGCACAAGGCTGTATTGCAATACATATATCGCAATATATTGTATAATTCTAAATTTTGAATTCAGAAGCAATTTGAAACACCAGTGTATGAATTGAAGTTCATAAATTGAACAAAACAAGATGTAGGTAACATTAAACACATGATAAAAATCACTGTTTGAAATCACCCGACATATTGAGCATGATATAATTATATTGTGTACCTCAATTTACTGATATACCGATAATACCTCACACCCTTATTTATTAATATTATGATAGAAATGGTATGGAAATTCAGAAACAGAAGCCACACAGTACTGCACTGTCATGTGACACGCACAGGCAGACAAAGTGTGGTCAGTTTAGTAGTGATGACATTTAGGTAATATAAAAAGTTGATTATATACGTTGATGTAAAAACGCTTCAATATCTAGTGTACATCTCTGTTCTTTTATAATTAATAAATAAATTAGACTAGAAAAATAAACATTAGTCAAAGAAACAAATCCACTTGTGAGATTTAATTGTGACACTAATGTCTCCAGTACTGTGTGCTGATGTTCTAGTGGTCTGTTGTAGCCAAAGCCGCAGTAGTCGCCTCAAGCTGTTCTCCAACACCCGCGTGATCGCCAAGTCCCCCATGATCAGGTCCTCCCACCCAGACATCAACCTGACATTCGAGGTAAGGAACACGCCTATACCAGCAGGGACACCTCGTACTGCCTTTGTCAATATAGCAGGCTGTATCCCTGTGTTACGACGCTTAAGAAACATTTTTAATTTTCTTGTTAATCACAAGAACAACTGTAAAACATCTCACTCACTTACAAAAGACGACTTTATCTTAAAAACAGGTCATCATGCCAGTATTTTCAATGTCTGGGTGACACCACAACCCATGTTATAGCGCGAGTAATTGAGATAATCAAAGCTGTCCGAAAACGTATGATCCGACGCTTCTATGTATGGAACTTCTTTTATGCATTTTTGTCAAGAAATAAACTAAATTAACTTACTCATTCACGAATGTTTGTATTAAAAAAATCATGCAAGCAACATTACCAATCCTTATGCACATACATATATGTGTACTTGATTGGGCTTGACTTACAGGGCATATTCGATTCATTTATCAAAATGTTGGCAGTGGTCTGTCCCAGAAGTTAAAAGACAATCAGTTCTCACTTTCTTACAAACAAGTATAGTTTTATATATAGTATAGTTTGATCTATGAACTTTAAATACACCTGACCCCTTTTTGTCACATGCTGCAGGTTGATCGAGGGCATGGTGTATCTAGTGAGGACCTCCTCATATTTGATGTGAAGCAGTCCAGTAAAGATCATTTGGCAACGAAAGGTTTTCCTCTCAAGGACCTCCTAGCAGGTAAGACATCTGAGTCAAATAAAGGGCATCATCAAGCATTGACTAAAAACTTCCAGAGTAACATAGAAGATAACAATGTTACAAATTTGTATATGGCATCTTTGTGTAATAACGACTAAAGGCTGTTACTGCTGACAAAGAGGTTTGTTGCATAAAGCCCCAACTATGCAACATCATCTGTATTAAACAAGTCTATAAAATGGTGTTTTTCCTTTTTCACAGATAGGTTTCACATTTCTGGCTTATGTCAAACTTAATGTATTTAGGCGATTATCAGCTTGGTGCAATAAAAAGAATAAACTACACACAATGCTAAAAATAGCACAGAAAGCAGGTGCCCCTTCAGATCACTGGCACCTTGAGAGCCTCCATATTTTCTATACTGGAAGTAGATTCATTACAGAAAATACAGGTCATATATGCTACAGACAAAAAATAAGGGACATGATAGTGAAGGTGTCTGTAAAATTAGTTTCAGGCATGTAGATCAATATATGGTGTGTCCACCGTGTTGGACGATACATGCATGACACCCTGGTGGCATACTGTTGATGAACTTGTGTATGGTTGCCCTTGGTATTGCCTTCCATTTTAGCTGAATACTCACCCCAAGTTAGGCCATGTTGTGCCATGTTGGCGGGTGCTGGGTCTCTGGCGTACACTCTCCACCCAATAACATCCCACACAAACTCTATTGGGACATGTCAGGGGACTTGGCGGACCACTCAAAGACGACCTGACTGTCATGCAGTTAAACATTTCTGCTGGTTATTCTAGAAACTGGAACAACGACCGGACGCAAAATGTCGTCAACATACTGCTGGCCAGTCAAATGTCTATTGACAATAACTAATCAGACACCTGTCATGTGTGATACCGCCCCACACCAGGACACTACCACTCCATACTGATCATGGTAAAAAATAGTTGCCCAGGCATACAGCTCGCTGCTATGTTGCGAACTTCTTCTACCATCTGTCAATTGGAGGCAAAACCTTTATTCATCTGTAAACATGACGCCGCCTATGGTTGGCGTTGGGCGCACACCTTTCACAGTACGCCTTGCTTTCTGGCGGGCTGCATATAGGCATTTTTTATGGTAGATGTTGAAATTCGTCTTTCTGTTATTGTATGGAATTCTCTATTGATAACAGGAGCAGATTTGAATTGTTTGCATTGTGCAATTAATGTAATGAGATGATCTTGTCTTGGTGTTGATTTGTTTAAGGCCTGCCACGCCCAGGTCTCATTACAACCCCACCTGTTTGGAGATACTTGTCCCATAGTTGTGAAATTACACTTTTTCATTTGCCAAACAATCGGGCAACTTGGGATATTGACTGGGATATAATTAGTTCCCTGATACTGCATACTTACGTTATGTGTATGAGGATAATATTTTGTCATGTTTGGACTCTTATTTCTTCTGTGTTGTAGACTGTGATGCCAGTGGTGTTGTCACATGGCTCAAGTTGGAGAATGGTATCGATGTCGAGATTTCACTGTCGTCAGGCGCACCCAGTCCAACCCATCAGCGGCGGTCAGCTCGAATCCTCAAATCACTGTCATTTAGAAGAGACAAGTAACCTGCATAACACTGTCTCTAGAGAACTGCAGCATCGACAAGTGCTCACGTCAAGGGTGAAGCTCACATTTCACTTGTAGGATATGTATGGCAGTTGCACCAAACAATGATGTTCTTGGTTTCAATGTGAAATGAATTTAGAAAACATTGATATGAAGTGCCATTTGTAATTATGGTTAATTTTGGCTATTGTTGTGCAATTTGTTGATAAGAAAGAATCATTTTATTCATCTCACTTACTTAAAAATGTAAAAAAAATATTTTTATTGTTTTTAATATGAAATTGTTACCAAAGCACAAAATGATCAAAGATGAAATGTGTTTTTTTGTTTTTTTTTCAGCCATCTTCTTATGAAATATGTAACGTGTATTAATTTTTAATCTTAAACTGTCAAGACGTTTCAAAGTGCATTTGTTGTACTGACCATCTGATACAACAGGGGAGATAATGTCGAACAAATACTTTAGCCAGACTCCATATTCCGATCGGTGTATGATTTCTGCTTTAGCTACACACCAGTCAAGCGTAGAGTTAAACATTCACAATGACCCAGCTGGTTTTCCAATAAGCGGAATTCTTCAAATTGGCTGACAATTGTTCAGTGACTTGTTCGATATGATTTGAGGAAAATGTACATGTCAAGATAATTCCTTATATTTTGGACCTGATATATGTCAAAGTGGCTTTCTGCTCTTGTTTCATTGTAAATATCCTAGGTCATAACAAATTTTACTATCATCCAATGTCAGGTGTTTCTGATTTATGTAATGTTGATGTTGTGAACTTGAGGCTAATAGAAAATATTCTTGGTTCTTGCATTGTTTAACCATTTTTTTCAAATTCTGTAGCCTTAGACCCAATTGGGTTTCTTATTTGGCCTAATAATAGTCATGTAGAATCTCGCATTAATTTTGTTAGCGCAACTGTATTAAGCTAAGTCAGTATTGCTATAGAAAACAATTTTTTGTAATGTACATGTAGACTGCATGTATTACTTATCAACAGAATAGTATGTTGTGTTTGTTATAACTGTATGTAGTATGATGGAATGCATGAGTTCAGTGTTTACATGTTTACATATATGAGAGAGACTGAATAATTCATGAGTATACACAAGTCACCTAGACCTTCAGTACATGGGAGTTGCCATATCATCAGGTTAACCCAACACCCCACATTACAACTACAGGACTTGCAGCACAAGAAAAATCATCTTTGTAGTGCTTACTATAATCTTAAAGGGATACCAAAAATCATTGACAAATTTTCGTTCATTTATTCTATTCTTAAATTTTATATTTTTTTTTGTATTTGATGCCATTCCAAACAGAACTTGCAGAAAGTGATAGATTTACAAAACAACTATATTTATCACTCTGGAATAATAACATAAATCAGACTATTAAAATAAGAAATATAAATTTGTTATTTTGATAGTCTCATTTTTGTTATTATTCAAGTAAAATATATGGCACTTTTGCAATAGAATTACACTGCATTGAAAGGTATCCTTCATATAATTGTCCTAGGGATACCTTTCAATGCTGTATTGCTATTGTGTTATTTTGGGAACAACTAATTGTGTGTAATTGCCAGAGAAGAGGACGTCTGTTGAAAATCTGAAAATTTAGTTAGTGTGGCTGAAGCCAAAATACAGGATTCATGGTAAAGGATGTAATAGAGGTAGAGGAATAGCAAGAATTATTATCCTTGGATAGACATATTGATGAGTCAGCTTATGTTAAGGGTTTTCCACCTGCAGTCAGTCAGACTGCTTTCAATGCAGTGGTGCACCAGGTATTGTGTGACAGGCTGTGTAAATGGTGTGGAGGTGTTTCAAGTGGTTATAAAAGTTCTACAGGATGTATGCTACATATTGTTGAAGTTCATATTGTGTGTCATGTTTGTAAGTTTTGATTTTCCTCAACAGGGTTTAGTCAGATGTGTGTAATGTGTAAAGGTGTTATAATCTTGACCTCTCTTCTAGTGTTGTGTGTATTTCAGTTGGAAGATATGTCAGATTATCCCTGCATGGATCGATGTAGCAGGGGCTGTCTGCATGGTACAGTCCTGGGACGGGGTCCAGTGCAGGTCTTTCATGGCTGAACTTTATTGCTTTAAGCCTCCTTCTTGTCTTACTGGGATTTGGGATACTGCATATTAATAAAAATGGCACCAATTTATTTACAAGACCCTACAAACACAAATAACATTCCATCAGACTGTTTTGTCAAACCTTTACACTGTTAGCAGGAGTTGCAAAAACCTGGCTTACGACCTGGGTTAACTCAGACAGCAGAAGTCATAGAAAAAAAGTTGAAAAATGTCAAAGTTAGGAAGCACATATTTCAAGTTATAAAAAATATTTGCCTCATGCAGTTTATGTAGGCCTATATACCCAGTGTCATGGGGTCCTTACTCCTTATCATACCCTACTGGGAGGAGGTAAAGATCAAGGTGGTCCCGTGTCACTATAGGAGGAGACCTGAAGGACTGCAGAACCCACTTCTAACACTGGATACCAACCACTGTGGTTGTTGTAGTTACAATTGTAGTCACTGTAGTTGTATAGCAATGCAGAGACCAAACATATCATTCCTTGTTCTTTTGTTACGACTTTAAGGGGGCATGGGTGGCCCAGTTGTCTAAGGCGCCATGATTCGCTGTGCAGAGTTGCGTCCCATGGGCACATCAGAAACCTATGATTGTGTGTTCGAAATCCTGGTTCGCCCAGATTTTGTTTCTAGGTTTGTCAGCACCATACCCGTGCTTGTGGGTTTCACCGAAGTTGTAAATGTCTGAGACCTGCATCACTTCGGACTTTCCTCCCACATTAAGTCCCACATTAAGCTGACACGCCGCGATATGACTGGAATACTGTTAAAAGTGGCGTTAAACCCAACTCACTCACCTGCTCACTGTTACACCTATAAAGTGGCCGCTGTCATCACTATGTACAGATGTCAGGGCATACAGAAGATACCTTCTGTGATTTCTTGAAATATTTTTAAACACAGGAAAGATCAACAGTGGTTTGGGGTCCATTACATGACTTTGTAACATATGCCTGTATTATAATGCAAGTTTCAATTTCAGTTTTCATTGTTGTTTTTTAATTCTGTGATTTGCTATGGATCCTTTCATCTTGCCATTCATAATAATCCTCCTCTGCTAGAGTGGATACCAGAAGACAGATACCAGGTGTCCCCAGACGGGTTTGATGTAACTACAACTGGAGCACCAGTAGATCTTGAAATTGGTTAAAGGTGTCCTCAGATGTTTTGTATTCATATTTGTAAGTTCAATTAATTCAAGCTGAACTGAAAATAATTTCATCTATTTCAAAATTGAAACAATTGTGAATCTGTAGTTAGGAGAATATCATAATTTCACATTCATAAGGTTGTGATATCAATCTGAAATTGTATCTACAATCCTTGGGCTTTGTTTCTTGTCTGTATCTATGCAAATTTCTCAGGAATGTATGCTTGATGTTGGCTCCCTGTAATGTAGCGCGACATGAATGTTGTTTTCTGTATAATAACATGCTGTTACTTAATCTTGACTATATTTATTATCTATACGATTATTTTCGGTTACTTTGTGAATAAGGATGTCATGAAATACTTTAACTGGCTGTGTTTTAATTTTGACTATGTTTGTTTTGTTATATTTTGTCTGTTAAACAAAAGGTGCTTCAGGTGTGGGTTTGACTACCAGTATATGAACAATACTTAAATCATAGTGCAGTGTTCCTTGTTCTGACATAACAACCAATCAAGTGCATTGTCCTTATTTCAGTAAGCTCATCACTTAGTACCTTCTTAAATTTGATCAGGTTAAATACTAATTATTTTTTCTTTCCAGTAATTCTATATAATTTTGTTATCATAATGCAGAATATCAATAAACTATTGGTAAATATAACACTCTTCTATTGATGGGGATATTGTGAGTGTTCATGTGGGGACAGAATGTCACTGAATGCTTGGAGATGTTGTCATGCAAATAGTATTGGATACCGCCATGAAAGAACACACATGGTCGAGTTATTAACTTAATAAGAAATATAAGTATGTGCATATTTCCACAATTGCGTCATCTTTTATCCAGTGTACTATTTCTCCATTCTATTATAAGTACCTTAGACTCGTATGTCACAATAACTTCGTTTTGAGGCAGTTCGAATGACATGATGCTAAAAGTGCAATTCAAATTAATACTGTTCTTTCAAGATCGAAACAAGTGGTGATAGGACCAGTACTTGCCTTGCCTTGATATGTACAATCTCAAATACAGGGGAACATTTGGTCATATAAGGACGCCCATCTTTTCCAGCTACAAGTTGTCACACTTCTGATTTCCTAATATATAAAGGGCTCGCTTGTAGTAAAATGCAATTCTAAATGTAGATCTATACTGAACTCGGGTTTCAAAGAGTCATTATAATGGTTGTTGAATTCAAGCTAATGAGGGGCAAAGGGATAGCCTGGTGGTTAAAGCGTTTGCTTGTCACGCCGAAAACCCAAGTTCGATTTCCCACATGGATACTATGCGTAAAAACTTACCCACTCGCTCAAGTCAGTGAGCCAGGAAATTCTTTCCAAGTTAGTCACCAGGTATATTGTCAGATGGGTTCATGGGACTTATCCCAATAGAATGGACATACAATACTCTGGATAACTGAGGATGCCATGACTGTTGTCCTGAATGAAATACTACATTAGTTCAGTGTAATCAAAGCACCTGCATCACAAATTTGAACCAGTTTTCATATCATCTGTTGCTATTCATTCAGGAAATTTGGCAGCACATTTAACATGTTAAACTGTCCAACTGTCAACTGACCAACTCCAAGGGTACTCCTGTGATCTGAAGGGACCACAGCATGTAATTTCTCACAACTATGATAAGACATTTCATCCATACTTCTCGGAGCTCTTCATCTCAATAACATAGCCAAACAACTTGTATCACAGGAAATTAAGGTTGATCATATCTTTCGACTTTGATGCAAGGTATGTGCAGTCAACTTCCATACAAACACCTAGTTGCTTTAAGATCTGCAGCATTCAGTTGACACATTCTTCTGTGATGACTAAGGCATTATCTTTTCATTCCTTGGTTTATGGAGCAACCTACCCAAACCTCAGCAATATGGTACATACAAAATGTCCTTCCCACCACAAATGTTGATAAGTATGACAATGAAAATAATAACAGCTATAAAGAAATGAATAGGGGAAGAGAGGCAACTGTTCGAGTTAATTTTCATCCAAAGAAAAAAAACAAGAATTGGTTTCTTTCACTTGTTTATTTTTATGTCAACCAATGAAGCCAATGTTCTTGAAAAATAAATCTGCCAACCAAATAATACAGAAAAACAAACCTAATAATATTTAGTTGATTGGGACCTAACATTGACCAGCATGTGTGATGATCAAGTGTGTATACTGGGTAGGTGAGGAGTGGTTGCAACTTGGAATGTAACGCTCTTACTCCAATGTCCCCTGTCTTAATGTTCATTTTCCATCTTGCAACTATTTCAGCTATCATATAAAATGTCATTATTAAGGTTTCAAGTTTCTACATTGCGATTGTTCGGCTTTAGACACTATATTCTAGCTAAATAGATTGCTTGTCTTAGTTTTACCGAGATCATTTCACAAATCATGTGACAGTGTTAACAATGTTGAAATTCCTGTTCTATGGCAGACATATATACATAAACTGTTATCTATATTTGTTACCAAATATTACACACCATGAAGGAAACCACTTCGTTTATGGAATATTTGCTGTACCCATGACATGGCAGTGTATGATCAATAGATATTCTAAATAAACTTTTATCTATTTGTTGTTTGTTTTAAAGAATTTTTTAAAATTCATCACTGTGATCATGAGTGAGTTTGATTTTATGCTGTTTCACCAGTTTCTCAGCAATGTGACATCTATCAGTCGGCATCACACATTGTACTTTTGTGGGATTCAAACCTGGTTCTTTTGCATGGGGAAATGCTTCAACCACAAGCTGAGGTGAGGTGAAATGGGGTCTAACGTCGCGTCCAAGATTATTGCACTTATAAAGTGACATGCATGCACGTGGCCGTGTGTGCTGTGTGTACTAGTCCAGACTAATGCTGATTTATAGTGCTAGCCCACTGAAATACCATGCCACAGTTTAACATGAATAGCCCACTCAAACTATGCTGACTCTGGGCCGACCAGTCCTTGTTTTAGCCCCTTAATGACGAGCGCCAGACAAGGTAACAAGAAGTATCTTTTTTAACGTCTTTTGGTAAGAGGCGTCCAGCTATCGAACCCCGGACCTTCTGCTCTCACCCCATCACCCCTGCTATGAGTGTAGTAAACCCCTGCTACAGCACTGTAACTCGCCTGCAATTTAAAATGTCCACAGAGACAGGCATTGTAACTATAATTGTTATTGAAATATTTTCTGCATAAATTCGGAGGAATAACTCCCACTAAAATCTAATGATTTGAACAAGAAATGTGTCATAAGGAGAAACACACATTCCAAAATTTAGCTCCCTCAGTATGGCGTGTTATGAGAACATGAAAAATTGGAACATGTTGAATTTGAGAAGTTTCTGGAAAGTGACACAGTCACTGTTGCTTATTCCTATTTACATTGTAATACTCACACCTCACACACACACATCATATTATATGAAGCATACTCTTTACAAAAAGAAACACAATATGGATATTTTGGCCATAAAAGCAAAATTAGCAGACCAAGAGGAGCAAAATGAAGTGACAAATTTCCCGGATCAAAATGATCACAACCAGGGCATGCAAACCATTAGTTGGGGGAAATGTACGATTCGGGAAAACGCACCCAGTCCATTAACAAAAGGGCCATGGAGCTGCAAGTCCTGCATATAAGTGCATGAATGATATTATGAAAGTGCAGGATATTTTATTGCCTGGCATCTGCATCAATCAAACAGTGACAGTTCAACAGCATGCCAAGATTAACAGATGTGCAAAGAAACTTCATAGGCCGCTTGCAGGCGGAGGAATCCCAATAAGCTGTAGCAAGGGTTTCCAATGTAGCGGCCAGCACCATCACAAAGTTATGGGATTGGTTTCAACAGCATGGGTCAACATGTGATCAGCCAAGGTTCGTGACGACCAAGAATAACCACCACCAACGATTGCTACATCTGACTGCGCCACCTACGTGTAAGAACCACCAGTCACCTCAACCGCATCCCAAATACCCGGACTGTGCAGAATCTCGGACCAGACCATACGATACCATTTAAGAGCAGCAGGTCTATGAGCAAGACGTCCTGTACAACACATTATATTGAGTCGACAACATCGTCAACAACGACTGCATTTGTGTCATCAACACAGGGTGCGGCCTCAACTGCAATGGAGAGATGTCTGGTTCGTTGATGAATCAAGATTTCTCCCCCGTCAAGGGGATGGACGAGCATGGGTCAGATGTCAGGGAGAATGTTACACCGGAAACTGCATACAGGAAGTGGACAAGTTTGGTGGGGGTAGCGTTATGATGTGGGCGGATATCTCTCATCATGGCAGGACAGGTTTGGTCCATATCCAGGGCAATCTTACTGCTCTTACTGACTACAATCTTACGATACATCAACGAAATTCTCCTACCAATTGCAGCCAACGGCAACGGTGTCTTCCAGCAGGACAACGCTTGACCACATACAACATGGATCACAAGAGCCTGTCTACACAACAACAACATTGATGTTCTCCTCTGGCCCTCCAGATCCCCTTATTTGAACCTGATAGAGCACCTGTTGGATGAATTGGATAGATGGATAGACCTGTGCCCCCATTGACGTCAACCACAACCCCAATTGGGCTACCATTCCTCAGGATGTGATTCGCATCTCTTCCATGGTTGGTTGGTTGGTTTGTTTGTTGTTTAAGACCGCACTCAGCAATATTACAGCTATATGACCGCGGTCTGTAAATAATCGATTCTGGACCAGACTATCCAATGATTAATATCATGAGCATCGATTTTTTTTTCCACTTCCATGGGCAGATGTCAGGCTACTTATGATTCCAATGGGGGACATATGCGTTATTGATGGTAGCTGACCTTCACCTTGGAACTTTCCTATGTAACGATAACTGAGATGACTACAATCACCAAGTGTTCTCTCCACAGCATTTTGGCTCAACCTCTTGTCTGGTTCCTCTTATAAAAATGTATTTTCCCACCTCACACAGATCTGGCTTTGTGTTTCTTTTTTTGAAGAGTATATTGACAAAATTAATTTACTGATATCTCAACAACCATTTGTTGAAGTACGAAGCGGTGGGTAATGGCTGACTTAGACCTTAGTTTCAGAGGCCATATGGAACAAAACAAATTTTGTAAATAACTTTTTGTCACTTTTGTAAAGCACATAGACCATCACACTAAAAATTATCTGAACATTTGAAAGTGGCAATTTACCCAACTCACTCACACTCGGACACTTACATGGGATTTGTTACACATAGCCATTGAGGGTTCTTTAGGTACAGGTCATGAGGCCCAAGTTAAAGAAAACTATGTTTATCTACACTTTCTTAAATGTGTTCTGCTCTTTATCATCAAAGTAGTACCGTATTCGACGTAATATGCACCCTGCATTAATAAGCGCCCACGGCGATATTTGCTAATATATTGGCTAGTGAATGATCCCAAACCAGTGACCGATATCGTGAGCAGCTTCCCACACAATGAGGGGCCTGATGAGGGTGTCACAAATCAGACTAGTCAGTACATGTAGTCTGTACATGTTGTGAACCGGCTTTCCGCATCATATTTTGTCAATACAATTGCCAAAAAACCTAAAATCTAAAATGCAAAATCATCTCCATGCCAACTTTTCATTACTGCAACCTGTGTTTTTCAAATACCTCAAACACTGATCGATTGGTTTTGTTGTTTCATTAGATCTAGCTATATGTGGCTTTTATGAGATCTTAGCTCGATTACGATAAACAGTAAAGTTTTAATTTACACTAAGCAGATGTTGATTTACCTTTTTTAAACATTGTTTTTAGCTGTTTTACACTATACAGTATATCCCCATCAGGACGCTCAGCATTAGGGTAGTGACACACAGCCAGGTAATGTCCACCAAGTCACGGAGTCTGACCACCAAATATATACTACTCAAAAGAAGTTAAAGAACAACCGGGTCCTTCATATTACTATAGTTAATGGCATGACAGATTAAAAAAAAGTAACGAAAGAATCAGTGTTCTGTCACTTCTTTTGAGTAGTATATGAAGTCGCCCTTTATCACAACATGCGTAAATAATCACTAGTCTTGGGACATGCTTTGAAATAGTTCTTGTCAGCCTGTAAGGCACTGTTAACACTACAGGCATGAAGTTTGAGTGAGTTCGATTTTATGCCACTTTTAGCAATATTGCAGCAATATCACGGCTGGGGGACACCAGAAATGGGCTTCACACATTGTACCCATGTCGGGAATCGAACCCGGGTCTTCGGCGTGACGAGCGAACACTTCAACCACTAGGATACCCGACCATCCCTGCATAATTTGTTTGTTTGTTTGTTGTTTAACGCCGCACTCAGCAATATTACAGCTATATAACGGCGGTTTGTAAATTATCAAGTCTGGACCAGACAATCCAGTCATTGATATCATGAGCATCGATCCACACAATTGGGATTGATAACACGCATCAACCAAGTCAGCGAGCCTGACCACCCGATCCCATTAGTAGCCTCTTACAAGCAAAGTCACCTTTTAGGGCAAGCATGGGTTGCCTTTTAGGGCAAGCATGGGTTGCTGAAGACCTTTTCTACCCTGGATCTTCACATGCATGAAGTTTGATTTTTACATGTATAACTAACCCTGTATGAAATGTCAGTGTTATGTCAAAGGCAGATGATATTAAGAGCTGGTTAAGGTCACTTTGGAAAGTCATTTATACAATCGTAAGTTGAAGCTTAATGAGTCGTATGCATTAAAGTCATGGTCACCTGCCATGATTACAACTCATAAAAATATTCATACTGTGTTTTGCATGTAGTGATATAGTTTCTTGCCAACACCAGAAGACCAACTTATCATCCCAGCATATGATTATGTAATGTGTCCCACATGCAATTGTTCATGTTGTTTTGAAACAGGAAGTGACCATCAAACCAGATGTGCCTATAACTTCTTTAAATAGATTTAATGCATGGGACTATCTAGTTCTAAGTCCTGCATTCACCATACATTTCCCCCAGCAGGAAGTGACATCACATTAGAAATGCATACAACTTCCTTTTAAGCTAGACAGAGGCATTGGACTAAACTTGTACCACCAAAACCGGATATGGTGTCATTTTACCAGATGTACATTTCCCCTCCCTGTCAATTTCCTTAAGTGAGTACATACAGCAACATAACTGGTACAATCAAAACCTTTTGTGTCAGCTTATGACAGTTATATATCCCTGTATGAATCATTGTTCTGCCACTTAGCAATATATCCCAGCAGTTCCTTCCAGTGCATCTCTAGTCTCCTCTACAGGAACAAACAACAAAAGCATACTTCAGTGAGGATATTTTAAATAACCATGACATACATATCTAACCACAGGAGAATACAACATCTGGTCTCAAACTTGATTATCCATCATTCTCATTTCAAACAATGCCAATTATATCGGTCCATATTTCACATATGGTGGCTACCATTTTCAGTACTTTGTCAAGAGTTCCATTGTGTGCCTGATGGCTGGAGACTGTCAAGATACTTTCTGAGGTATTCTCCTTGCATAACACACAAACACACAATGTCCTAGATGATGGTGACATTATTCATCCCCCGGTCTCTTCTTGTACTCTTGAAGGTTCATCAGAATCCAGGCTGCTGGCGAAATTACGCACAATATCATCACACCACCCAGGCCAACTTTCTCCTGAAATCAAACAAACAAGGGCATGTATTACGCTTTATATAAGCTGTGAGCAAATAGGGTTTTACGTCACCTTTTCAGTGCCCAGTCTACTGCCACTTGACTGGATTTGTCTTGCAGTGTCATTCAGTTGACATAGGTAAACATAGGGACCAAAACTTACTGACCCGTGAAGATCCGGGGTAGAATAGGTCTTCAGCAACCCATGCTTGCCATAAAAGGCGACTATGCTTGTTGTAAGAGGCAACTAATGGGATCAGGTGGTCAGGCTCGCTGACTTGGTTGATGCATGTCATCATATCCCAATTGTTTGGATCAATGCTTGTGATGTCAATCACTGGATTGTCTGGTCCAGACTTGTTTATTTACAGACCTCTGTCAAATAGCTGGAATATTGATGAGTGCAGCGTAAAAAGACAAACCAACCAACCAAAGCTTACTAGACAAATAATCTATTTACTACACACAGACTTTGGATTACTGGCTGATTTTGCATTCTGTTTATATGGAACTACTGCACCAGTATGATGGTGGGAAACATGCAGGAGTGGCTTGCTTCACAAGTTGTACCTATATCATGTATTTGGGAACGGAGGCATAGATTGTAATATCACTTTTCCATGCCGGTTGAAATGCTAGACTTTCCAGGAAAGTTTCTGCCGTCTACTCAATCTTTCAAACAATGAGTGAAAAATGTTTAAGCTGTAGTAAGCAATATTCCAGGTAACTTTTCCTACCCAGAAGTATTCAAGACTTGACCTGACAAACTAATGGTAAACACTATAAATTTTCAGTGGGTTTAGTTTCGCTTCATTATGAAAACAGGAAGAATACCCTGTTCAGGCTTGCATTCAGTTCATCTTGCACTAGTTTTCTACATTGAAGATAGTTCTACCCGGCTAGGAAAAGCACATTGACAACAAACACAAATACAATTACAAACAGTATCCTCCACTTTTGTGTTCAAATTGAGATAATTCAGGATTTGACCATCTTCAAACTTACCCACAAATAACAGTTTTGCTAACAGTGGTGGTGACCATGGTGCAAGTGTTCTACAGAGCAGGGTGAGAGCACACATGCTTTTCCTTAATAATGGATTGGGTATCAATTTAGAAAATACATAACTTCCATGAGTTTGAATGCAACCAGCACAGATTGCCTATTCGAAACATCACTTAAGAAGTCCAATGTGAAAAAATAAAAAATAAAAAGAATGGTTGCGTAATTACGAATCAGATTAATTTCTTTTTCTAGCAAACAAAACTTTAGTGAGTGAATGTTGTTATACTCTGTAGATCACATTCCAGCAAAATCCCTGTGGCCTTGTTTATCAGGAAATGAAGATTAACAGGTTTCAGGTCCTACCTAAATCACATACTATTTGTACAACATAATATCCTAACAACCTGTCAGATTCATCCCTCACCTGGACATTCAGAATATCAAATGTAGAGGAGCATTTGACAAACAATAAATTATAGACTATAATACAACCATCAGGGTATAATGACACATGATTATCAACCAGGTCATAAAATAACCAGATCTTCATAAGTTGCCGCTTTCAACAAGCATTGGGTACTGTACCCCATCCTGTCTCAGGAATCTCCAATGGAAAGCCAGAATCGGTTTGGGTACAGCGTTTCTTGATAGTGGGATATGTGACGTGCTATTTATAGATTAGAACTTCCTTGTAGCGACAACTAAGGTAGTACAGCCTAGGAAGCAGCTTTTGATCATTCAAAATCAACTCGGTCAAACTAGGACATGTATGACACAGGGAAACTGTTTCTGTAACATGGAACATTGTTCAAGCACCGAAATATCAAATAAGAAGTTAAAATTGTACATGTTGTATGAACCAAAGAATGGTTTTAACCTGCAATCATGTACTACTGGACCCTGATAGATTTTTGTCAGTGTGACATGGACTGTAAAAAGGAGTGAGAGAATAGGTTTCCATATCAGTCAAGCAATGTTCCAGCAATGTCACAGGACACAGCCTCATTCATATCAACAGGACAGCCAGGTCACAGAGAGTTGGACTTCCCTGCCCGTACCCCTTTCTGACTAGACACTGCCGTGAGTATGCATTCACTGTGTACAACCATCTCATCTACAATATATTTGCTCCCAGTATTCTTATCATAAGCAGGAAGCAGTAAAATAAAATGCCTCAGATATGCATCTGAGGAACGAGACAGCTGTACAACAGTACCATCCAAGAAGTACAGCCGAAAGTGATTTTGAAGACCTTAAAAACTTATTACTTCAACACTGGTTTACAGGATGCTATATCTTTACACTTGGGATATTAGAAAATATATTCAGGAGGTCTGTTCCCACCCCCATCATGATTATCCAGCATGCTGTCAACAGGCTTACACAACCAGCCAAGGGCATTTGTTGCAGGCTTCTTTGTTAAAACTGTTCTGATTGGTCAATATTTACTGCATATTAAATGAAGGGAAGTACACGATACTGCAAATTTGCACTGATTGGGTAATGTTATGAATGGTATTTGATAAAAATTGTTTTTACATTTCCTTGTTTATGGAGTTTTGCTAACATCTTAAGCATGTTATTTTAATTTAAGACTTAAGTTCTAGCATGTCTAGTGATGGCACATATTGAACCAATAAAACTATCGGGGACTATCAGTAAACAGATAGAGTTCATTAAGTTCACAATCAGTATTGATCAGTGTACTCAAATATCAGTCACACTCTTATCAGCCTTCCGACAGTCTTAAAAAAAATGTTTACTCATAAAAAAACAAATAAGGCCGTAAATCTGTATTACCTAAACCAAGTTAACCATTGTGAGTGAGTGAGTGAGTGAGTGAGTGAGTGAGTGAGTGAGTGGTTTTACGCCAATATTCAAGCAATATCACGACGGGGGACACCAGAAATGGGCTTCACCCATTCGGCGTGATGACCAAATGCTTTAACCACTAGACTACCCGATCGCCCCTCTTTAATTCTGACAATTGTGCATGGTTTAAGATAACAAAACAGTATCACAGAAAATGGAAACAGGGACAAATATTAGCAATCTATGCTGGTCAAATCCTTCAACTGTCTGGTTAGGCTCAATGACAGTGTCATATTAACCCTAGCGACCTGGACCATTGCATCTTCCTGAGGCAAGGGAGTTAACTGACTATAAAAGTCCAGCTTGCACCCTTGCCGAGCTAGGCTGGAAATTCTTGGCTCGATCGTAGCACCACCAGTGGCTATTATGAGTTTTGTCCCTCCTATGTCCCCCCGATTGACCAATCAGATTCAAACGTCTGATATCACTTAACTTCAAACAAAATAGCGGCACCCAGTCAAGACGATCTGATCAATTATCAAGATATATATTGTTAAAAAACAGTTCTTACTTCATTAAGTGTATCAAATCTAGTGAGCACCTTGATTAAAAACATGAACAGATTTGGAAAATTTCTGTTGACGTGGGGGTGGTGGCGCAGATGCTTTGCAAATCCTGAAATTGCCTGAAATCTGCATGACAGTTTACGAACCAGATGTTGATTTTGATTGGACTATGCATAGACTCGTTAGTCCAGCTAAAATATAACTCCATAACTCAAGCCTAGTTTGGAAAGGGTGGAAACTGATCATCTGGTCCATCCTTGATTCTTTCCTGACCGCCATAGTTTAGCTGGAATACTGGAGAGTGAAGTGTTAAACAACAATTGAAACCTACTCATAGTGCTACTACATTCAAAGTACAACTGATAATGCTTAAGCGGATAATGATATTATGATACTCATACTCGTTCAATACACTTGTTGTGGTCTTGAGACACGATAAAGTTATGTATCAGTATTCATATCATGTAATTCATTTGAATGCCTACTGAATAGTGTATTGGCACTGCAGTTACTGAACTAACAACAAACAAAATCTTCCCCATAGCAAACCTATTTCATACCAAAGGGGACCAACAAAAGCCAACAGGAACCTAGACCGGGTGTTTTTACATGCTTTATTGGATAACCATCGTTGGATCTTCTACAGATGACATGGCTATGAAAAGAAGGGGTATGGGTTATTTTTTAACGATACATTGACCTTGAGGCTTTGAAGTGTTTACACATCAACAAAAAATTTCCGCGGTCATATGTTAATACGCGTCAACACGGAATTCTACGTGAACATGTGCACGTTCAACATTTATTCGTACAATAAATAACACGACAAGCTATTGTCGTGGTTGTAGCGGATGTCCTTCAAAGATATCAAAAGGGTCACAGTCCATAGATTATCACAAGTTTATCACACAGGTACAGACACTTACGACCATTGGTACTTTAAATTTGGGTGGGCCCGATATAACGGTGGCTTTCTGCATTACGTTTGCCTTAACATTCGGCACAGCCTTGCTGATAACTCCTCTCAAAACAGCAGACATTTTCTCGAAAAAAGTGTTACACACAGATCTCACGCACCAAACCAACTAGCTTAGAGGCGAATGATTGGCTTAAAACTAATTCCAGAATTGGCGGTTCAAGTAGTTTTTAATGATACTTGATGGCTTTGCCGGCTTTAATTAGGATGACTTGATTCACAAAATTAGTAAAATTATTTTGTAATATGTTAAACTGTCTGTTATATTCTTAAACAGAAAGATGACCGAATGATATTCATCACGCTTGTACAGATATGTTATTTGTTGTAGTACAAGTATCCTATTCCGAATAGATCCGCACATATTATCCACTTTCACACGATATTCAAAAAATAAATATTTAATACAAGCATGAAGAGTGATCATACATATACAGAACATCAACACTGCAGTTAGTTGTGTCGTATGTATACAATGTTTTGTGTTCCTAAGTTGTTTTCTGCGGAGCCCTGTACTTGATGAAAGTGTCATGGCGGATATGTCAAGAAAAGTTGATTTGTGATTGGAATGTGTCTTGATTTCGACACGAATCAGATCTCGATGTGAAAATATAGGTAAGCAATCTGTTTAACCACATTCAGTTGTTGTTATACGCGTTCGGGACGTTAAAGTGTTTATTGTGAGTGACGTTACTAACAATTCTGTTTTTGTATTGACAGTAGAATTTAGACTAAAAACACAACATTTACGTCACCTCGAAATCATATTTTTGTAAATCATTTTCAAGATCAAATTTGCTGGTATGCATGAACAGAAATACAGTTGTAGGAAATAGGAAATGATGAAACACGTCTTATTATTATGAAGAATACGATCCTGGACTGTGTGAAGACAGATGCCTGTCGTTTAAAGTTTAGGAATCTCCAGTCATCATTCAGAAAGGGTCATATTCATGATGTTATAAAAAAGGTCTATGTGTATTTAGTCCGTCGAATGTAATATAATGGGGCCTATTTAATGGTTATTGAGATACGAAGTCGCATACATCATGTATATAGCCTATGTGTTTTTCATCCGAGTAACTCAGCTGATATTGACACATAATATTGACAACTGACCATGCTGACCATGATGTCACATTTGATAAGCCTATAGCGTACACAAATTTATTGGGATTGAAATGAGGATTTGTCAGCAATGGTGAAAAAACGTCATAATAAGTTTTGTTAGGTCCAACATATTTTGAGGTCAGCACTCAGCAATAACAGATCACTGTTTTACTATGTAAACATACTGTTTGTTTCATCATGGCACTAACTTTCTATAGATATCAGCTTAAATGTTTCTGTGGACAATTTGTAGTAACATTTCCCCAGTGAACCACATCACAAAGCAACAATGTTACACAATTAGGTATTAGGTGCCCAAAATGTGCCTTAACCTGTATGCCACAGGGACATGATATGTCACTCCTCTTCAATCCTCACTTTGAAGTTGATTAGAACACAGAATACATCATGCACACACATACACTTCACAGTTTTGAATTCTTCAGGAAATTCTCTGGTCTGTGACATCTGCGGTAATTATTAATGCGAAACAAAATTACTGAAAGCAACCTCTGAACATCCTGAAAAATAGGTTCATCGTAACATGTTAATTACTATTACTTTTGACATTTTACTAACTCACCTGTATACCGTGTATGTTTTTAAATCTAAATATCAAATATTTACTTAAGTCACAAAAATAGCACATTAGTGATTTATCACCAATGATCACCAATAATCATTCTGAAACATCACCAATAACCCTAGAATTGTTTTTAGAAAATATGCAAGCAAGAACTCCAAAGTGAACTTTGTCATCTTAGATAGTGTGTTTACAAAATCACATATGCCGGTTATGAGACGTCTATTACATGTGTGGCTTAGACAGAATTCCCCATCAGTTTGTCATCAAATGACATGTTGTCTTTATCACTAAGAGTAATATTGATGGCCCAGATAGAATTAAGTGAAATAAATAAGATGTGATAATGTTGTGCTCAGGAAATTGTACTTGCTTGAAAATATAACTAACGCAAAATTCAGACTTTACACCATATTGCTTGTTTTATTTTGAGAGATTGATTTGTCTGTTTGTTCCATATATCGGTCAACATGTGTTAGAAAAGTAGAGACATTATAATGTTTTGGTAAATTTGACCGAAATTGTCAAAATCTCCCATTCCATATTTTTTATCTATAAATCAAGATTTTTCAAACTATGAACTAAAATATAGTGAGTTATATCTCTCTATTTTTATGAATATAACAATGTCTTCTTTCTGTTATGTTGTCAAAGACCAATGACATGAAACACAAAGGTATCATGATTTCTGTAATCATGGTAATACAGTACATTTAGTGAAAAGTCTGGTACTCCATTAATAATTTGGCAAAATAAGTCAAATTATGGACCATACTTGTCCAATGTATCCCATGTGTCCCTGTCATCATGGTTATACGGATGGAATATTGCTAATAGTGGTGTTAAACCATACATTCTAATCTTACACCATGTTCATGAAAATACACTAATTTACTTTGGGATTTACCTTGTTTTCCTTGATGTATTTATGAGTGAGTGAGTGAGTATGGTTCTACACCACTTTTAGTAATACTCCAGCAATATCCAGGTGGGGGAACACCAGAAATGGGCTTCACAAATTGTACCCATGTCGGGAATCGAACCCAGGTGTGATGAGTGAACGCTTTAACCACTAGGCTACCCAACCGCCGCGATGTATTTATGAGGTTTGGAGACTAAGGGCAATAAGTTTTGGGGTCCCAGGCTATTAGGTTAGTGGTTCCAAGGTGACCACTGTACCAAATAAAATACAAGGTATATGTGGGGCCTTCCCCATGCTCCTGTAGATTGGGCACTGAGTGGACAAACTTTGACATTGACAGTCTGAACAGAGATTGTATTTCTTATCATGCTTATCAGAACAGAAATACAGTAGAACACGGATATAAAAAACTACAAGGGACCAGAGAAATCAGTTCGTTATATCCGTTGTTCGTTATACACATTTTCACTCGGAAACGTCCGCCATCTTGGATGAGACAAACACACAATACATGTAATTGCAGCATTGACTTGTATTAGCAGTGTATATGTTTAATGTTTGTTACATTACATGTACAGGTAAGATTAACACAATGCAAATTTATCAAGGTTGATCCGTCCCCGCTGATTGTATTGATTCGCCGCTTATTGCATACAGCCAATTGTCAGTGACTTGCTGAGTGAGAATTCTCAGTTCGCTATACACATCACAAATTAGTGATACATGTAGATGGGCTGTATCAGTTCGCTGTATCCGTAGAGAGTTTGTTATACAGTGTTATATACGTAAATTTTATATGATATTATATAGGTGATAAATCGGGGATTTTTTTAACAGTTTGTTGTATCCGTTTGTTCGCTATATCCGTGTTCGTTATATCCATGTTCTACTGTATTGTCATATATACATCGTTCAACAGGGTTAGAAATTGGCACTAGTCTTTTAGTCTTTGCAAAACTGCCCAATAGTTAAGGTATCATAAGGACTAGTAGACATTTGCCATTTTGAAGGGTTTTGCTTTATGTTATTGTTACAAGGTGGTCTAAAACTGTTAGTTTCTTTTGCTGTTCAATTAAAATTGGTTCAATCATGCCATACATCATACTCTATCGCATCCAGTGTTACTAGCAGTGGATATTATTTGTGTCCATTCTAATTACTGGGAGTATACATGGTATAGGGTGCAATATTTTGCATCCAGTTACTGAGTTAAACCATGTGAATATCATAATGTGATGTGCAACCCACATCATCATAAACATGACCAATCTCATGATTGGCATCATGAACCATTGAGCCTTAGCAGTGACAGAAATAGGTATGTGGACTTGGGCTGCAACGAATACACTATGAGGTGAATATAGGGTTACGGACATTAATTCACAAATACAATAACAAGTCAGCAGTGAATGTATTATTTGTAATATTCAGTGAATAACAACATAAACTATTCGACATGGCTTGTTCATTATTACTATATTATACATTTATATGCTGCACTTATCCAGGTACTAGTATCTGCTCAAATGTGACAATGACCAGTGACCACAGTAGTGTCAAATGAAATATTATAAGAGTGTTTTCTTTGATGAAATCTATGTATATAATATGTTCTTATGGATATATTTAGGTACTGGGCATGTAAATGCACATGATTGCATATTCATACATATTCAATTCTAGAGGCCATGAATAACAAATTCAATTCATGAATGGATGGATATGGTTCAATTCACTGAATACGGGAGTGAATCGTAATGGCCCTAATGTGGACATAGTAGTGGCTTCTTTAATCAGTATGATTGATGTCTAGTTGATGGACCTTTGAGGTGGATAAGTCAATCAGGATTCCTTAAGATCAAGCTTGTATTGCAGTTTTCAAGATTATGATTAAAGTCAAAGGGTCCTTCCTATTGCTAATCCTATTCCTGAAAGATTTAAGGTTAGGCTAAAATACTGTTGACAAAAAGCTGAAGGACTCCCTGGGACACACTTTTTCATTTTCTAACACTGCTTACAACTATAACTCATCATTAGTATCAATGAAGCAGTGGGGAAGCATAGCTTCTAAAGTGTCAGCTCTTTATCATGTTTGTTCCGAAGGCATCCTGGGTTTGATTTTCCTCATGGGTACAATGTGTGGAGCCCATTTCTGGTGTCCCCACCATGATATCGTTGGAATTTTGTTTAAAGGGGCGTAAAACTATATTCACTCACTCACTGGTACCAGTTGCTCATAGGTGGTGTAAATAATTTTTTTTAAAGTGGATATCTGAGACTACTTTAAGAAAATATGCTGAATGCAAGCAGGTATGACCAATGATTGCAAAGTAGGCAGCGTTAGAAATTGGCACTAGTCCGGTAGTCCTTGCCAAACTGCCCAATAGTTAAGGTATCATGAGGACTAGTAGAAATTTGCCCTTTTTAAGGGTTTTGCTATATGTCATCAATATAAGGACTAGTGGACTAAAACTGTTAGTTTCTGTCGCTGGTAGGTTGAATCACATAAATTATATCAAATGACCTGACATAAAACTTTAGACATGGTTGTTGGATACTTTTAACTAACAAGTAGGATGGAAAAGTTTTTTGCTCACCATTGGATATAATATACTATATATAATATATATGTACTACTCAAAAGAAGTTAAGGACCACCGATCCTTTCGTATTACTACAGTTAATCTGTCATACTCAACTTCTTTGAAATATACAAAAACTGGACTGTTATATTGAAATCGACTTCAGTCATGTTAAATCATAGAAAAACTTCAAGGCCTTAGGTGTATTCTTAATCAAAACGGAACTAATAAAACGCATCTAAAAACACTATAATCCACCAAATCAAAATTACATAAACACACAAACATCCACCATACTCAGCTCCCTTAGTTCTCCTCCCCTACCCCATCGGCATCTATTCCAAATCTCAAAATTCCCAAATTCTATATAAGCAACCCCTAAAGTCCCTCTTGGGTTGCACACACCACTTTCGCCCCTTTCGGAAACACATTAAATGGCCTGGCCGGGCCCGTGTGCGAAATACGCATCAGTCGGAAAGCGCACGTTAAATCTCCAAAGTAAGTAAGTTTAAATCATGTCTAGTTCTAGTTAGAAGTCAGCGTGTATGTATAGTGTGGTTGAAGCTATAAATTAAAGTCATGTGGTATTGAATGTAACCCAAAGGTTTAAGTATTAAGATTTAAGGGTCTCATATTAAGTTAATATGTTTGTACTGTACCTGAAAATATTGTTTAAAGTTCATTGGTGTCCAGGGATCGTTTTACATGTATAAGTTTGCTCCAAGCTGTTAGCATAGGACCGCCTAAATCCTAAATTTTGTACATTTGGGTTACGTCAATGACTGGAATTTATCCCTTCCAAGCATACATTTTGAAGTGAGAAGACCTTTGAGGCCACAAGACCTCCCTTAAATGGTGGTATAGTGTACTGTGTTCTATACTGTTGAGGATAATTATTTAGTGTTTGTGTGTAATACAGTGTCTTCCAGGGTCTATGCTCGGGAGAGGTCTTGAGTGGAGAGAATGATCCTACAGAGCTAGTTGTCTGTCATGTATAATTGCGACTGTGTCAATAAGTTGTATGAATGGCCGTCAGTGCCATGTGCTGGCCGTAATCACACATGGAGTAATTATGTGCGACTAGAATGTCAGAGTGTGAGTGACTGTCCAGGGTATCACGTATCATGTCAGCCCCATGGACAGGGTGATAGCACATACTGTGCCCTCTATGCTAGCAAACATAGTCATGTTGCTTGTGTTAAGTTATTAGTAATGTGCTGTGAACTCCTTATGTCTTTAGGATTTATATGCCATTGCTGATTCTGCCACTGTGAGCAAAGGTGAGTGTGATCAAAAGATAATTACTGTCAATGTATTTCAGGATGAGTATTATCAGTAATTATCATGATAATCATCATGATAATCAGAATGATGTACCAGACTGATAACAAAAACTCTAATAATGATTTTGTTTCTGGAAAAGAAGATCACTTCAGAATCTTTAGCTTGTTTAAGATTGTTTCTGGAAAAGAAAGATCACTTTAGCATCTTTAGCTTGTTTAACATTAGGATGTTTGCTTTTTGTTTGTATGGTGTTTAACGATGCACTCAGCAATATTCCAGCTATATGACACTGTTCTGTAAATAATTGAGTCTGAAATAGATAGTCCACTGATTGATTTTTTGATCATTGATTTACCCATTTGGGATACAGTGGCATTGAATCATCCAAGTCACTGATAGCCTGATAGCCTGATAGCCTGATCCATTTAGTTGTCTTTACAGCAAGCTTTGGTTGGTGGGGACATATATATTTACCCAGAATCCCTGAAGGAGGAGGATAGGATTATGATTAGTTTAACGTATAAATATATCTAAGTAATCATGTGATGATTGTGATCAAATTATCTTGGCGTGATATAGGCTTTAATCATGTTATGTGTTAACCATGTTAATGCACACAAGTAACCATGGCAACCATGTTAATATTACCCATATGGGCATGGAAATTATTGGACATTATTATAATAATTTGACTAACTCATCCATTCAGTAACTGGGCTAATGTCTCCACTTGATCATTGTTGATATCAGGAAGCCACATTTTCTCAGAAGAATGTACAGTAGGTTAAGGTAATATAGAATAACCTACAGAGATTTATGGATTACCTGTTCCTTGTGCATTCTAATGCTGGCAGTTCTTGCAATATTAATTCACTCAGTACAGATAATCCCTAGCTTGTAGGTTATTTTCTATATATATATATATCTGATATTAATGTCATTGTTTATTCTACTACTATGGGACAATCTTAAAATAAACCTGAATATCATATCAGGTCACAGTAAAAATTATCAGTGAACACAATCACTATTATAGTTTGCAACTAAATGTAACATGAGCTTATTGTTCTTGCGAATTTTGCACATTTGGTGATAACCTGTTCTGTCTGTGTCACAACTGCTCCTTGTGGTCTGTAGTGGACTAAATATGTCTGTCAGCATCATTGTACACAGACCTGATCAATGTGGGCATTGTCACCTATTATCTAAGGTTATGTCAACTTGAGCATGTGGAATGGAGCATAATCCTAGCTCAGAATTCATATTGATGAAGGCAGATTTTAGGCTGAGGCTGTGTGCTGAAGTAAACAAATGGTAAAGCAGTGCTGGGCAGGTCTGAGGTCAGTGCAGGGTTGAGGACAGGTTGTTTGGTTTGTGAGTCAGGTCAACTGAATATGCCACAAGCCCTTGTCTGCCAGTCTTTGGCGCTGGCCAGGAGTCCCTAAAGCAGGGATCTCCTCTCCACCTTGCCCACTGGATCAACATGCTTGGTATTGATCTTGTGGCATGGCTGCTAGGTCCACATAGAATAATGAGTGTGCTTGTAACAGGCCATTGCATGTTTGCTCACATTAAACATAATTGTAATGAAAAGTTTGGAAATCATTACATCATGATGCTCAGGATGGAATCTATTTGCTTATTATACTGTTAACTTTGGAAAATTCATATTATCTTGGTCAATAAACAACCTTTGATTGTCATGCTCACATTACAAACTATAGCAATTTGAGAAGTTGTTGCTGAGAATGACGGAGGATGGCCCTGATGGCTTATACTTGCTGCATCAATGCTTTGTGAGACACCTGTGATGCTCATCAGGATGGCCAACAGAACATGCAATGTGGTGCCAATGTTTTCCATGTTGTGGGCAAAGTTTTGGATCAAACAAGGTAGAGTGAATTGTGAATGTGATTGGTGACAACTTTTTGTTCAAATCGTCTTGATAAATCTTATTGTCTTCTGTAAATGCTGTTACATATTCTCTCATGAGTAACATGGTTCACACATAGGGGTGTCATTGATTGGGAATGTTAGTATTGATATATAGAAGTATCGTGATATATCAATATGTCGATTAATAATAAGGTTAATTGTTCTGTATGTGTATCTATGTAGGCCTCTAATTGATCAATTTAATGCTAAATATGAACTAAGCTCTTACATTAAATTTTATAGACTGAATTGTCTGCCTTCTTATTGCCATCTTGACCAAGGTCATCATAATGAATGTATGCATTCCCATGGCTGTGAATTGTTAATTTACTATTGATATTCATCAATTTATTTTGATAGAGCATTGAGTCCATTGACACAAAAACTTACTGATACATCGATATCGTGATATACAATGACATCCCTATTTACAGATGATGGTAAATAGTGTAAGGTTTGACGTTGATCATTTAGTCAGAACCATCATGCATAATGATGAAGGTGTCAATACATGCTATTAGCATAGGATTAGCAGGGTTAGAAACTAACAGTTTTTGTCCACTAGTCCTTATAATGATAACATAAAGCAAAATCCTTAAAATGGTCCAATTTCTACTAGTCCTTAGGATACCTTTACTATTGGGCAGTTTAGTAAGGACTACAGGACTAGTGCCAATTTCTAACGCTGATTAGTAGAAACAATACAATTTGAAATGATTCCTGTGGACACAATAGATCACTATAGCAAGATAAGTGACTAAGATGGGTTAGTTTCTACCCATGAACATAAGAGCAATTCAGTTGTCAATTCTAGTATACCATCAATACATTCAGGATTAAGGATGCATGACAGGCTAGGACTAACTCCACAAATATATCATATTCGACGTAATAAGCGCCCACGGCGATATTTGCTAATATATTGGCAAGTGAACAATCCCAATTAGAATCCCTTCTGATTGATCAATGTACACAAGACTTATTTATTCATGTATAATACGCACTCGTGTGTTATATGCACCCTTAATTATGGGCAATTAAATTCTGGAAAAAATATATCTGTCATATATAAATAGTTCAGACCGTCAGCATAAACCATGAAATTTATCTTTTTTCCACCAAAATAATATTCTAATAAGTGCCCCCTATTTCTAATTTTGAGAGCGCCCTGGGCGCTTATTACGTCAAATACGGTACATTTTTTGGGATCAATTGTGACTTGCGGGTGCTACCAGTAATGGCTACCCTTTTCGCAAATGACTGGTGTGATCACTGATTTTCAGTAATCCTT
This sequence comes from Haliotis cracherodii, assembly GCF_022045235.1. Lineage (NCBI taxonomy): Eukaryota > Metazoa > Mollusca > Gastropoda > Lepetellida > Haliotidae > Haliotis > Haliotis cracherodii. The sequence goes on along the minus strand of NW_027266308.1, from coordinate 51,713,072 downwards.
TCATATAATTTTACTGATTTGCATCTTACGCCCAGGGGAATCTGTTTTGCTGGAAAATCTAGACTGGTTAATTGCTGGTATTTATGTTTTGTATTTCCATTTTGATATATCTTTGATGACCTGGGCCCCGTTCCACAAAGCGCTAAGATGATCGTAACTCCCATACTTTAACATAGGCTTACGACAATCATAGCACTAAGATTGCTTTGTGGAATGGGCCCCTGATCATTATATCTGTTAGTCATATGGATCTTTCACTGGGCGTACATTAGTTCGGTATCCAGTGGTATGTTTAACCTTGGGATATTGGAATGATAATATTCCTTGTATATTATTATGGTGTGTTTAGCGAGATTGACATCCTTGTATACATGGTATGTGATAGGCTTGAGTTACGGTAAGACATAAGTAAGGGGTGACACTGCATTTGTCATGCTTGAAGTGTCTCTATCATGTCTAATGTAGCCCCTGCAAGGGTGAGGCATACTCACATGGTAATAAGCACCTGTTTGTGGAGGATGACAGCATGAGACTGTTCACATTTACCCACCACCCCGTGCCCATGTCAGGTGGAAAAGGTTATAGTGTATGTAGATTTTCACCCGCCCCCAAGTACATACCTTTATAGGCTTGGGGGATATTTACATAAATCTCATGTATTTAGTAAAGTTACCTGCTTACATGCATGTACAGTTCGCATAGATTTGGAGCTTGAAATTTTGTGAGGAAAATTATAGGGGTTGACTTTTTCTCCATTGTGTGAGTGTTTCTGCATTAGACTAGGCCTATGTTCACGGTCTGGTGGTTTCTGCTCTGCGTACAGGTAAACCATTTTGTTTGTGTGCTGTGCAACTCCATTATACTTGTACATGTATTATTTTGGTTGTTCTTTGTTTAAATCTAATGCTGGAAGTATTATACAAATTCAATTCAAATACCCCTATCAGTCTGTTCTGTCTATCATCTGTTCAGAATGCCGGCTCAGAACACAGCTTTTTCACAAATATCAAGAGCTGCTTCTGATGACTAAATCTGATACGGTACATAGAATGAAGAATGGATTTTTCAAACTCATGAATTTGACTGAGTTTATTGTCTCATTGGTTTTAAAAATGCTTTGTGTCTTTGAAGGTAGAAGTTTGCCGGATGGAGTTTATGCATTCTGTATCAGGCTGGGACAAAGCCATCAGCCTGCATGTCTGTGAAAATGTGAATCAATAACTGAATTACCATGATAACAAGAGAGTAATCATGGTAATTCATTGGCTTTGTCGCATATTTACGATGTTGAAAGAAGACTAAGAAAATGCTTTCCAATGGTATAAGAGGCATGTTTTGAAAAATAATATATGCATGAAAGGGACAGCTGATGTCTGTATGCTTGCTTGAAAGAGGAATTTTCATTTAGTTTGTTGGTTTGTAAGTTTAAAAGAAATAAGAAAGATTCATTTATCTCTATTAGCAAGACGAGTGATCATACGTTTCATATTTGTACACACATATGCTGTGAAGGTTAACCAGGACAATAAGTACCTCATTGTAACAGGCATGGCCCTGGTGGGATTATTCTGGAAGCAACATTCCTATTAGCATCTTTAGCAGATTGATGTGAGGTGTGTTATGTGATGGACATGATGAGACCTACACTTGGCCAAGGCTGTCACAGGTTCATGTGGCAGCTCGTAACACTGTAACAAGCCATTGTCACCTGACTAGGTGAAGATGTTTCCTTGTAACCCTGATGATGATAGAGACACAAAAACAGTCTGAAAACACAGGTAGATATCAACAGACTTGCTTTTTAAATATATTATTTGTTAAACTGTTTACATTATATTGTATGAACATGGAATTTGTTTATTTTGTGGCTATTGTTTTAGTGTTCAGTTTCAAATTGTGATCTGTTCCTGTTCAGTTGATTTGTTCTGATTTTTAAATTCTGGTTGACTGATTGAGTTACTTCATCAGTGTTCACAATTAAGGGGGTTGTTACTGCTATGCTATTTTAATGTATGGACTCCGAAATTTCTACAGGGGGCACGGGTAGCCCAATCGTCTTTGTCGTCGGAGTTGTGTCCCTTATTATGTTTTGAGGTTTATTAGCACCATACCCATGATACCCATGTTCACGGGTTTCACCAAAGTGGTAAACGTCGGAGACATGCATCACTTCGGGCTTTCCTCCAACTTCAAGCTGACAAGCAGCAATATAAATGTTACTGGTATACTGTTAAAAGCAGCACTAAACCCAACTCACCAAATCTTTAGATTTGAACAAAAAAGCAGTGACAAGGACCCCTTGACTTGAATTTGAAACTGCGTTGTCATGTGAGACATGATACATGACTTACAGTCTGCTAACCTGTGAGAATTACTAGCATGTCTTCAACAGCTGCTCACTGTTTGGTGCTTCTAACATGCTGCAGTGGTGTGAAACAATATTTTTACAGATGTCAATCTTTCCATAAATTGTTCCATGCAATATTGCACTATGAATGAGTATCTATATGTAGTGATAGGTGTTGTACTGTGAAAAAAAGCAATGCAATATGTGTTGTAACCTTATCTACTGTCAGTGTTTGAAATTAAAAAGATTACCTGGGCTTCAAGCCCTTAGCTTATTGTGACAAATAAATCAACACGCAATTGTACTGCAGGCCATAAACAACCATACAAATTTGAAACAAAGGGCCCGATATGAGATCTACCTGCCATGGGCCTACGGCCAGGCGCTGATTTTGAACTCTGTCTATCATGTCTATTATTAAGGCATAGGTTCTTTTTGAGAGTGCAGTATTCCATTGCAGGGTTCACTCAAGGATTTTTCTGACATGGGCCCTTTATGTGATAATTTCAAATATTCCAGAGGCACACCAACACTTGCCCATAAAGCACAACGTTAAAATACCCCATTGTACTTGAAAATGTGGGCCTTATTTTCAAATTTAGGGGCTAAAAAGCAAAAGTCCCCACCCTAGAATTACTGCTGCCATTTCATCCAAACAGCTGCGTTGCGGAATTGTTAATGAAATGTTTTACATATGACATGAACATGATGTATGATTCATTCATAATTTAGCATGTTTAGCGAGTCGAAGAAGTCATAACATGGAAAAGCAATATTTGCACATTGAAATTTTCTGTTATTGTTACATGGTGACAAACTGTAAACAGCATGGAAATCTCGCTCGCACACTCATAGTGGGACGATGTATCGTGGATCATGATGTTTGCTTATTGGTACAATTATCGTTCACAGTCGCGTTTTCAATAAAAAATGTTGATTCTGTCACATCAAACACTAATTGGTTGTGACTGTTAGTAGTGAAGACATGTATATATTTTGCGACATTGTGCCATACTTGACACTGTCAACTGTAAATAGTCAGTGTGCAAGATACTTGGCCATCTTGTCTGTGAAAAAGATGGCGACTGCATCACAAATAATAGAATTATTGATTCGTATCAGATCATGAGCAAGGTATCGTGATACGTATTGGATCCCTATCAATCACCCAGGGTGCTTATTATGGCAAATGCAGTACCAAAGAAGCTGTTTGCTTCCACTCACCATTGCTAACTCATATTATTTTGTTACCATGGTGAATTTTTGTTAAGTATTTTACAAAATGGCATGATTCTTGCTTTTCAATAACTTTTGATGATCATTGACGAAAATTATGAAAAAATATTTTTGTTGCCGCAAACCTGACAAAATGCAAAAATATTTCCATTGTGATAATATTTCCCTAGTTCTAATCAATAATAGACCGTGGTGAAAGCCAGCAGACGGGGACTACACAAAATCATTTTCGACAGTATTAATTCAGATATTGAATCATGCGCTAAGGTCCTTCAGTATGCTGATAAAGTAATTTATCACAGAGCAATGTAGAGTGAATTCCTTTGTATACAAAAGTATCGGAGTATAATCATGACAGCGATTGTCCCAGCTGCTGTAATGGAGATGATTCACTGATGATACAGGGATGTAGGCAGTGAGTAGGGCTTCACTCTCGTCTCACCGCTACTTTACTCATGTAGGACTGGTGCACAGTGACAAATTCAGGTTGGTTGCATTAATAACTTATTTCAGGAAATAGAAACATGCTTGAATGAAAGGATTTTATGGATGTGGTTTTCCATTCAGAATTGTTAGTATCTCTACTAGGATACTGTAATGGTGGATATTCAGATTTGCATACGCTGTGTAGTATGTTATATGAACATGATGAAGAGAAAAGGTTAGTTTGTTTTTCTTGTTTCAAGAATAGAAATATGAACTCAACATTAGAAATTGGCACTAGTCCTGTAGCCCTTGACAAACTGTCCAGTAGTAAAGGTATCATAAGGACTAGTAGACATTTGCCCTTTTTAAGGGTTTTGCTATATGTTATCATTATAAGGACTTGTGGACGAAAACAGTTTCTACCACTGGAACTTATTGATATGCTTTACAGTTAGTATTGTGTATAAATAATTCTGTCAATAGACCATACTTATCTTTTAGCTTCATTTTCAAGAGAGACTTGTGTGTATGTTTATATATGCTTGTGTCAGGCTTGAAGCTCATGGATTTGTTTGGAGGAGCAGCTGTGCTACTGTGTGCTGTTTTCTTTCTCTGCTCTCCTTTAAAAATAAACTGTTGTGATATTACTGACATGATGTCAAGTAAGGTTTTGGAGCCCAGCCCAGCATTAAACGTGATTATAACTGGCACTAGTTCTGTAGTCAGAAACAAAATTCTCAATGGTTATGTTATCCATGGCCATGATAGCACTTTAAATTACTAAGAATTTGAAGGCTTTTCTTTGTATATAAGGACTTGTGACCCAAATGCG